>NC_136961.1:29726630-29814130 GCF_032717465.1 Coenobita brevimanus | reverse complement strand
TTGCTGGAGAGCATGAAAAACCAGCAAGCATTCAAAGTAACGTTGACAATGTAAACCCACAAATCCCTTTTAACTCTGGTATTAACAGTCTGTAAAGAGTCAAAACAGGGAATTGTGAGTTTGCATTGTAAACGTTACTTGAATCCTTGCTGGTTTTGCACGCTGTCCAGCGATCCTTCCTTGTTCGTTTACTTTTCCTAGCGATCTCTATTCCCCACGATTAAATTACTAATTTTTTATTTACCTAGTTTGCTTATTTTTTATATAATCCATTTATGATTTAAAAGAATCAATATTCTTGCATTCCATTTACCATTAAAGCTTTTATGTTATGACACAAAACACTTGGTATTTTCTAAAAATTCTCATTGCTATGGTGTTATGGCTTTGCACACACTGATTGTTGGTTGTTATTTTAATTTCTGGCCTTCCTTTTGTTTATTATAGCTGTGAGGCCTCATACAGTTGACAATGATTGTTTCAAAAACTCTATATGTTGCAAACTGATTAAACAAACATAATTTTTAAGAAGCTGTATTGAGTAAAATCTGAAACGCTTTATATTTAAACAGTTTACAAGACAGAATAAAAATTTGATGATGTGTGATTTGCACGATTGTTTTGCATATTAGTGTTTTGTGTGTGTGTGTGTGTGTGTGTGTGTGTGTGTGTGTGTGTGTGTGTGTGAAATTGACAATGCAACATTACTACATTAGTTACGGTAATAAATGATGTAGGGGGCACTTCTTGTGTCTCCCTCATGCCTTCTTCATCCCCTTCCTCTGCCTCTTCCTCGTCCCCTTCTTCCATCTCTTTCTCTCCCCCTTCCCCTGCACCCCCCCCCCCTGCAGTTGACTCCTGAGATGGTTATTGTCACGATGAACACCAATGACGTTGAAAAACTGATTCAAGTTAGCGTTAGTTCGCTTAACAAAAATGGTTACGATACCACAATGTGGTCACTTCCAATTAAAGCACAAATCACGAACCCGCGGTTTTCAGTTGTCTCACGTGACGTCTACACACAAGCCTGCTGGGACTTCAGGGATGAACTAAAAAAAGCTAAATAATGCCTTGAGATAAAAATTAATGTAACTGTAAAATCGCACCGGTTCGTGTTAATTACGCAAAGACCCTATCCCACAATGGCGCCTCACTGCCCGTGTACGTAACCTATTAGGTAGAGTTTTCCACTTAATAATAACGTAGTACAATGTAAAATTTTATGTAGTCACGATGCTAGTGATGCGCTACTGATACTTTACGTCAGTTCCGTACTTGAATGGCTTCTCACGTGCTTGCAGTGGCGTAGAGGAATCTCTATGTATTCGAAAGGTGGATGATCATCTTTTGATTAGGTTTTTTAATCGTAGGTCATGGGCACGTGCAGTGACCCATTAAGTGCGACTGGTTAGTTTTTATGCTGAACTACCTAATAAATTTTCTTGTAGACCTGTGAAACAATTATATGAATAATAATAATATGAACAAACTGCCAAATTTCGAATGTACCAACTTTCTTATAACACTTATTTTCCACATTATCAGTGCTTGGCTGACCTAAACTATTGAAAAGGAACCCTTTGGATGTTGTTTCAGGAGTAAGTTTGTTTTCTAAGATAGTTTCTAGGTGACTGTTCAATTACGATTTTCAGCATGTTCCTGGGTGATCCCTATTATGAACCACTACAGTGGTTAATGATGATTAGGCATAGCATAGAGGAGAGGGTATAAATCTATATAATTGTCAGTTACTGAATGCATATAATACTATTTCTTCCCTATGTAAGGCAGGAATGGAAACTTGAGAGTATTTAAAGAGTGGAAATACATTCTGTAACACCATGTTCTGTACGACGAGCTGAGACAAAGCGATGAAGTCCGCAAGGCCAAGGGGGAGTGTGGGAGAGAAGGGAGGGAGGGAGGGGGGTGGATTGGAGGACAGTGAAGGGGAAGAATGGGAGATGGAAGTGTTGGGTATTGTTTTAATAGCAGCTTGCACAGTATACTGAATCTCGTTTCTTCGACATAGGCCCCCTTGTTAGAGCTGTTTAATGGGAGTGTTTCTATTCGAACTGCATGATAATCTGTCCAATAGTCAATAGTACTAATGAACGAATAATTTGGTAAAATAATAAATATCATAACTATAATAGTTTCATTAGTGCTTGCTGTTCATACTGTTCAATGTGTATACAGTCAACCATCAAATTGTAATTCCTAAGTTTTGGGACCAATCTTCCACGGGGAAAAACAGGCATTGAGGATGATGGGTGGGTGAAATTGTGAACTATTCTCTCTCTCTCTCTCTCTCTCTCTCTGTTTGCCTTATCTTTATGTGTGTGTGTGTGTGTGTGTGTGTGTGTGTGTGTGTGTGTGTGTGTGTGTGTGTGTGTGTGTGTGTGTGTGTGTGTGTGTGTGTGTTGATGCGTATGCTTAAAACCGTCCTTTTTCTTCCTGGTGCAGTCGCTCCTGCGACATATAGCACTGGATACGTGGGTTGGTGATGAGTGGGTGGGTACGTGGATAACAGCATCACCGACGAATAGGCCTACGGGGAATATACTGTAGGTTCTTGATGGGAATCAGTAAATCAACATTTGTAGAGTAGTAGGTCCTTAATGGCAACATTTAAACCTTACCAGTGGGGTAACATAACTCCTTGCAGAGTTGTCAAGGCCACTCGAAGGTTTAGTACGTCCAAAGGGGAATAGGCATGTTCCCCTCGAGGAATATATTGGTAGTCATCTCCTCTCCATAACAGTTAAATAGGTCTATACAGAAACAAATCTCTCAAAAAATGGGGAGTAGCTCCACGAGGAAAAGATTAGTTCCCATTGTATGAGTAGACAGACCAACGAAGGCTACAGAAGACGCCCGTTTGTAATTGAAAGTGTGTCCATTGCGAATGGGTAACTCCACTCTATATGGGAAAAATAAACTCCTTGAGTATAATAGCAACCTCATCTGAATTCGATAAATATGCCTGATCTCTGTACAATAACCAAAGCCAGAGAGAGAGAGAGAGAGAGAGAGAGAATAGTTCACAATTTCACCCACCCACCATCCTCTATGCTTGTTTTTCCCTGAGGAAGATTAGTCCCAAATCTTAGGAATTACAATTTGATGGTTGACTGTATACACACTCAACAATATGAACGGCAAGCACTAATGAATCTATTATACTTATGATATTTATTATTTTACCAAATTATTCGTTCATTAGTACTATTGCCTATTGGATACCATATCACCGAATTCAAATGGATATACAGTACTCTGATCACATAGCTCAAATAAAGGGTGTATTCGAAGAGACAGGATTCGGTATACTGCAATTACAACAATAATTGACACTTCCACCTCCTTTCCTTCCCCTTCACCGTCCCCAAATCCTCACCCCTCTCCCTCCCTCCTTCCCTCCCACCTTTCCCGCCCCTCCCCTTGGCCTTGCCGGCTTCATTTCTTTGTTTCAGCTCTTCCTACAGAACATGGCGCTAGAAAATGTCTTCGAATGATTTAAATAATAGCATTAAATATTCTCAAGTTTCTATTCCTGCCTTAATAGGGAGGCAACAGTGTTGTGTCCAATCAATCACTGACAATTATGATGATTTATACCCTCCCCTGTATATTTTACATAATCATGAGTTCACAATTGATTTGTAATAAATGTCTGAATTTGGGCACAGACCAAACAATCTCTTGGGGCCCAGCAATCTCAAGTGTCACACAACGATCCCCTTTACGACGCAGGATTTTCAGCTTTACTAGCATAGACACCTTTTATAAGTTTAGTCATAACATAAATTTTGGTAATTTTTTATAAACTTCCTGTCAACTTATCGGAATGCCAAACTATCCCAGCATGGTGTAAGAGATGGCATGACATTAGAAATTCAACGGATATCTGATACCAATTCCTTCAAAATACTCTCCTGTATGGTTGTAGTCAAGCACACACTTGAGTAAAACCTGTAGCACTGACCTCACAAGTTGTTTTCCTTTTCCACACACCAAGTTACTAAACACAACTCACCATCTCTAATCCATTTGCTCGTGATATCCCATACATAAATGAAAGCGCGAACGAAATATTACTTTGTTCGACGTGTGCATAATATGCAAACACATAGACGAACATATTATGTCCGTCAATGTGTGTGCGCGTGTCTGTGTGCGCGTGTCTGTGTGTGTGCTTGCCTGTGTATGGGTGTGTCTGTGCGTGGGTATGTCGGTGTGTACGCGTGTCCGGGTGTGTGCTTCTGTGTCTGTGTGCGTGTCTATGTGTGTGTGCTCGTGTAATTGTGTCTGTGTGCGTGTCTATGTCCGTGCATGTCTGTGCGTGTGCGTCTGCGTATGTGTGTGTGTGTGTGTGTGTGTGTGTGTGTGTGTGTGTGTGTGTGTGTGTGTGTGTGTGTGTGTGTTGGAGTCAGTTGGGTGTGTGGTTGGGGGTTCTGAGGTTCAATTGGTGGGTTTCGTGGTTCGGTGCATAGCCAGGGTGGGTGAACAGGATGGTTGGTAAAGGTAAGGTGGGATAGTTATGTGGGATGTGTGGAGTGGCTTGGGGTTGGTTGTACGGGTAAATGGGTTGGCGACTGGATGCATGGGGTAGGATGGTTGAGTGACTTGATAGGTGGGTAGTTGGGGATGGGTCGGTAAGTTAGGTTTTAATTGGATGAGTTTGGTGGATGAGTGCGGTTCGAATAGGAGTGTGGGATGGCAGGATGAATGGGTTTGGGTAAGGATGGCGGTTCGGCATGTGAATAGGCGTATGAGTCGGTGGGAGGAGTGATTGGACAGGATGACTGGGTTGCCACTTTCGAGGGTGAGGTGGGTGGTCAGCAGAGTGGATGAGTATTCAGGGAGAGATGGGTGTGTACGGTGGGAGGGCTGGCTGCACTGGTGTGATGGATGGTATCTTGGAGTAGGTAGGGTGGATGGCATTCGTGGGTGGGGAGGCTGGGTGTCCGTAGCTGGTGGGCAAGATGGGTCGTCGGAATGTGTGGGTCACAAGAGAGTGTGGGCGCGGTGGGTGGCCACGGTGGCTGAGAAGATTGCTTGTCCTCGGTGCTTTGCGTGAGTATTTGGGTTGGTGAGTTGAGTGAATGGATGGGTTCAGGGTGGGCAGGTGAGCGGGTGGATGTGTTGGATGGCACTGTTTGATGAGCTTGGTGGATGACATTTGTGGGTGGGCAGGATGAATGGCCGGGATCGGCGAGTCTGGTGTTTCGCACAGGTGGCTGAATAAGTTGAGCGTTGGATTGGTTGAGCGAGTTGCTGGATGAATGGGTGTGTAGAAATGTGGCTCCCCAGATGACAAGGCAGGAGAGGGACTTTTATAGCTAGTAATCATATAACCTATCACTATTATTTTGTTTCTAATTTATCGTTTAGAAGAGTTTGAATAAATATTTGGAATAAAACTCTATACAGCGAGGTTATTTAAAAGAAATCTGCTAAACCTCAGTATAATTACTTTTCACTGAATTGAAAGTGGATGTATACGCTTAATAATAAACCTTATAGTGGACTAAATTATGCTAATATTACACGCGGCAATACGTGATAGAGACGGAAGGTTAAGAACTTCAATCCATCAGCCTGATAATTCGGTGGTTTTGTGGGAGTAAGGAGGGAGAGTTGGGGGGTGAACGTGTGCGATTAACCTGGCCTCTGGTGGCAGACTACCCTGTCCCCTTATTAGTGTTCATGAGAGTAAATGCATCCAGTAAGTCCTGCACATAAGCAAAAGTTTGGGTAGTGGGTTTTCAATGTACAGCCACTAAAATAATTATCGGCACTCCTTGCTTCGATACCCTTTGAAACTAACACCGACAGAGAAGGCATCAGTACACGTTGAGGGTTGGTACACCTGATCCTCTCTCTCTCTCTCTCTCTCTCTCTCTCCAGATATAGTATAAATCCTGTAGCTTCATGTGTATGACGAATAATTCATAGTAACAGACATAATGTTTGAAGGAAGGCCTCAAAACTTAATTCAGAAATCAAAGTGTTATTTGCTTCGCACCCATCGTATGCAAGGTTACCACCTTAGGGATTTCTTTTACGTTAGTGATACAATGACGAAACACCATTAGCATTTTAAGAATGGATTTAATGCCAAACTTTATAGGCCTATTTGTCCAGAATATACAACTTCCCATGAACAACGCATGTAAAGTATATACAGTATGTATCGCAGTATTGCTATAATGTTAATCACATCATTTGCAAGTTAATGTAGCAGTGCATGGATTGTGAAACAGAATGGTACACTACCAGTTGACGAAGACATTTGACAGCATCACAGAGGGGGTGATCGGTAAGCATATTCATTTATTTTAGGACAGTCTTTTACCTCAGAGGGATATCGATTTGCATATTATGTGAAGAATGTGTTGCCTATGAAACTGCTTCAGTTGGGTCAGTTTGATCATCGAATGAACTGTGTTCATATTCAAAGTGGCTTCGGGTTCTCTTGTAACACTTCCTGAACAGTGATTTATTCTGCATATTACGCAACATACTCGTTTACAATTTTTATGAAAACTATATTGATACTCAAATACTCTAAGTAACGTAAAAGGCAGTGATAATAAGCTAAACAAATTGTTTTGTAAGCGGTGCTATGAAGCCTCCGATGTCACGATGAATACGGACACGGACCCAGTGCCCAGCAAATGAGGGATACCAACCAGGCACGTTAACTCAGATCTCTCGTCCAGTGTGTTATATTTTATCACGCTGAAAGAGTTCCAATTTTTTTTTTTTATTTTTTTTTTTTTTGTGTACATTTATCAAGGTATGTGGTCTGTCTGATCAAATTTCCACTCCTTTCTGACCAGATCACACAAGTCTTCTGGTACCGTGGATGGATCAGGTTGGAACACGGTTGACAAAACATTCTCTGGTCCTGGGGTATTAGAACTTATGGAATGTTGAATGATACTTTAGAGATGTTTACCGATGAAGATGGGTCAAGTTACTTTTCTGGGTCAGGAATATAGGCCTGTTTGATGATAGACTAATCAAATGGAAGATTTTTCTCTAGCTAAGATACAGCAGTTGTGTAACACTTCAAGCAGTTCTCTCTGAAGCTAGGTTGTCCTTCCCTACTGCTGCCCTGTTGAATCAAAATAGCCTTGTCACGTGTCTCAGTGCCAATATAAAGCTTTTAGGCTGTTTTGACTGTACAATTTACGGAAGACAGAGTGGCTATTGATTTCAACTTTTGTTAAGATGACCCTGAGGAATGCATGAGAACCCTCTCTTGGATAAATTTTGTTAACAGCTGACTCGACTTTCGCACAGGCAATCATAAAATAAATGGATCATAGGCTCGTTCTGAAACTTCAAAAGGAAGCCATCAAAATTCTGGGCAATTAATGTAAGAAATCCAAAGTAAACTAGGGAAAGGTCTCCCTTCAGTATACCTGAAATTCGTTTGTATCTTCGAGTTTATTCAACCTTCCTTATAAAGTTCTTTTGCTTTGGCAAGAAACTAGGGTAGTATTTATGCAGATTCTCCCACTGCTCCAAGGTTCGAAGTACAACTGCTCCAGAGTTAACCACCTTGAGGTCACATGGATTAGTGCACACCAGGTTGTACACTGAGTGACTTCTTCCAAGGTTACGTAATCTTCCCGTCTAGCACTAGACAATTTAAAGAATGAAAGAATGTCAGAGGCAAAATGGTTAATGCCTGTGACCATATTTGTGAGTGATTTTCTGAAACCATCATGAACATGATAAGTGAACAGGACCCAAGCTGTAGCAGTGTTGTTCTGCAATCATCTTCTTGACTAAGGATCAGTTTACTAGCTAAAGACAAATTAACATTAGGTTCGTCCATCCCAACATGAAGCAGATAGCCTATATTCCTGTTCATCTTTTGACCAAACTCGATAAAGTGGATGACCAGATCTCACCTACAATGAGTGATTTGCAGTAACAAATTCCAGTGCCATTTTTTTGGGCACCAGCATTCCACATGTCTATCAAACCTCTTTTTGACCTATTACGTGGTAGTTTCATTAAGCTTGATAGTAATTTGGGTGTCAGAAAAATTCTTCATGAGCTTCTTTTTCGAATATGGTGCAGGACCATACTGAATGCAGTATTTCACCTTTCTCTCCCCTTGTTTGTAGCTTTGTACTATGTCTGGATCAGAAAAATATTGAAAAGAATCGCACAACATCATCATTTGGGCTTGCAAAAAAATAATTGGAGCTGACAACCTTCAGAGTTTAAACACTTTCTGTTTAAAGGACAAGCTCTTCCTTGGTCAAACAATGTCACCTGAAACAAAGGAATGACCATCCCAAATTTTACAAAACTTGGCTCAAGTTGATTGTCCACTCAACGTTTATTATACATATATATATTTTCAACATGTTTTTTCCTGTGCTGTGGGACCATACTTGTACTAGTCAAGATCCATCAATTTTGAAGGTTATGTATGCACTTAACCTGTCATCCTTGACACTTTTCATCCATGGAAAATCCTTGTCACAGAATTCACAATAACTTCCCTGTTGCTTATGTAGATATACACTTTTTCATTTGCCAGTACTTCCTGAAAAGAAACATTTAATCATGTAACACACATTTCACCATCATATACAAGCCACTCAAAATGAAAATACCATCGCCACTCATATGAGGCAACCTTTCACTGCATGTTATTATCAAACTGGGGGATTCAAACCTCTATAAGATGATCACTAGAATGTGCTGTACTTCATTATGCTCATACACTACACATCATTTAAACGCTTAACTCTTATCAATACCCAATAATGTAGATATGATTACTGTCTACTGTAGCCCGAATCATGTACTATAAAATGACAATGTACTCAAATAGCAGCTCAGGGCATAACGCAAAGCATTATATGGCAAGGATTTTATTATTGAGTTCAAAATTTGGGGGCGATAACGCCATTTACACCATAAGTTCTTGTATTTTAATAATTTTCTTTTTCTCTTTGCTGTTTTATGCTTATTGCTAATTCTGAGCCAAATTTTGTGAATTTTATCATTTAATGCTACGCTGGGCGCACAAAGCCAGGCTCTTCTAAAGCTGTGAATCATGAGACTAAGAATGAAAAAATACTAAAGTACGTCTTCTAACTGACAGGATTAAAGACGGAAGAGATTTTTTTTTCTCAACATAAGGTAAATATGATTTTCTCGAAAATGATATATTTGATTCCATGACAATTGGCGTTACATAAAACTATAGTAAAAATTCGGTCCCAGTACTACTTGTTGTCTCTGAATGAATACTTGTGACTCTTCACCATAAAATATATTAATTATGAATATTATTTATCTCTTTCTTCAATAATGGATGTTTCGGTCACAAAATTAGCATGTTTGTTAAATTAGGGTATATATACAGTCTATTTGCCACGTGAATACGAAGTGCCGTCAGTATAAGAAGTTTAAAAACCTCTCTTTTGTAAACCCAACTATGAACAAGTTATAGAAAATTGGTTCTAGCACTTTTAATAGTAGAGGAGCCACAAGTAGTGGCGCTACATAGCTGAGCTACCTTTTTATTTGGGGGGGGGGAGGGAGTAGCCCTAGTGTACTGCTTTTTATCTTGAGTACTAAAATGCTATCGACACTACTTTTCTGAGGTATTTCAAACGCTACACGCTGCTTTTAGTTTTGTTTGTGTTAGACGAGAATTGGACAAGTGAGTGTGGTATGAACCATACTTCAGTGGAACGCAGTACTCTGTGGCAAGTTTTACGAAAAATCGTTTTGATAATAACGTAAAATTATTTAGTATTAACCTTAAATTTGCTTAAGAATATGTAAGTGATTAGTTTGTTCGTAAGCTCTTTATCCAGGGTACTACAATATACATCCCATGAATATTTTATCACGATTACAGTAAGCGATAACATTTTTCATAACAGACTGGTATATTGGATGTTAGGTTTCAGACATCCATGGATACAGATGCATATGCGGGTGTTAAATTTTCGCATTTTGTGAATGCAGATTATTGGGTTTCACATGCTTGCGGATGTTGGAGCGAATTCTAAATACATGCAAGCCAAATACGATATAAAGATTCACGCACACATACCTATAAAAGAATAATATATTCTTGGTTAAAAAGAAACGTAGACAATAGTTGGCACTATGACAGGATGGTAAGTTCATAACCCTTATAGCACAGCGCTAATGATTAGTTATGACCGGAGCCTTAACGTTTAAATCTCTTAGTTTTACAAAATTGTACATATCAGGTGCAAAAATAAACTTTCTAATAAATTTCTGTTTCTCTAACTTTGAGAGAGAGAGAGACAGAGAGAGAGAGAGAGCAAAACTGTTAACACAGAGTTAAGCATCAGCAACATCCTCTTTCAGCAGGTCCTAATGCAGATCCAGATGCGAATTTGATTATCAATAAAATTACGGAAGAGATTGTGTATTTTTTATTAATCTGGATGCTCGTGTATGCACATTGTTACGGAACAGAGAGAGAGAATGAACACTTCAAGTGAGAATACTAAAATCACTACTGTCCCGCAAAGGTCCAGGTTCAAAACAAAAGACTTAGGTAAAATTACAAGTTAAAGTTTAATGCTCAAACTAACAACTAAACATTCAGGACTCATAAGGATAATGTAATGGCAAAACAGGTTACATATATGGTTAACTGCAATAGCCTCTATTAACACGAAATTAGCAAGAGCAAATTTATCTAAGTCAGCCCTGATAAAATGAGAAAACCGGAAATTGCTCAGTTAAAACAAGATATAATATTATTACAGATACAAAATATTACTAATACTGGCTGACAGTATGGAACCAATATGAATCACAAAAACTTTACCAGGCTTATGAATTCACGCCTTAGGCTATACAGTACAAGAAAAATGGTAATAACACTTATACTCAAATTATACAGCAGCTAGATGGCTGGAGACTTCCTGAGCACTCACAAAAATAATAATATACTGTACAGGGGAGGACAGAGATGTGAACAGAATGAGGAGTAGATCTAAGTGGTCACTAATGCAGAGACTTAACTCATTATATAGGGGCCGGCAGAGTTTGATTCAACTTGTAAGAAGGACGCGCAAATGAAGGCATAGGGGACAAAGAGTTGACAATCCTGCTCTGAACAACAGAAAGAACGACTTACTCTACTATAAGGGGGAGAAGGGGGGAGTGAGGTAGAACACGCAAGCCTGGTCACTATGGAAGCCACGTGGCGAATCGTGAACAAACATGCAGCATACTGTACATTAGGATCATACAAAGGATGATGCAATCATGAACAAAACTGTATCATAAGTTAGAATTATACAAGGGATGATGAAATCATAGGCTATGTAACAACATTCATTTGCCAATATTACATACTGGTACATTCCTTAAATTCGTATGTTGTATTGTTACTGCAGGTCGGCAAATTTAGATTGGCATTGAAGAAACTAAGTGTTTATCTATTATCTCAGTCTTAGTTACTATTTTCCGTTTTTTTTGTTTTATTTTTAACCAGTTTAATATCCAATAAATATTTGAGTTTCAGAAACTTAATATCGTAATTTGTATCTAAGATGTACTGCACCTTTTGATATATACGCCAGTTCGCAATCCCAGTATACAATTATATAATGCAGAAATATTATCTAAATCACCGGGCCCCAAACTCTTCAGCTCATCGACAATTTCCTCCAGATTTAGATTCTTCATCAACTCCCAGCCACATCTGAATGAAATTTTAAAAAATACTACTTTAATTAACTAACAGTATTAGGAATGATGATGATAATGATGATAATAATAATAATAATAATAATAATAATTTTTATTATTATTATTATTATTATAAAAATAATAATAATGACCATAAATAATAGGTAATGTTTAAAATATTAAAAAAATAACAACAAAAGATATAACACACCATTTTTTTTTTTCTTTACTGAAACTGTTGATGCTAATGGGAAGGATTCGTCTGATGAGCATTAACTGGGGCATTGATATTTGGCTGGAGACTGGTAATTTTTAGTCGCAAGTCACCACTCCCTTCCACGTACAGTCTGTTCCTTTGCATTGTCAGAAGTGCATTTGCATGGCTAAAACCAGCTTCAGTCCTGTAAAAACATGGGAATGCAAGTGAAAATGACTCAAACACTGCACAAAAGCCGGGGGTATTGAGCAACAGTATTTACATTGCTCCAACAGGCACTGAGGATTATACTTCTGAACCATGCTTTTGTTTTGAGGTCCATAGTAATTTCTATAAGTTCTTCCTGTAATTAACGGTCAGTGTCTGCATTTTCTATTTCCAAATCAAAAGGTTTAAGAGTCCAAGTAAGCATGTGCAATTTCTCTACGTCCTCTAAGCGTACCTTAAAGGTTTCCTTAGTTTGTCAATGTGCGATATTTATATCTCCAGGTCACTGTCTGAAATGTGTTTAATTTCTTCCACCTGCCGTAAGTTTGGAAAATAATTAAAATTTGCACATGCCAATGAAGCTCTAAATAGGCCTGTTTTGGCTTGGAAACCTAACAGAGTTGTCCTGGCCTGAATAATCGTAACATCTTTACCCCGCAGTCGTTTTTGTACTTCAATAAATTTTGAATACAGCAGAATATTCTTACACTTTTTTATCCCTTCACATAGTGATGGGTTTACATTATTCAGCAACTGCACAGTTGAGTTGCATAAATCTACAAGTCTTGGCAAGGTATCACCCCTAGACAGCCTCCTAACCTCAGTGTGCAAAAATAATTGGTTCCGAGTTTCACGATTCTTATTACATGGTATTGCAAACAGTCGCAAGGTAAGTGCTTCTGCTTTAATTTTATTAATTGTTCTGATACACACTTTCAAGAATTATGCAGTTCACCAATGAGTTTCTTGGCTACAAGATGGTGGCTGTAGAATACAAAACGAACAGTACGTACATCAGGTACCTTTTTCTTGATTAAAGTGGCAAATCTTCTGCAGTGGTTGACCATTGCTGGTGCACCATTAGTAGCCACTGCAGTAATATTGCTGCTGGGTATACTGTGCTTCTTCAAATCTCCAAATACCGGAAACTTGGTATAAAAAAAAAAAAAGGCAAAAATGCACTTTTGACTTGGACTGTAATACCTCACAAAGGCCATAAGAATATTTGAACTGCCGAAACTTGACTCATCGAGTTGGAGAGACTTAGACTGCTGAAGCTCAGATGTCAGACTTTTTCTTCTTTTTTTTTACCACACCATTGTCCATCTCATCAATTCGTCATTGTAATGTACTAGCATTTAATGACAGAAATTTTAGGACAGGATGAGATCCTTGCTTCATAATAGTTTCAATCACCTCTTTTACTGCCGGAATTATGATCTCACCAACTGTATGCGATTTTCCTTTCTTTGCTGTGGTGAGAGGGGATGTTGTATGATACCTTCAGCCCTCTTTCACTACCCACATTGACAACTGGATTTACAAATGTCTTTACATGTGGTCGATTATTTTTTCAGTGCCCTAGAATAATCAAGATCTTTGTTTTTCATATCAAAGTGAACTCGGCAAGGATGTTATTCATCTTTGCAAGTTTCATGGCATCGTTACTGAAAGTCTTTTCACATAATAGGCATATAGGCATTGCGTCATTGGTATGCTAACTGATAAATTCACATTTCTGCTATTCTTGTGAATATTGTAGGTACTTCCACTTGGTATCAACAGCTGCCATTAGGTTTGTTAGTAGGCCTAAACGGACAGCAATCACTTCATTGACTCCACCCCTATCGTTGTGGGTGTTGATAATGTAATGGCTCTCCAGACTCCACTGCGTGGGTTTGTATGTGGTGGGGGGAGTACTTTCAGCACATGAAGTGAACAGGAATGCTACACGTACGTATAGTATGGCGGTATTCCTGTTCACTTCTCTCTATCCTCCCCTCCTGGTAGAGGGGAGAATAGAGGCAAGATGGGGGGGTGTGAGGAAGGGGGAGCGGGATACTGATCAATGGACGGGACGAGTTATTAATGTCTCATGTGTGCAGCATAGACAGTAATATATTTATCCAATGTTAGTAGAAATTGTGTAAATGACTAAAGAAAATTAAAGTAATTCATCCATGAGAAAGAAACATTACAGAATAATGGTGTGGTCACGTCATGTGATTCTGACTAATGACAGATAACTTATATCATTTTATTGGAGTAAAACTAATCTAAACTCTAATGAAAATATTAAGTATACATTAATCATTTAGCAGTTATTCGTAATTTATTACACGATATTGTATGTATGTACTTAATTTTAATTTCCTATACGCATTTCAGCTTTCGATCCCCGTAGATTGATTGATCACCAATCGACCTTCCATCATTCATTGACACCCTATTGACCCCCAGACAATTATCGATCCCTTTTTGACTCCCCTAGCCTTTTATCGACCCCTTGGATAGTCCCGTCGACCCCTAGGGATTGATTATTGACCACTTTAGGGACCTCTGACTTAAATAAATGTACTTCTTTTAAAAGTAGCGTTAGCGATAAGAAAAGCTGTAGTGCACTACTTTTGGATAAAGGAACTGCTATCGTAGTGGCACTACATTTTGACAGTAGTGGTAGTGGTTGTGTCACTACTTTCAGCAGGTAGTGCGCACAGCACTGCCTGAGACTTCCGGTAAAGGATGGATTAGTTCAAGTAGTGCAACAGTGCACTGTCATTGGCTGGCAGTGTTTATATAAGGACTCCAGAAATGGGTCAACATTCAGTGCTCAGCTACTGCTCCAGGGTGATGAGTCCCGCCCCGACCTCACCAGCCCCTGCATCTTCATTGTGAGTCACGTGGCACCGTGTTACTTCACACTTTCTTGTCTGTCATGTGGTACCGTGTTGCTACAGACTTTATTGTGAGGCACGTGGCACCGTTTTGTTACACGCTGTGTTATGACACGTAGCACTATGTTGCTACAATTTATTGTCAATAATAGGACATCGTGTTTGTTCGCACTTTCTTGTCAGCCATGTTGCACCGTGTTGCAACACACGTGGTTATTAGCTATGTGGCATCCAGTTGCTACACACTTTCTTGTCATTCATGTGACACCCAGTTGCTACAAGCATTCCTGTCTGTCATGTGGCACCGAGTTGTTTTACGATTTGTTGTCAGTTATTTGGAACTGTGTCGTTATACACTTTATTGTCAGCCATGTGACAGCATGTTGCTACACGCATGTGACACTGTGTCGCTACACACTTTGTTGTCAGTTACGTGACACCGGGTTGCTGCACGCTTTGTTGTCACAACGAAAATCGTTTGAACATCTATTATTTTCGAAAACTTTTCCTATATCCAGAGCAGTGCCATACAGTATGAACTGGGGAAGTGATTGTTGCATTAGCATTACCCTGTGACTGTTTATTGGCATGTGTATATCTCTGAGGCGGATTTTTCCTTTAATGCCTAACACGACAAACATGTCATACTTGAAGGCACTGCCCTAGATTAATTCGTGGGGGATCTCTGAATTTGATCAGATTGACTTGGCATCTGTGAAAGACTGTATTAAGAATGGGCATGATAATACCCACATAAACTATAAGTTTTGCAATGTTCATGTATGAATTGTACAGTTTTCTGATTCCCTTAGTCAACGTAAGATAAACCAGTAAGAACGTATTAGAGCGTAATACCGCCGAGCGAACGTTTGTAAAATACCGTGTAAATAATTGCAGTTGCACATTGTTATGGTGTGTTAATGGTACTGTGAATAATAAATTACAAAAACTAATTGATCGACAAAGCTCTAGCTTTGTTTGGTAAAACGTTAGCTTCTGAAAAGCATGACAGTTGGGTTGGGTAGGTCGCCCATTATAATTTTCCACCGACACGCCAACAGCAATCTTCTCTCGGTGTGTGTGTGTGTGTGTGTGTGTGTGTGTGTGTGTGTGTGTGTGTGTGTGTGTGTGTTGGTGAACTGACGGTAACATAGTGTCAGTTCAGTCTGAAGTCTTATCAAAGAATACAGCAGAAGTGGGTACAATGGCGTGGGTATCAGGCATAAAAGAAGTTGATTTAGACTAGAGAAGCTGAAGGAAAAGGAAGACAGATGGAGATAAAAAATAGCAAAGAGTTTGCACCGTTTCCCGCAGACTTATGGAGATTAATTTAACAAGAGGGCTCCCAAGGGGGGAATCACATCAGCCACGAGCCAATATACATGTAGCGGGGCTCGGAATATGACACTGACTTTCGCCTACTTTCACCAATTTCTAAGTCGTAAGAGATTTTCAGTCCTACTACACACCCGTGAAATTTTGTTATGATATCTTGAGCGGTTGCGAATTTATCGTGCTAACACACACACACACACACACACACACACACACACACACACAGAAACTGAAAATAATCCCTGCTGAAAGCTACACACGCTCTGTGAGCTGGACACAGCTAGAATTGTGATGTAGAGTCAGAATTTCGGTAGGTGAAAGACTGCTTTGTCAATCACATCTCAGTTCATCTCTACCTGGAATAGAGGATCGGGATGAGGATGATGATGATGATTTCGGTATACGGAATCTTGCAGGAAAATGAGTCTTATTATTACGAAAGCCGGTGAGGGTGTTAAGCGAACGGCTTGGTGGGATATGGAGGAACAAAAATTGATGAGAACATAGAATAGACGGTGACTGAAGAGCAGAGGGAGATGAGGAAAAATACAAATAAAATGAGAGGAAGGAGGAGGAGCATGTAACACGTAAACAACGTGGTAAATTTTGAAGACAATAGATGAGAAATTTGGCAAGGAACTGCGTACCAAATGTGTAACAGAGAGATGGAGCTAACATTATGAAAGCTACTGAATGCCAGAGATGAAAGTGGGAATTTCGTAGCCGTAATGAAAAATCATGTAGTATTACAAAAGAGTTGTATTTGCTCGCCCGCCTCAGTGATAGAACAGTTGACAACAAACAGAAATTGAAACTGGAATGAATCAGGGAAATCACTGTTCTCATTTATCTCAACGTTGTTTTCCGTATAATAATGGAAACTTGTACTAACTCAAGAAACAAACTGACAATATGTTAACTGTTCTTATCTGATGTCGATGCTTCATGCAAAAAAAGTATATAATGTAGTGCGGCGAAGGGAATGTTTAGGATCTTCCATTAAAGCGTTTTATTTACTTTCACATAATAATAATAATAACAATAATAATAATAATAATAATAACTAGAATGGCACTCAGTAGAGCGCATACCTCCGCCAAGGCTTAACATGCAGTTCCTTCTAATTCAGTCCAGTCTAATCCAAAATGGAAAACGACTACCCCCCAAAAAAAGCATATTTATATTCCGCTAGATCAGGAATTTCATATGGATCCGCGCCAAACTGTACACATTCGTAGATACGAACATCCTAAATATGCCTGATTTTTTCATTAAGATCCATGCAATATTCACTGAAAAATTTACCTAAATGTCACGAAACGCCCTATCTCGCAATGTTAAAGAAAGTGAAAAAAAAAAAAAAATCCTGGATCCGCACCTTTATACGGATCCGCACCAAAATGTAATGGAGTCTATTCTGGGCCAAGGCCCATTCTTCTACCAAGTTTCGTGGAAATCCGTCCGGTATTTTTTTGTGTAATCTTGCTCACAAACCAACCAACCAACAAACAAACAAACGGACAGGGGTGAAAATATAACCTCCTTGGCGGAGGTTATTATTATTATTATTATTATTATTACCATTTACTGAGCCAAACCCGATTTACTTTTGTTTCCAAGCACTGCACCTTACGCGAAAAGATCACCCCCTTATCACATGTTGTGGAGATAACATCCATGCTCCCAGTGTGTCCTATTTCACAGTGTCGGGAATTTTGACTGGTCTTATGTCCCCCTTAATGTATGAACAGAGACACAACATATGCGTGTACATGTGGTGAGGAAAGGGGCTAAGAGAGGGAGAAGAGGTAAGGACAAATGGGAGTTTCCTTCCCTCCGTTCTCTACATGAAGAGCGTGATGGTCAGGCCAAAACTATTGTGTTCCTTAATATACATCAGTTATAGATGTAGTTAGTTATTTAACACAGATGTATGCCAGTCGACAGAACAAGTCATTATTCCATAATACGTAGAGGCCAAATATACTCGTATTACTTTCCGTGCCTTGAATATTCTTTGTAAGGTAGGCTACAGACTGGAACAACGTGGTGTGGCAATGATGGTGTTTCCTTATTGGTAACGGTTTTGAAGAATGCCTTATGTGATGACATTTCCAGCAGAATTATTCATCTGAATACCGAAATTCCCCATTTACAATGTTGCAGATTATATCAAGTCTACGGTAATTATGGCTTCTATCCTGCGTACTACCATGAAATGTTAAGCTCTGTTGTCTATTCTAGTGCCCAAATATACAGAAAGAACACTAGAGGCATATTCTTGGTTCAGTTTTACATTGTAGCTGCACCATTCAACCGAAAAAATAATAAAAACGATTGTAAAATGACGCAGCGGGTAAAACAGATGAAAAGAAAGTAGAGTACCCAGACTATTAGTCAGAATATATATATATATATATATATATATATATATATATATATATATATATATATATATATATATATATATATATATGTATAAAGAGAGAGAGAGAGAGAGAGAGAGAGAGAGAGAGAGAGAGAGAGAGAGAGACAGATGGACAGATAGATACCATTTTTACATGAGGGTTTACGTAATACGTAGGTATTTAACAACAAGTGCAGAAGTACAAGTCAGATGCAGGAACATCTAGGGGTCCAGCGACTGCGAGGCACCATATGAAGTGTAACTAGTGGGCAAAAAACTCCTTTGAAAGCTATTATGAAGCACAGTATGATGATTCGATAGAGTGTATCACCATTTATATGAATATCTTTCGGATGCTAGAGCGAATCACCATACGAATCTTCCGTCTAGTAGGGCAGCTGGCGTTGAAAATTCTTAAGGTATGAATTATTGGCCTCTTGTTGAGATACAATACACCCCAGAAATATCTAACTTAAAAACAATATAGATGGCATATACAGCCAGTAAATGAGGCATCTCTACTGAAAGATGGACGCATTTTTGGCACTGCAATAATTCTGACTAAGTCTCATAATCACAATTTAAACCATATATTTTTTTTTTAATGCAAGAAAGAAGGAGTCAAAGGAAGGAAGCCCGCAAATCGTTCATTCCAAGAAAAATACACAAACAATACAAAAGAGAGCCAAATTCAAGATCCGTTCATTTCGAGATGCCTGGACACATTACGTTTGAGAGACTGGAGATTATAGGAAGTAGGAAATACAAACAGAGGGAGACAGTTCCAGAACTGACCTGTTGCATAAATGAAGGACTGGGAGTAACGGTTAACTCTTGCATTAGAGACTTGGACAGAAAAGGGATGAGAGTTTGTTGCTAGCACCCGTCGTAGGGGTGGAGGGATGCTAGCAGACAGTTCAGAGGAGCAATGACCATTGAAGCAGAGATAGAAATGAGATAAAGAGGCAACAGTGCGGTGAAGGGACACAGGTTGAAGGGAGCCAGTTAGAGGAGGAGAGTTAATGACGTGAAAAGTATTTGACTCCACCCTATTGAGAAGAGCTGTATGTGGGGAGCCTCCCCACACATGAGAGTTGTACTCCACACAGGGGCGAATAAAACCCGTGTATTAAGTCAACAACTGTGCTGGGATAAAGAAGGTACGGAGTCGGCTTAGCACACCCAATCTCTTGGAAGCAGATTTTACGAGAGAGGCAATATGATCTTTCCAAGATGAGTTCCGAGTGAATGAAACCTCAAGCACGTTCAAGGATGATGTAGGATTGAGCAGGATATTATTAAACATTAGTGGGTACTCTTGTGGAAGATTGTGGAGGGTTGATAGGTGTAAAAACTGAGTTTTTGATGTATTACAAACAATAAGACTATTTTTACCCCAGTCAGAGATACGAGCCAAGTCAGATATTAGGTGTGCCATAACCTCATCCCTTGTTTGTTGAAGTAACTGCTGAGATAGATGCTGCGAGAACTGAATGGAAATGTGAAGGGTGAAATCATCAGCATACAGCTTAGAATGTCATTGATGAATAAAAGGAAGAGAGTTGGTGATAGGACAGAGCCCTGACGAACACCACTGTTGATAGATCTAGGAGACGAATCATGGCCGTCTACAACAGCGGCTATAGAACGACCAGAAAGGAAGCTATAGATGTAGGCACAGATAGAAGGATAGAAACCGTAAGAGGGCAGTTTGGAAATTAATGATTTATCCCAGACTCGATCGAAAGCCTTTGAGATGTCAAGTGCAATGGCAAAGCTTTCGCCAAAGTCCCGAAAGGAGGATGACCATGAGTCTGAAAGGAAGGTGAGAAGATCACCAGTGAAGCATCCCTGATGGAACCCATACTGACGATCAGAAAGAATGTTGTGATAGGAAACGTGCTTTGAAATTATTCTGTTAAGAATTGACTCGAAAACTTTTAGACACAGGATGTTAAAGCAATTGGACGAAAGTTAGAGGAGTGGGAATGGTCGCCCTTCTTTGGGACTGGCTGAATGAGAGCAAACTTCCAGCAAGAAGGAGAGGTACAAGTTGACAGACAAAGACGAAAGAGTTTACCTAGGCAGGGTGTAAGCACAGAAGCACAGTTCTTGAGGACAATAGGGGGAATTGGAGGAGAAAGTCTGAGCGAAGAGATCTGCTTTATCAATAGAAGAAATAGCTGCAGAGACATCAGAGTTGAAAAGGGGAGGGAAGGATGATGAGGTAAAGTTGTTAGAAAGGTTTTTGGCAAGGTGCCAGGAGCGGGAAGAATTCAAGTTGGCGAGTTGAGAGCATTTAGTACAGATGAAATTATTTTTAGCAGAAAGAAGAACAGACTTAGCACGATTCCGGGCAGAAACAAAAACAAGATGTGATTCTGGGATGGGTTGGCTCTGGTATCTTTTATAGGCCCTCTCCTTGTTGCGGACAGCATCAGAACAAGCGTGATTAAACCAAGGTTTCTTGCATTAGTCTAAGGATATGAGAAGGCAATGTATGTTTCCATGCCTGAGAGACCAACCTCCGTAACACACAAAGCACAATCAGATGGCTCCCGGCCATGGAAGCAATAATCATTCCAGGGGAAAATAAAAGAAGTACTGCCTGAGGGCCTCCCAATCAGTAGCTCCAAAGTGCCACAGTCGACGCTTCTTTGGGGAGTCCACAGGCCATACCGGAGCTATAAGACAGGTCAAGGTAATAAGGTTGTGCTCAGAGGAGCCCAACGGAGAGGAAAGGTTAACAGTGTAAGCAGAAGAATTAGTTGTAAGGAAGTGGTCAAGTACGTTGGAGCTCTCTTTAAGACGGTCAGGGCTACGGGTCGGGTGCTGTACAAGCTATTCTAGGTCATTAAGGATAGAAAAGATGTATGCTTGTTCACCAGGTGGATAACTGAAAGGAATGGAGAGCCAAAGGTGGAGGTGAACATTGAAATCTCCTAGAATGGAGATTTCAGAGAAAGGAGAAATAGAAAGAATGTGTTCCATTTTAGAATTAAGACAGTCAAAGAATTTTTTGTAGTCAGTAGAATTAGGAGATAAGTAAACAGTGCAGATATATTCAGTCAGGGAATGACAGGAAAGCCAAAGCCAGAGACTAGAGAATTCAGAAGAATCAGATTCAGGAACACGAAGGCAAGATAAGTCGTTATGTACATATACACAAGAGCCACCTTTGGCTTTGAAATGAGTATAAAGTGAGGAAACAGAAAAGGGTTTGCTGTCAATTGCCTAAGACAGCTAGGTTTGTCTTTCAGGCACGCCCTAACCTAGGGCCAGAGACCCCCCAGACCCATATAGATTCTGAATCAAGGTGACCCAAGGATGGCTTTAGGGGGTCAAAATTTAGATCTGGGTCATTTGAGGTCACCAGTAGAGTGTTTGTCATTTTCGTCCGGGCAACGGCAGGTACTCCTGCAACCCAGTTTTTGGCATGGGGACTCACATGACCTCCAGTTCGGACTGGGTCTATGTGAGGTTGCCCTCTGGGGTCATTTGAGGCCACTGGTCAGAGGTCATTTGAGGTCACCGGTAATAGATGCTCAAACGACTGGATCCAGCAGCCCAATTTTGGGCATGGAGACTCACATGACCTCCAGTTCGGACAGGGTCTATGTGAGGTTGACCTCCGAGGTCATTTGAGGTCATCAGTAATAGTAAACAAGTGCGCACTTAAATAGAAAGTTCCTGGACCTCTTATAATCTCACTTCAAAAGCATAAGAAGTACATGGTCTTTCTGGAGTAGATGATAGACTGAACTAGAATAGGATTAGAGTGTTCGCCTTTTTGGCCCGGGCAACGCCGGGTACCCCTGCTAGTGCTATATGTAACCGAAACCCAGGTAATTATGTTTTAAAACAGACAACAAATGAATTACATGCTATTCTGAAGAAGGGTAATTGAGTCATGTGTTAATTAGACGAAAACGACACCTTCATGAATGAGTCAAGCAAAATTACACACACACACACACACACACACACACACACACACACACACACACACACACACACACACACACACACACACACATACACACTTAACTTAAACCTGTCCTGCTGGTACAGAAGACGACCCATGCTATGCTCTCATTGTCTTTGGTGCCAAAGTTTGTGACTGTCAAGACCAATCCTGTATCAGCAAACTCTGCCACACAGTCTGCATATCAAATCCGTGTTTTCTAGGGGAACTCTGTTTTGGTTGTGCCTCCGTTATCTACACTTTCCCCTGGACAGATTCTAAGCTTCTTCGAGATGTATTTTTCCTTCTTTGCATAGGGCTCTCCATTGTTTTCTGTCTGAGGCACTGGTTTAAGATACTTTTATACGATGTTGGATTTTTCAGAGTTGTCCTTATATGATCTTTATATATCATCTGTCCCACCTGAGTTGCAGTGTGCTGCAGTGTGTTGGCCATACAGATCCTGGTGGGGAAAGCGGTGCTCAGGCATGTATATAACACTTCTCTGACCCATCCCAGATGCTTTTTAGCCAACATAGTTATAGGGTTGTTGACTTTGCCAACTCGAGAATTTGTGAATGAGGGACTTTATTCTTCCATGTGACTCCTAGGATGTGCTGAAAGCATCAGACGTGAAACGACTCGAGCTGTTTGATGGGCCACTGGTATTTTGTCCTGGATTCAGCACCATAGGAGGGAGTGGAGAGGCATACAGCCGTATATACTGATACCTAAGTCTCGATTCTGAAGTTGTTGTTTTCAAAGACTCAGGATCTATGCCTTCGAAAAGAGGCTGAGACGTGGTTGTATCGTCTAAGGACTTATGCATCAAAGTTAGGTTTACCTGTGAGTGCACTTACAAGGCAAGAAAACTTCTCCACCTGTTTTACCATTTTCGAAATTTATGTGCAGTGCTGAGGGTCTGCTGGGTTGTTTCTCTGAGACATCATTTCTGTTTTATTGACATTTATCCAGAGCCCCATTGCATGGTACCGTACATTTTAGAAACGATGGTGAGACACTCTTGTAAGGCTTCTGCAAGGATAACACAGTCATCAGCTTATTGTAGCTCTAGGAAATCGGCCGTATCAGTTTTTGATTGTGCTTGAAGACATTTGAGATTAAATACAGTAAGTTACCATCTAGACAGAACTAGATATTTATTTCATGATCAGGATTCAGTTGCTGGTGATTTAACAGGGTGACTGCGGTGAGATAGGTGTTGAAAATGACTGGAGCCAGGACACATACTTACTATACGTCCACATCCACGTTAAAGGGTTTGGATTTGCTCTCACTTATGGTCACCCGAGTATTCATGTTGTCGTGCAGGCTCTTCAGGGTGGTATGAAATTTGTTTGCAACTCCGTATTTTGAAAGAGCATTACAGGTAAGTTCTCTGTTGACAGTGTTAAATGCTTTTGCACGACAGATGTGTGCAATATATATGTCACTGTTCTTGGCATTTCTCTTGCATCTGTTGGGCAATAAAAAACATATCATAGGTACTTCGTTCCTTCCATAATCCACAATGAGTTTCAGGAAGTGTTGACTCAGATGTTTTGTCAGTCTGGATAACATTATCTTTTCTAGTACGTTGCTGGCATTCATACGAAGAGAGATGTTTCTCCTATTCTTACAACTTGAGTGGTCCCCATTCTTCATGTAGATGGTTACTGTATCAGAAATAAGCCATTCAGATGGATATCGTTCTTGGTTCCAGATAGTATGAGAGCAAGGAGGCGCTGGTGGAGTAACTGGCCACTCTCCTTGATTAGGGTATGCCTTTCGTTATCTTTTAGAGATCGAATGGCCTTGACAGTTTCTGCAAGTGTGGCTGGTACACTGAGATATGCTGCTTGAGGAGCATTTTGAATTTATCAAGGATATTGTGTTCCACCGGATTCCTTCAATTATGGAAGGTAATGATATATTTTCTTCATCTATCTAGGATTGGTTGCCTGTCTTTCAAGAGCTCTCCCTCACTTGATCGAAGAAGGATGTTTTGTGTTTGGTCGGCCTGAAGATGGTTTTTAAGAATTGTAAAACCCATATTAATATCAGCCAGTCGTTGCAGCTCTTTCGCATGCTCATTCCACTGTTCTCCATGTCAAGCAGTTTTCTCAGGGTTTCACCCCTGAGTTTTGGAAATTAATATCTTATAAATAAGTAGCTAGGATGAGCTAACCTGTTCTTGTGTGCTCTATTCTTCATTGCAAGAAGGTTATGCATGCCCTCAGCTTCTTCATCAAACCAATCTTTATGGTAGTGAATGGAAAAGCATAGGGTTTCTCCTGCAGTGCATTGAAGAAGTATCTTAATGCTCAGCCACTCTGCATCTAGGTTTGTTGCATTGTTGTTTGGATCAAGTAGTTGTCATCGAGGGAGCTTGTCTGTAGTAGTGCTGAGGAAGAAAATGTCACAAGTTCTACATCTTATAAAATATTACAGTTCAGTTTCTTGTAGGATGGTTTAGGTCGTATTTGTGGGCATATGACTAGTTGGAGTTTGGTGAGTATAACGCTATGGTCTGTTGAACACTCAGCACCTCTCATAGCTTGGGTAAGAACTCTTTGATCTCGTTGCCTTACAATGACATAGTCAATTAGGTGCCACCGTCGAGATAGTGGGTGCATTAATGTGGTCTTACCTTTATTCATAAGTTAAACAATGGTGTTGGTGATAGCCAGATTGTGTTCTGAGCTTATGGAAAGCAGTATAAGGCAATTGTTGCTGATGTTAACAACGCCATGGCAGTCCAGAATGTCTTTCCAGAGTGATTACCTTCTCCTACTCTGGCATTAAAATCGTCAAGCAGGATGAGTTTGACATTAGTTGGTACTGAGCGAATGGCAGCATCGAGAGAGATTCAAGGAATCTTTGATCGTGTCCTCTCAGTCAAGCATTGGGGCATAGGCACTGATGAGTTTTGCACAATGGCCTTTAAAGTGTGGTAAGTGCCAGAACATCAGTGTATCTCATTTACCCACTGGTGGTTCTTGGATCTTCTGTGGTAGGTTATTTCGGACTGCAAGGCAGTACTGTGGTTTCTTTTTACATTGTCTGGGTATCCCCATCAGAAATATGTATGTCCTTGTCTTAACACTATTAGATTGCCCTCTCCTGACAGGCGAGTCTCAGACAAGGCAGCAGTGTCAAAATTATATATTCTCAGTTCATTGGCAATAAAGGGAGTTTTGCTGCGTGGTTTTGTATCTTGGTCAGTATCAAACAGGGTTTGTATATTTCAGGTGGCATGAGTGAGAGGGAATCTTTTGATTTTTCGACTGCATTGTGGGATGCCTCGGCAAATGCAGTTATCTGCCCAGGAGTGCGAGGCAGAAATTTTTTAGGTTTCCTTTTCTAATCCCCTCCCCGTCAGGAGTAACGAGTCGGACATTCGTTTCTGGGTGCTTACTGTAGTCGCACTGGATGTTGCTGTAGGTATGACCAACGTTTCCCTATCCTGTCGCCAAAGATATTTTGATTTTGAAGGATGGACGATGGTGGAGGTGGGTGTAGCGGTGGGCTTGCGCAATGAATGGATTTTGTGTCACAGTCGGGAGCGCAGTTCTTACCACCACATAAAATGGCCCTTTTTAGCTTGTGATGGTGGCATGAACACACACACACACACATACACAGGGGGGGGGGGGACTTGTAGTTATTCCACTAAGTGAAAGAATTTAATGGCTTAACGGGATGAAATGGCAGAATTGTAATAAGTGTTATCTCCCGTTATCAGTGCCAATCTCAAGTCGTAGACGATTGTCTATGTCGAGTAATGAGAAATGTCTGGAAATGTTCCATCACCACTCACCTCCGTTACCTCCTGCCAAGGCAAATACCTTCCCTCATGTTCTGAACCCCTCCATTTTTGTTCTCTCTCTCTCTCTCTCTCTCTCTCTCTCTCTCTCTCTCTCTCTCTCTCTCTCTCTGATCAGATATCATATGATAATTTCTTTCATAATATTCCATTCCACACAGTATTCCACTTGCGAGTGTGGTTTTCCTGTTAGTTACACTTATTGTGATTAATTCTAATCCACTTTTGTTGCGATGCAAGAGGGAGCTTATTCGTCTCTCTTCGCATTCCCTCTCACTCCCTCTATTTCCCTTTCTTTCGTGAAAAGTATAAACTGATCCTTTTAATTACTTTAGTCGCACATTTAGGGGAGGTTCAGCAACCAACAGCAACGCTGATTTAGTGTTGTGCTTCTGTGAGCAGATATTTTTGCATCTCTTCCTGTATAATTTACCTCTACTCCTCTCAGTTACGTCATTTTTATCGTTAGACCACACCTCACTCACAAAAAATAAATAGGTAACAGAAAACTATCAGACACACAGTTTCAGCATCCATACTCAAACTCCGCATATTTAGGCTAACTTAAGCACATCGGCCACTTTCCTAACCATCTAACAGTCACGTCATCTTGGAATATTTTAGTCCAGTTGACACCAGTCGATATTATTTAACTGAGTGGGATTCAGAGAATTACTGTTAATTCTCTCATGGTCAAGGCTAATGCATTGTTATATTTGTGCCAAAATCAGATGACCTGATTCAGTTGAGAGTGAGTCACAGGCATCTGAGGATGGTAGTTTGCTGGTAGTTTATAATTTGCCACTTGGAAGTTTGGGACTCCAAACATGTTGAAAATGTCATGATCATCATCAAAAGAATAATAACAATAATCATCATCATGGGGGGGTTAAATGCCGTCAGGCCTGTAGGTTCACTCACCCTTCAACTCCACCCACTTGGGTCTCTTCGTGCAAACTCTCCAGGCAGTGGGTCTTCTTCCACTAAGTATCTCTCGACATGAATAATCAAAGTGCTGCAGCCATTAGTTCCGTGGCAATTCCCTTGGTTTCCTCCCCAACGGGTTAATTCTCTTAGAGATCACCATGGGGTTGGGGTCAATCTCAGGAAAACGGGCCACGTTCTCATATATTTGGAACTGGTGCTGATATTTGTGTTTTAAACTTAGTCTCATGAAACTGTTGCACTTTGCGAACCCAGTCATACCAGCGATATCCATGATTCCTTGAAAGCACTTTGTACCAAATGAGTCAATTCACTGACTGAAGCCACTGCTTAGTGTTCATGGCTTACAGCCTAGAGTAAGACAGGAAGAACCAGTGCGCTGAAGATGAGAATTTTCGACCTTGTACACAAAGAATGGCATCGCCAGAAACCCTAATAGAATGAATTCTTGACCCCTTAGGTGAGACCAGTGCAACACGAAATTTCATCGTTTGTCCTACCATTGTTTCTTACCAGGCTACCAAAATACTGTATGAGAATCTTCCCAAGTCTTCCACAATCTCACCATATCATTGGACAGACTAAAATGCTTCATCCAACAAGCCACTGAATTCCAGGTCCTTGGTCTTGGCGCAAGAGACGTTTTAATCCCAATGACTTCACATTCTTGTAAAATTCCTCGAGAGTGCTCTGTAGATCTCCAAACACTCCGTTAGGTTAACTGAATCATCAGCAAAGTCAAAGACAGTAACCCTGAAATTGCCATTTAATACTGAACAGTGACTTTGACTCACAGCCCGGGCTATTACCCAATTCATGTATACGTGTTGAAAAGCAGGGGAGGAAAGACACATCCCTATCTTTCTTTCGTACTTTCTGCGAAGATGTCGGATGTCCCTCCTACATACTTGACAGCACTCTCAGTGTTTGGATACAGGCCAGCAATCAGTCGGATTATCTCTGAAGGGATCCCACGGAGTCAAAAATTTCCCATAGTATCTCCGGATCAACCAAGTCTAACGTCTTCTTAAACCCACATAGGCTGCAAGCAGACCTTGCTAGTACTCAAGGAGGGTGTTCCATGAGAAATCGAAGCCCTGGGAGTTGGTCAGTTGTAGACTTCTTGAGTGTGAAACCAGACTGCTGAGGCTCCTGAAACTTTAGCAAAAGGTCCTGGATACGTATCTGGAGACTATGAGCAAGAACCTTGTCTGTCACTGAACTGTGTAATACCACTGTGATTAGTACAGTCACCCTGATCTCCTTTCCCTTTTATATAAGGATGACCATATCTCTCTTCAAGTTAGAAGGAATATGAATCCACCAAATGGATTCTTTGAGTGCATGCAATGCCCTGAGCATGGTTTACCCCCAGCATTGATCAGTTCTGTTAGGGAGCCACTTTTCAACTCATCCACTGTCATCTTGATTTCATCTAGAAAGGGCACAGTATCATAAACTGCTGTGACAGCAGTCAACTGTTTGACACCAGGCAAAGGAAGCTCTCCACTGGGAGGTTCAGCCATATGCAGCTGCTCACAATGCTCAGCCTAAAGACTCTCATACTCACTCTTCCCCGACAGGAGCCGTCCATCTGTTGTCCAAACAGAGTTAACCTGAGAGGTGGATCTGGAGTGGATCTTCTTCAGGGCTTGGTAAGGAATCGAATCGGCCATTTACATGCAAATGGCCTACCACCTCCCAAGGTATTTCCCTGAAATACTTGTTGTCCCATCTCAGCAAAACCCCTACCCATCGAGACACAAGTCTGTGCTGCTCGTGATCCCCAGCCATTCTGGAAGCATGACTCTCCTCAGCTGTTTCCAGTCTACCAACCAAGACAAAACTCCTTTATTTCAGGTGCTCTCCAACACATTCATCAGCTGCTGCCACGAAGCACAGTTAAAGATATCTCATAGTTCAATAGGGTCCTCAGCAGTACTGAATACTCCAGATACTTTAAATAATTGTGAGTTAGGCACTGGATATTCATATGCAGACTCCTCATCCCTGAGTTTCTCAGGATGAAAGCATCTTGAGCTTCTCTCGCTTGTGACTTGTAGCCAGAGTAGCAACAAGAAGCATGTGATAGGTAGCAAAGAACTCTGCACTTCTGAATGGCCCTTGATAGAGGTCTAACAAGAATGTGATCAACCTCCTTTGCAATCCTCCATTATTGGCATACCAAGTCCCGCAGTAAAGATCTGGCCACTGGAACTAGGATCCAGCATTTCTCAGGTTATGAAACTGCAAAATCTAGATGGTAAGAACTACTGGAATTCCTGGTTCCAGAGCCTTTGAGACTAACACTATCCACAAAGTCTTCCCTGTCTGTGCCAGTAACCTCACTTTTGTCACCCAGTCCAAGATCATATCCACCGTGGGAAACTGTCCCACTTTTGATGTCAAGTTTAGGGTAGAACACCTTCCTTTTTTCAAGACCACCCATCTCAATTGAATTGTACTTGACAATAAGTGCCCTGAAGGCCTTGGGGACCTTCAGCTGCACGAACATTATATGCTTACCATGTGGAAACCCTGTCGACACAGGAGACAAAGCGAGGAGCAATGGCCATGACAATACCTCTACACTATGCGCCATTTTCACAACCCCACAAGTAGTATGTATAATCATTGCTACTAATCTCCCCATGCCCAGGCCCCTTCACCTCATGCAGTGCGGCTTTGCCAATCCGCAATCTCCTCAGTTCTTGTGACAAAGGAAAAAAAATTCCAAGCCTCTACTCATAGCGCATTCCGATGATTGAACACATGCATGGTTCCATGGGTTCGTGTGTATTCTTTACTACCGTGTCATGAGTTAAAAACAGGGATGTGGCTATGGGGGTCTTCCCCCCCCACTCATCATCCGACTGCTCGGGCCACGTAGGTTTACCCAGCAATCATCATAAAAAATGGCAGCATGACAAGCCCCCTAAATCCCCTTCAGGCTGGGGCTTGTGGGAGGGGCAACCCAGCTACAATGGGTCTTGGTCAGGCAACCCATGCTGACCCTGACCCCTCCTCCTCTTCTTAGGTTGCACGAGTTGCAAGTTTTCTAAGGGAAGGGATGCAAAACCCACCCAAGCCTCCCAAGTCAGGATAGGACTCATCACTAGCCTACAGGCAGGGGCATGGGATCCCCGACAAGGGATATCCAAGTTTGACTCAGGGTTTTCCTTCTCCTAAGTGGACTGCCAACGAAGGCTAACAAGGTCCCCTCACTGTACTAGAAAGTCATTAGCTTATGTAGGTTATATGCCCTTTGACAGGTCTTCTTTTTAGTCTCTCCTCATGGACCTAGGTCAGTGGGGTTGCCGGTTTAATTGTAGACAATCCCATCATGAAACATGTATTAACAGACTGCACGTTACCTGCAAAGCAGAATTGTGTCTGATATGTCTGATCCATTTGACCTGATAATTACCGGAGTATTAGCATAAATCTCGCTTAAAATAAATGAATGCTGTGGGAAATATGTTTGATGTGTTCCACATATCAAGTACTTGCTAAGCATTGTCATGCTCTGATATAACTGTAAATATGGAAAATAATTAGCAATTTTCCAAACAGTTTGGATAGACTGATCTTTGATACTGTACTTTCCTTATTTACGGCCAAGTAGAAGCATAACATTCTTCAATAAGTTCTTTACATTGTGTGAAATCTACATTCACACACAATGTATTTCTATATACATGTGATCTGGCCCAGTACAGCGAAGATTATTAGTGTCAATATTCTGAACTTCCTTGTGGCAGAAATTCACAAGTATCTGACTGAGGACCAATGAACTCGAAGTAATAGCCTCCACCATAGCCACAGTGGAGTACTCATCCAGTGCGTGCAGCTATGGATGGTTCTTCAGAGAGTTCACAATGCTGCTGAATCAAAACAATACGTCTCTAAATGTGTACCCTAGCTTTAGGTTCACGTGTAAAAAGAATATTGTGCACACAGATTCAGCAAGAAATTTTAACATGAAATAAGTTTTCCTCATACTTGTTAACTTGCTGTAATGGTGGTATCATATGGGTAATGGATATCAGTGTTTGGCAGTATAGAATAAACTTGTAAATATCGTCATAGCACTTGAGATAATGACCTGCTCCGCCGTTATTTCCCTTTTCATACCAGCTATGCTCTTCCTGTATTCCTGCGTGATACCCTTGCATTACCATGCACCCTTTTTTGCATTCTGACAAATGATTTTTTAATTTCTCAACTTTTCTAAATCCATCCGTTCCCATCCAAGCAAATTTATTTTTATGCACATTTTCTTCGTGCACTGCACTTTTCATATGCATGTTCTCCCCAGTCTCGCCACATTTACCTTTATATTGCTGATTACTTCTCCCATCTCTTATTTCTATGCTTCATTTATTTTGTTTAATGTATCCACCTCTGGGTATAGGTTTTATAGCCCGGTCCTTAAGGCCCTGTAATCCTCTTACATACTTCACCCTTACATGTCACCACTTTGGCGCCAACACCCACCATCCATATAGAATTGATGCTAGGACTGTGGCATGCTGGAAAGATTTGTTGGTATCAGAGGGGTGTTTTTACATGTTGGCGGGTCTCGTGGTAATTCTAAAACACCTGCTTTAGTGAAACTGAAATCTTTAATCCATTCCCTGCTGTCGTCTGCAATGGAAACTGGATCAGTTGGAACTACAAATCACCTCTTTACCGACTCGGCAGCGACCTTGTTCTGCATAGTACAGCACGGCAATGTGAACAAAAGTTCCTAATCAACGTCCTCTGTAAGTTCTCCTGTTTATAGTACACCCAGATACCGTTCCTTGAACAAGCACATAATCAGGTGGGATTTCTTAAACACTGGATGCAGACTTTCTGTACTAGACAAATTTATGTTTATCTTTTTGGTTATAACATGAATTACTACTGCACAACTCTCCTCAAACCACAAGTGTCCTTCATTCGCGATAATATGACTGCTAGTTTTCCTAACTACAGTATATTCTTCTGTTTGACATTTCTATAATCTCATTAAAAGTCTTCTACATGGAACTTACAGCATCGTTGAATAATAATATGCAGCAAGTTTTCTTGACATTCAAGGCACTTTTCGTCCGTTCAACATTTCTGACAAATCTTTGCTACATCCTCTGCTCGTTTCTTGTAGTTAATGCCACCTTTGCATTAGTTATATTTCAAACATCTCCCCCAATCATATCCGATTACCCAGTCATTATAAAAGTTTTAACTCTTCTCTGAACACTCCTCTGTTCACCTTAAGAAAAATTCTGATTCACATTCCGTCTTCACTTGAAAATTTAGAAAGGTCGTATTTCAGGACACGTGATCAACGACGAAAATGTGAGTGACTCTTTTGAATAACAATAATTAAGCGAACAGATGATATAAGGTATGGAACAGTTTCATGGTAAAAACATATACAAATCAGGTACAATCAGGAAGACTGCCGAGACAGAGGCACTTCTCCAGTAAACTAATATAATTATGGATGGTATCTGTAAATGAAGTGACGAAACAGAAAGGAAAAACAAAGGTAATAAAATTCAGTGTAAATATTAGAGGGTGTGGTAATCTTGTGAAGTAATAGATGAGACAGTTTAAAGTAAAAGAAAACAATGTAATATCAACATGTGTCCATACTTCAACCGTTACGGCATTTTAATTACTGAAGATCTCATTTGTTAATTACCACGACATCCATTTTCGCCCATATGGTTATCAATAAGTATAGTTTCGTAACGGTTGGGAGTTGGCCACATTATGATAAAACATTTTACTCAGAATTGAAAAATCTGTCAATTTCCTAAGTTATGCCTTTTCCTTCCGGGATACCTGTATTTTATATATCAAACGTAGACGAGACATTGAAATGCATGCTGATTGGTCGTTAAATACTTTCAGGAAAATGAAGCACCAGTGTTATATTCGGCCAACCACTATAGCCGAGCGTAATAACTATGTGTGGCTGTGGATGAGTGGTATGACGATACGCGCCATTGCCAAGCTGACTGGGGGACACGTCACCACCGTCAGTAAGTGGATCAATCGCTGGCGGCAGGAGGGCCACGTCAACACCAGGTCTCGCAGTGGCAGGCCGTGCAAGAACAATTGTAACCTAAGGACACTAGCCATACTTGGATCACCTGAAGCTTCACCACTGGATGTCAGCTCTGATGCTATCCAAAAACTGAATTATAACGATGTTGGACTAAATGAAAGAGTATATTATCATCATCCATACGTTTATTTGCACTCCGTATTTAACATACATCATTACCAGTGTCAATGAGATCCCGGCAGTTATTATTCTGCTGTTAGTTATTTGTGAATCTAACGTACAAAAAAACTTGTGACTAGCTGGTAAGTTTTATTTTTTTTATTTTTTTGGCTCATCTATGAAGAACAACGGATTATTTGATATTATTTCGCGTTACATACCGTTACAAACGCGAACTTCAGTAATTATATATATCATTACTTGGTTAATTCGAAATATTCAAACCTCCCAAAACTAGCAAAGAAAAACATACATACATGACGCAAAGGGCTATACAACACCTCGATCAGAGCACTATAATATAATCCCCGCATTCTGACATCCAGCTATAGCAGGTGTCCTTAACTGGAAGAGATGATCGAGTTCATGTAGCAAGTCTGAGACACAAACGTCACTCAACCATCCTCAACTACCAGCTTAGATTTGGTTAAGTGGAATCACAGATGACATGTGCCCAGCTTACATGAGAGGCCTACACAACGAAACATACAGTACACATACAGCGGAGCATTATGGAACACGTCACCCTAAGATGCAGACACACCATAACCGGTGTATGGAACCTATTGGACAGTCCCATAGGGGCAGTTGCTTACCTGCGGTCGACGAATGTGCTCAGTCAAATGGACTGAGGTTGAAGGAGTTGAGCAACAATAACGACAACACCAAGAAGCAGACTTTCTTGTATATAACAGTAGTCAATGGGTGTTTTTTATAACAATGATAATGATGATAATAATAATAATAACAATAATAATGATAATAATAAAAATAATTTTTTTATTATTATTATAATTATTATTATTATTATTATCATTATTATTGTTATTATTATAATCATCATCATCATCATCATCATCATCATCATCATCATCAATCATCATCATCATTAGACAGTTTTGTTAAGAATGAACTTAAATATAGCAAGTATTACGAGTGAGAATATCACAGTGTATACTTTTAAAAATATGTGTTTCTTGTGTCGACAATGAATTCCTGGAATAATCATTTTCAGCAGAGTACATCAAGCATCTATAATATTTGTCCCCAAGAGGAAGCTCTCGGCAGAACGGCCGTGAACAAGGTCTATGCCTGATTTCTGCAGATGGAAAAATTCGATACCTACACCATTTCCAGCAAGATTCTAAAGTCAAAACCACACATTTCATACTGGTGTTGCGTGATACGTAGGATTTCTATGTTCAGCATAAAGTCAAGGAAAATAGCATATGTGTACTGAAAATTTTCATTGTCCTGTACAGACTGTGACCATGACATCATGAAGTTAACATTATTTTGTCAGTTCACTGTTAAGTGCAAATTAATCCTGGATAAATATAATGACCTTCGAATCTTATAATAGTTCATATCTGTGGGTATAATTTAATGAACATGAATCAAAAACAAGTGCAGCTTCATGATGTTGGTGTATTCAGTGTAAAATAAGATGAGTACAACTTACCAGGAGTCCAGTGACTGGTAAGAATTGAGAAATTTATCCTACATAAGCGACAACTATCATTCTTTGTGATTATGTTTATTTGTTATTACTTTTTGGTAACTACAACCCATTAATTCTTCACACACTTGAATTATGGACCCTGCTGGAATATAGTTTCTTTAAACCTCCGACCATTAATGCAACAACACAATTATCACAATTTATAAGTTCATAATCTATATGCAGTATGGTTATCAGAAACATTGGCGTAGATTTATTCTGATTCGAGGGGGGGGGGGGAATTACTTCTGAGAACAAAAAACCACAGTCAAGAGAAGGCCACCGCAGGAAAGGGTGATCAGATGTTTGTATATAATTTTAGTAAAATATGCCATAGGAAAAATTGTGTTACACGAATGCATGAAAAGTAACAAAATTCAATATTTGTACCCTCATATGGTACCATCGCAGCATCACTTTGTTGCTAGTTCTAAAAGATGAGCTTATTACATCAGATCAACTTGAATTTTCTATGTTATATTGTGTGCAGTTTCAGTTGTACAGGTTTTAAATAACTGCACTTTCAATGTTGAAAAGTATTTGAAGAGCATTTTTTCTTATGCAAGAAAGAAAGAACCGAAGGCCAGGAGCCTGCAAACCATTCCTTCCAAGAAAAAAAAACAAAAACAATACAAAAGAGAGCCAAATTCAAGATCCGTTCATTTCGAGATACCTGGACACACTGCGTTTGAGAGACTGGAGCTCATAGGAAGTAGGAAATACAGACAGAGGGAGACAGTTCCAGAGTTGACCTGTTGCATAAATGAAGGACTGGGAGTAACGGTTAACTCTTGCATTAGAGAGTTAAAAAGGGATGAGAGTTTGTTGCTAGGAGGGTGCTATGCGCCTGTCGTAGAGGTGGAGGGATGCAAGCAGACAGTTCAGAGGAGCAGTGACAATGGAAGTAACGATACAAAAGAGATAAAGATGCAACAGTGCGGTGAAGAGACAGAGGTTGAAGGGAGCCAGTAAGAGGAGGAGAGTTGATAAGACAAAAAGCCTTTGACTCCACCCTATTGAGAAGAGCTGTTTGTGGGGAGCCTCCCCACACATGAGAGTTGTACTCCACACTGGGGCGAGCAAAACTCGTGTATATAGTCAACAACTGTGCCGGTGTAAAGAAGGTACAGAGTCGGCTTAGCACACCTAATCTCCTAGAAGCAGATTTTACAAGAGATGTTATATGATCTTTCCAAGATAAGTCCCGAGTGAATGAAACCCCAATCATGTTCAGGGATGATGCAGGATTAAGCTGAATATTATTAAACATTAGTGGGTACTCCTGTGGAAGATTGTGGTGGATTGATAGGTGTAAAAACTGAGTTTTTGATGCATTACAAACAACAAGATTATTTCTATCCCAATCAGAGATACGAGCCAAGTCAGACATTAGGTGTGCCATAGCCTCATCCCTTGTTTGTTGAAGTAACTACTGAAATGGACGTTGCGGGAACCGAATGGGAAGGTGATTGGTGGAATCATTAGCGTACAAGTGGATAGGGTTAGATGTACAGCTTAGAAGGTCATTGATGAATAAAAGGAAGAGAGCTGGTGATAGGACAGAACCCTGAGGAACACCACTGTTGACAGATCTAGGAGAAGAATGATGGCCATTTACAACAGTGGCCATAGAACGACCAGAAGGGAAGCTATAGATGAAGTCACAGATAGAAGGATAGAAACTGTAAGAGGGCAGTTTGGAAATTAAAGATTTATGCCAGACTCAATCGAAAGCCTTTGAGATGTCAAGTGCAATGGCAAAGCTTTCGCCAAAGTCCCAAAAGGAGGATGACCAGGAGTCTGAAAGGTAGGTGAGAAGATCGCCAGTGGAGCACCCCTGACGGAACCCGTACTGACGATCAGAAAGAAGGTTGTGATAGGAAAGATGCTTAAAAATTTTTCTGTTAAGAATTGTCAAAAACTTTTGAGACACAGGATGCTAAAGCAATTGGACGATAGAGGGTTGAGAAAGGTCATCCTTCTTTGGGACTGGCTGAATGAGAACAAACTTCCAGCAAGAAGGAAAGGTACAAGTTGACAAACAAAGGCAAAAGAATTTACCTAGGCAGGGTGTAAGCACAGAAGCACAGTTCTTGGGGACAATAGGAGGGGCTCTATCAGGCCCATATGCCTTGTTAGAATTGAGGCCAGTGATGGCAGAAAATACATCACCAGAAGAAATTTTATTGTCAGCCATGAGGAAGTCTGAGGGGGGAAGTGATGGAGGAACAGCATCGGAATCGTCTAATGTGGAACTGGAGGAGAAAGTCTGAGTGAAGAGATCTGCTTTATCAGTAGAAGAAATAGCAACAGAGCCATCAGAATAGAAAAGAGGAGGGGAGGATGATGAGGTGAAGTTGTTAGAAAGGTTTTTGGCGAGGTGCCAGAAGGAGTGGAAAGAATTCGACTCGGAGAGTTGAGAGCATTTAGTACGGATGAAATTATTTTTAGCAGAGCGAAGAACAGCCTTAGCACGATTCCAGGCAGAAACAAAAACAAGATGTGATTCAGGGGTGGGTTGGCTTCGGTACCTTTTATAGACCTCTCCTTGTTGCGGACAGCATCAGAACAAGCGTGATTAAATCAAGGCTTTCTTGCATTAGTCAAAGGATATGAGAAGGGAATGTATGCTTCTATACCTGAGAGAATAACCTCCATAATGAGCAAGGCACACTCAGATGGCTCCAGGCTATGGAAGCAATAATCATTTCATGGAAAATCAAAGTACTGCCTGAGGGCCTTCCAATCTGCAGCTCCAAAGTGCCACAGACGACGTTTCTTTGGGGTGTCCGCAGGCCATACCGGAGCGATAGGATAGGTTAAGGTAATAAGGCTGTGATCGGAGGAGCCCAACAGAGAGGGAAGATTAATAGTGTAAGGAGAAAGATTAGTTGTAAGGAAGAGGTCATGTTGGTTGGAGCTCACTCCAAGGCAGTCAGGGATGTGGGTAGGGTGCTGTACAAGCTGCTGTAGGTCATTAAGGATGGAAAAGATATAGGCTTGTTCACCAGGTGAATCAGTGAAAGGAGATCAGTTAGCTTTAACCTGCATTTCTTCTGGATTGTCTTAAGTGTTGGGTGGGAGAGGGGGATGATTAAACAGGACACCCTGTCTGACTGAGTTGGCTAGGAGGATTCATCCCCCTCCCCCCGCTCAGGATCTACACCCAGGATCAGCCAGATATTTATGAACAACAACAGGCACTTCATTATTCATCATTACTACCCACTGTCAGTTGAACTTCTGTTCTCTTGACATGCTGAACAATTTTACCATTTCTGACACTTTTCCTCTACAGAACCTACCAGTTTGTACGAGTCTAAACAACAGTTCTGAACAAACTATTATTCAAACATTTCAATATTCAGTTCTAGCAGGGGCAGTTATACACTTAGCCTAATGAGGCTGAAACCTCAGGCCCCAAACTTGCGGGGGCCTACCTTGAAATTAATGTAAGTACATCGGAAAAATTTAATAACATGGTAGGCACAACAACGCGATAAAAACCTCCTGTCTCTGCATATGTAAAAGTATTCTGTCTGTTGATACTAGTGACTCTATAGGGCGAAAATTTCTCCCTCCTAATTCACCCTTATGGCCATGATGAACTGTAGCTTTGCACTGGCTTAATGGAAATTATCCTGGTAAGATTTTCCTTTATGTATTATGATATAGGGCCCTACACACACACAAAAAAAAAAAAAAAGTAAACACGAGTATTGACGAAGTTGAGCATCTGACATTCGTGTTTTTCTTACCCTAAAGTTACTTGAAGTTCACGCCTGGCGTTCGTCACCTGCTTATAGCGTATAATGGTACTGAGATGTGACAGGAGGATGAACGCTACCAGAGACACCCCCTCCCCTCCCCCTTTCGTGAAACAAAGCTAAATATCCATAGATACAATAGCCGGTTTCCCTTTAAAAACATTGAATAATTCAGGAATAAAATTTTCCCTGGCAAACTAAAATATGAGAAATACAGGGCTGTTCAGATAATTTTACATGACAGAACGCTTCTGTAAACGAATATGAGTAAGCAAAACTTTCGTGATAGTGAGATGGAGACGTGGCGCATAATAGTTGGAGTTATGATAAAAATTTGCGCTCCCGAGTTCATTTCATACTTCTTATCATATTTCTGAAAAGGCAAGAGTATAAAGCAGTGGTACTCAATCGACGGACCGCGGTGAGCTTTTGTGTGGACCCCAGCACCTTCCTGTCTCTAAAAAAGGGGGAAAAAAACATAACCAAAAAAAATAAATAGTCTTTAACGTGGATCAGTAATTAACAGGAGTTTTTAATTTTACTCTGTTTTTCCCGCTCCAGAATCGCCAATGAACACCTTCATCATTACTTTAGACTAGCTGTCACATCATTTGTACCAACGTTTTGGGAATTATCAAGAAGAAATAAATGTCACTTTTCACACTAATAATGTAATGATAATTCAGTTTCTAGTGACAGGTCTGTATTAGTAATATTTACCGTTACAGTCCAAGTGAAAACTGATCTTCCTCCCCTCAACAAAGAGCGATATATGTATTTTTTTTTTTTTATCCAAAGTGAACTGTACTTACATACCGCACTATTATGTAATATTTTGTGAGTGTTACCGAAAAATATGGAATTTCTCTTTGAGTCACCCTCCCTCTTTCTAGAAGAACAGTTGAATTTTGACCTAGAAGGACAGTTGAATTTTGACCTAGAGCACTGGAATTTTGACCCTCCAAATATGCTTTTCAAGACTTGTAGTGTTTTACTGTTAGATTTTCCACTTCTTTCTCTCCCAGGAACCGTATTCAGCTTGTAGAATGGATGGTTACTTCTAGCATAAATGTACATTCAGTACTTTTTCTTTTAAGAGAGAGAGAGAGAGAGAGAGAGAGAGAGAGAATCGATTTTTATAGATTATTCTAATCAATATTTTGAGGCAAAAAATCCATGTACCTTGACATACATTGAAATGTGTCCTCTTAGTTTCTTATTACCATATTTTGAACTGAGAATTTCATCCGGACCCTTGTCATGTAGGAAACTGTGTCTGGACCTTCACACATAGTAACTGAGTACCCCTGGTATAAAGGTTTGTGTGTTTCCTGGATCAGTGTTGTAGTTATCACATTTCGGGGGAAGCCTATAAGTTTTTGCCTTTGGTCAAACAATATCCATGTGTGACAGTCTTAACACTGGAAAATTATGAAATAAATGAGAATTGTGGGTTAATGGAGTGCTCATTGTAGTATATGACTAGCAATTTAACCCGCCCCGTCCCGTCGACTTATGGGTATGTTGCAACGATTTGCATTTGCCAGTCCCGGCAACGTACCGGTACGTCGTGCAATTGCAAGGTCCCTAATTTGCACAATTTTCAATTTTCGTGCGTGATTTTTCGTATTTATACACGGGACACCTTCCTCTATTCCTCTACAAGATGCTAAGCAGGGACAATGCCTTACACCGCATAACCTCCCCCCTCCCCCCCTCACGCCATTGACTCGGCAATTCACCTGTTACCAGTGACCTGGCCAGTAAAGATATTCAGGGCCAGAGTGATTCCCCAATCGATGACAATGTGGAGAACAATGTTTACATAGCATTAGAAGAAGAAACAGTCAGAAATAATGATCAGGTAATGTGGCAAAAAAAGGTCAGGTATGGTGATTAGTTAGTGAGTGAAACAATGCTTATAATGCCTTTATTACTGCTTGTAAACCAATATACTCTCATACTACATATAAATTCGTACCAAGTAAATAAATAAATACCGTTTATGAGTGGATAAAATAGCTACCCTCCCACAGAACTCGTTTTCTTTGGTGCCAGCATGTTAGAAAACCCAGTCAGGTAAGGAGGAACTCCTACCTGGATTGAGTATTTTAAACCTCAGGTGAGCGATTTCTCTATCAATTTTCGATGTTCCTCACCAAAAGCGAAGGTTTTAGCCAAAAAATTTTGTTTCGAAAATACCTCGGGATTGGGGGATGTCGGAGGTGCGGAAAACCTCGGGACGTGACGGGTTAAATCCATAGATGCTTCATGCGGCAGTTGCAATGGTTGCTAACATAAATGAAAGTGACAGTACTTTTCTAGGTACATTACTAATTTTCCCCCACATTTTAGGCTAAATTAGCATATAACATATAAGAAGAAAATATATACAGTATCTTTTTACGTGGCAGAAATTACAGATATTTAAGTCAGTGTTGGTAAGGGGTTAATTAGGGTTGTATTTTTCACCAGATTTAGTGTTTCCATATACTGCAAACTTTCAGTAATGGGTAAAAAAAAATAGAATACATAAATTTTTCATCAGAATCAACAATTGCATTCACTTAAGTTCATTATTGAAATAATTATTCAGTTCATTTTTGAAAAAAAAAAAAAAAAAAAGCCTGATTTAGGTAAGATAAAGTTAGGTAAAGTTTCCGGAGGTAAGAGTGAATTGGAAGCTTAGGATGAAGGCTAAAAGAGTTACCTATTTCAATTTAGCACTCAGATTTAAGCATAGGTATGTTGGCTCTAATACAAAATTTGTTTGTAAAACAGTGGAGATTATTTCACGAGACAAAAAGGAAATCCTGAGGCATCTTTCTATCCCAAGACTTTTTCTTACCTGTAGCCTAAGGAAATGGCCTTTACCATGCATACATAACACAAAAAATACTTAATTTGATATACATGGTAGTTAAGGTAATGGAGGATAGATGGGTGTAGGAAAGGCAGGGAATCCTGGTTTGGGTGAAAGGGCTATGCAAAAGCATGAAAGGAACAGTTAAGCAGTGACAGCGACAAACTGGAAATAATGAGATTAATATTTAGCGAATGACATCAACATCAAGCATACGAACAGTTTATGAGAATGCTAGGAAAGCAGAACAGTATGCAATCTGAAAATGTATAAAACTGCAGAACTGCACTTGGGGTTCCACCAAGGAACGGGACATTTAAGAAACTGACCCCGCATACTTGGAATAGATAACACGGCTGTTGAGTGCAAAACATCAGTGAAATACGTCAGTGAAATAAGACACAGCCTCAGTAAGACAGCCAAATTCATTGACAGAAATGACAATGGAATTTAATTCAGGGAAAAGTGGCCAGTCAGCCTTATCCATATGCCAGCGAGGAAGACGAGGTTGAGGTCCACAATCAGCAGCAGTTAAAAGTAATTGGAAATGGTCGCTGCCATACAGATCTGGCAGCATATCACAGTTAAAATCTAAAACAGCATCAGCTAAGCACAAGGACAAATCAACAGCGGTAAAAGTTCTAGTCTGGCTATGGAAATAAGCCATCTCATTGGAGTTTAAAACAGCCAAATCCTCCTCTTCCACTAAGGAATCCAGCACAATACCCCGAGGGTTGGCCTTACTGTCATCCCCACAGTGGATGATCACCACACATATCTCCCAGTAACAGAACGGGAGAAGGAAGGCCATGAACTAGGTCCTCCAGATCCGCCCTTTCGACACTAGCACTAGGAGGAAGAAGACTACAAACTGTATACCAACAGCATAAAAACACCTGGACAGCAACAACCTGCAGGGAAGTGGAAAAGTCCAGACGAGTGAAAGGATTATCCTGGTGAAGGGAGATAGCAGCACCTCCATGACGACCTTGGCGTGGCACAGGATCAGAATAAAGGGCGTGGTAGCAAGATGGGCCGGAAGGAAGAGCATAACCAACCATGGTTTCTTGGATACACGTGCATATAGGAGAAAATTGTGCACTAAGATGACACAGTTCCTCATAGCTGACACTTAAACCCCAACAATGCCACTGAATGATAGAACCTACAGTGGAGGGTGAATCAGGTTAAGTTGCAGGACTGTACGACTCCTTGAGCATGCGGGTTTGGATTGATGTTTAGGAAAGCCCTTAGGAAGAGGTTGCCAGCACCAGAAACCCACACTCTTTGCCAAGCACCCGAAGGCAAACGAGAGGACGAGGAAGAAGAAAGCTTTACAACACTCTTTCTCTACGTTGAAACTACAATTTGCATGGAAGATGATTTGGAGGCTGCTCTGGGTGATGTAGGACAGCCAGTGCAAACATCAGAAGCCCAAGAATTAGAACCTGAGTCCACAGGACCAGAATCCTGTGAGGATCATATGGTCTATCTATCTATCTATTGCCAGACGCCTCAATCCCGTTTGGGGTGGCCACAAACAAATCGCCTCCAAGTCGCCCTGTCCCCCGCCATTTCACTCCCCTGCTCCCAACTCACACCCCCCTCTCTCATATACCTCTCATATGGTATGCAGCAGAATTGAAGCACTAATGGTCTGTGCTGCATCATTCGCTGGTGGAGACCAGACTACAGGCGAACCATCAACTTCAGCTTCTGCATGGCTTAAACCTCCCCAGCAGAGAGGTCGACACAATGTTCCAAAATTGAGACCTTAGGTGAATGGTATTTAGGCTCAAAGGACTCTGAAGAACCAGTGACGTTTTCCTGGGACAGATGGAACTTTGAGCAAGCTAGACAAGGCAGGACAAGGGGGCACGTTAACATGGACATGCGCCACCACCACGGAAGTGAACAAACCCCCAGCCACTGAAGTGGGGACAGAAACAGTCAGCTTCTGAGATGGGGTGGCACACTGGCACCCCAGAAAGGACAGCAGCAAAAGTAACCTTGGGCTGGAAGAAGTGAGTCTGAGCTCTCTACTTTGCTTCAGGAAACAAAACCTTCTCGTTTGTACGAATGGACAAAATGTCTCTCTCCAGGCAGTAGTGAAGGCAGTTTCTAGAATTTACAGCATGAGAACCCCCACAGTGATAGCATTTAAGGGGTTCTGGAAAATCAATGGTATGACTTGGTCTGCCACAGGAGACAGACACCAGTAAGGCCAGCCTGTGCATGGTGGTAAAATCACCTAACACGTCCATACCCCTGATAGTGGAGACATTGTTTTGGGGTTAGCATGTATGGCTTTACAAGAAGTGACAGCCAAGCCAGCTTCACATAAATAGGTAGAGATAAGATGTCAAATGTCAGGAACAAGGTTGTACTCAGGGTCAAAACAAATATATTTCCTTTTGGAGGTGCTTATTGGTCACCACACCAGAAGATTGCAGTTTCTCTAACAACCTTGCATTTGAGTATCGGAGGAGGTCGCAGGAAAAAATGACACCTTTACATCGGTTAAAGGTAGCATGAGGAACACACATAACATCAGTATCAGAAACAGAGGTCAGAGCCAGTAATTATGAGCACTCTTCTGATAAGGACACCTCAGCTGAGATGCTTCCATGCCCCTGTGATGAGATTTTAGGTTCTCTGCCACATGCAGACACAATGGCAAGGTCCAAATAAAAAATATCAATATCAAGGACTGACCAACCCACAGAGGATTTCAGCACTAGATATTTCGCATACGACTCAGGCACCATTTCTTCTGGGCCTAATCTCAGAGCCCCACCAACCAAATGTGAATGCCTACCAGTCCCAGCTGAAAGCTGGGGCAAAGGAGGATAGTCCCCAAGGGCCTGGAAAAACTCCTGAGTGGCAACAAGGGAACTTGGTCCATAAAGTCAAGGGATGGATACAGAGTCTTCAACAGTATTATTTGATAACATGGCCATATAACTCTAATAAATACTTCATTCTCTCACCCCTCCACCCACCATGGAGCCCAACAAAGAGATGTCATACGCCAGGGATAACACCACTGGCGACCCAAGAGATAGTGAGGAAATTTAGCAGGTAACCATCAAGGGACCCAGACAAAGGAGCCTCCAGGACAATAGGAGCAATCAGACTCCCCAGTACTCACTTGACCCTAGCCAACAAGTGACCAGCTGGCTGACCTAGTCGGGCCCAACCAGGCCCTCCGTGTGGGCGGAATAGGGGACCAAAGAGGTGTGTTGCTAGCTGCAGGGTGCACTGTGCAGCACTCAACCCTCAGGACTCCCATTTCCCAGCATTATAGGATGCCACACATGGCAAACATGTGGGGAAGCAAAAAACCCACCCAAGATAGAAGATGGGCAGGGACAAACAATTTTACAAGCAGTCCTCCTCTATCAGTGATGGAGGATGGAATGCTTGGTCCACGAGGCTGGCAAAATGTAAATCCTACAAAGGTAGGCAGGCCTCACAGAAAGTGGTACTGACAGCCACGCTTCAAGCCCTGCCACCACGTCAAGGTGACCCCCCTCAGCAGTGAGCCACTTAATAAAGGCACCATGATATTCTTCACGTCACCCAGTTATTTGGCTGTGTGTTTACCACCCATCGTAAAAAATGTTTCCTGAGTTACAGGAAACCATTTGGATTGTCACTTAGTATAGAACCACCTGAATTGGAAAGAAGAGTAATAAAAACTGAAAGGAAGGGTGGAAGATATTGGAAGTGAGGAAGCCAGAAGCAGAAGAAGAAGATATAAGGAAGTAACAGACATTACATCAAGTGAGTGATGGTTGTCACGCCCACCAACAACCAGTGATTTGTGGTATAAAAAGGTTTCATAATGTGGAAGATACAGAGGCGTAGCTAGGATTTAATACATGGCATGGCTAAGGGATGGTCAAGCCTAGTTACGGGTTGGCCAATATTGATGTCCAGGGATATTCTCAAGGAAAACTAGAGTGACCACTCGGGGTGGCGAGACATATATCAGGGTTGACCAGTGCCACCCACTGGCTATGTGACTGGAATATTAGAGCATGTCATCCATAACTTCTAAAGAGTTGATATAATGTTGATACTGACTAGGCACTATCACATTGTTTAAACCGCAACTCACTTAACCCTTTGATGTTTATGGGTGCATTGCAAATTTCATGCACTCATTACCATTTGATGCAGGCTGCATCTGCACACATTTCAACTGCTCGTTACCATTTGATGCCAGTTGCATCGAACAAAATGGCCCCTGTTTTTTTGGTTATGAAATGATTTTGCATCCGTTTCAGGGCAAGAACAAAGCACTACTTGCGGCCCTGCGAGTCCTTCCACTGCACTCAACCCACTCTGCACCCAGCATCACCTCACTGCCCCAATCATTGTGCTATGAGCCTTGCTTGAGCATAAGATAATTTCCATTTGCATTCCATAAAATCCGCCCTAATTGACCTACAGTCACTCTTTATATACCAAACTGTAGCCAGATAAATTCCCTATAACTTTTTCTCAGTAACATTTACCATAAAAATAATATTTCTATGAGAAAAAACTGAAAAACTCTAAAGTATAAAAAAAGATAAGGCACAATTTACATTCGGCTGATCTTTTTTTCAGCACCATGAGGAAGTATATTTATTCTGGATTACGGTGAAAAAAAATATGATTATAGAAGAATGAATAAGGGTGTGAGGATAAACTGTTTATGACCTATCGAGTGCACGGGTATAGCACGGTGACGGGGGGGAGGTCTCTCAGTCTGTGATCTTGGATGCCCAGGACTGTGTCCCAAGTACTCGCTCGTGGTTGGACGCAGCCTGCGTCGTCTGGCAGCAAGAGGGTTAACCAGATATTGTTTTTTAATGACTCTATTATTATTCTTTGTTTCTGAATATAATATTCAGCACAGGTCCTAACAATCTGGGGATGTCACTGAAGGCCATGCAAAAACAAACATAATCGGGTACATGAACTTAGACTTGCAAGTACAAAGATGAGTGGATTAACATGGGATTACGTAAGGACAGATGGCTACTAATGAACACTGAAACAGTTTTCCAAAACAAATCAAGGTTACCGATGAAGTTATTTATTACTGAGTAAAAAGAATTAAAGAACTGGATAATTATCACGGTGATGTGAAACTGGCTGATATGAGGGAGAATTTCAGAGCTTGCTTGCATGAAGTTCAGAATATTTGTATTTATATAAAACTATTCTATGTATACCTGTCCATGATATTTGGATAAGTAGCTTACAATATCAGGGAGAACTTTGCTTTTACTTAGGTCTTTAAAAGTTCACATTAAGTTAACATTATCTTCTTATAAGGCAGCAAAAATTAAAAGCCAAAGTCTCAATACCCTCTTCCTGTATGACTAAATTGGTTGTCCAAACAATCAATGCTTATGAATTTTAAAACCATCCTATAACTCAAACGAGCTCTCCCTCCCCTCCTTTTCAGACCGACCACAGTTTAGGAACCATCATCCACGTGCTTCATAAATGTAGTTGTGTCCCAACAATGATTTGTGAACTGATTAAGCTATCTATCTATCTATTGCCAGACGCCTCAATCCCGTTTGGGGTGACCACAAACAAATCGCCTCCAAGACGCCCTGTCCCTCGCCATTTCACTGTCCTGCTCCCAACTCACACCCCCCTCTCTCATATACCTCTCCACCCCATCCCTCCATCTCATCCTCGGCCTCCCCCTCCCTCTTCCCCCCTCCACCTCACTCACATACACTCTCTTCGTCAGTTGCTCACCCTCCATCCTCTCCACATGGCCAAACCACCTCAGTGTGTTCCTCATAACGCTTCCTATCACATCCACATCCACACCACAACGCTCCTTTATATCCTCATTTGTCAGCCTGTCTCTCCATGTGACTCCACAGGCTTCTCTTAAAGAACTCATTTCCACTGCTCTCACTCTTGACTTGTGTCCTTCCAACAACGTCCAAGCTTCACTTCCATACGTTAGAGTTGGTTTCACAATACGGTCATGTAGTAACTTTTTCACTTCCATGGTCACTTCCCTGTTTCTCATCACTGCTTTCAAAGAACCAGCAACCTTTCTTCCCTGCTGTACCCTTTCAAGCATTTCAACATCCTAACCTCCATCCTTACTCATCACACTACCCAGGTACTTAAACATACTCACATTTTCCAATTCCTCACTATCCAACCTCGCTGTACATTCACTAACTTCACCTCTCTCAAAGACCATCATTTTACTCTTCCCTACATTCACCTTTAGATTCCGTTTCTTACACACTCTCCCAAACTCATCCACCAAGCCTTGCAGCTCCCCTTCGTCTTCACTCAACAACACAGTATCATCTGCAAACAACAGTACAGGGAGTTTCCAAACACTATCCTCTCTCACCAGGGCCACTCCAACATCCACTACCCTACCTTGTACCTCTTTTATTACCCCATCCATGTACAGATTGAACAACCATGAAGACATGACACATCCCTGTTTCAACCCAACCTTCAAAGAGAAAAATTCACTTAGTTCACCATTCACACGCACTGCAGCCTTAGCGCCATCATACATACTCTTCACAGCATTCAACAACTTCCCATCGACTCGATATATTCTTAATACTTTCCACAATCCTTGTCTATCCACCCTGTCATATGCTTTCTCCAAATCCATGAAAGCTGCATATAACTTCTTTCCCTTCTTTAGAAACTTTTCCACTAAAGATCTAAGAATGAATATCTGATCTACACAACCTCTTCCCTTCCTAAAGCCTCCCTGTTCTTCTCCAACTAATTCCTCTGTTCTTTCTCTAACTCTGTCAATAAGTATCCTACCATACACTTTTCCTATTATACTAAGAAGACAAATGCCCCTATGATTACCACATACTTCTTTTTTCTGTTTTCCTTTGTACAATGGAATAATTATACCTGACTTCCAATCCTCCGGGACTCTATCTTCCTCCCAGGCCAATCTGCACATCTTCCACATCCATTCTACTACTATCTCTCCCCCATGCTTCAGCATTTCACCACATACTCCATCAATTCCTGGGGCTTTCCCCGATTTAACTTTCTTCATTGCTTCCACAAGTTCTATCCTACTGATTTCTTCCTGTCTTCTCACCTCCCTCTTTCTCCCAGCCATTCCCCAGCCACTTATACTCGCATTACCTCCATCCTGTATGTTCAACAATTCCTTAAACTGTTCTCTCCATCTGCCCGCTTTTTCTTCCTTCTCCACTAGTAATCTACCATTTTTATCTTTCACTCCCCTGCTAACCTCATTTCCACCCTGTCTTACTCTCTTCACCTCTTTCCAGAACATTTTCTTACAGTCCCTCCACTTTACATTCAAATTCCTTCCAAATTCCTCATCCACTCTCTTCTTACTCTCTCTTACTAATCTTTTCACCTCTTTCTTTCTGCCTATAACTGTCTCTTCCGCCTCTCAATTTCTTCGACGCCCCTATTTCTCATCCATTCATTGTATGCTTTCTTCTTTTGTGTCACAGCCTGTCTCACCTCTTCAGTCCACTACTCTGTTCCTTGCAACCCCTTCCGTCTTCTCTTCCTCCCACACACCACATCACATGCTGCACATATTTCTTCTGTAAGTATCCTGCACACACATTCCACGTCTCCCATCCGCTCCAATTCATATTTGGCCAATCGTTCCTCCACTTCTCTGTTATACTCTGCCTTTTTCTCATCCTCTTGTAACCTTTCCACTCTCCTTGCAACTACTCCTTCCTCTCGTCTTTCCCTTCTTCTATTCCTCCATCTTACTTGGATCCTAATTCTAGCCACCACCAAGTAGTGGTCAGAAAGTTCACTCCCCCAACCTCTATAAGCTCTTGCATCCATTACACATCTTCGCATCCTTTCATCCACACACACATAATCAATCATTGCCTTCCTTTCATTCAGTTCACCACCCATCCTTCTCATCACTTGCCATGTATACCTGTGGATCACAAATGTCCAATAACGCGCTGCCATTCTCATCTATCTCAGCAGGCACACTCTACTCACCAACTATTCCATCCACCTTCACATTCCCTACTTTACTGATTAAGCAACCACTGATATTGTAAGATTGGAATATTCAGTAACATATAAATTAATGCTGCTCTAGGTGAACATCCTGTTCTTCATGGCCTATACTTATTTATAACAATTGTTTGTTGTTATAATAGTGAAACTTAATCAGATGGCCACGTTTATAGCTCATGCGCATAGCACACCAGGACATGTTTTGAGTAACTCACACATCCTAGTCAGACACCGGCACACGTTTTCGTATGTCCTCTTCTTCCTCCTTCCTTTATCCATTTTCTCCTCTCTCACATCTTTATTCTGACCTACCACACTTCTTCCCCATTACCATTTCAGTCTTTCTTACATACACACAACTTTTAGACCAACATCGCTGCTGCTATACCTTTCTAAGTGATGAATATCGATTACCTTGTATGAAGATATTGAGCAGTACCATTTTTGCTCTGCTTTTGTTTTATTTTGTTTGACCAGTTTTCAGTGAAAATCGGGTAGGTGGCGGAATAATATTTTTCTCATTTCTCCGCATTTCAGGCATACATCATATATTGATACGTTTTTATAGCCTTTATCAGAACACACGTGGGAGAAAAAAATGCAGAAGTCGCTAAGCTACACTAAAACACTTTAATGTGTGAGTGGTACTACATATTGTAAACACAGACTTTTCACCTCAAATACTTATTGTGTAAACGCATTAGAGCATAGGATAAATTTTGGGACAAGCTTGCATATATGACATATTTCACAAATTTATATACAGTAAACTCTAAACAATCCAGTGTGATTCAGTCAACCTCCACGCTAGATATTGCAGAATGCTGGATATTTTACAGTATAGCACACGAATTGGCTTTCCATTCGGAATCTAGCCGGATGATGTGTTAGAATTCTTCTCAATCCTCTCTTCTAAAAACTTTCCTACAATATTACCCTTGGGTAAAAGATTAAAATTAAATCCCCTCAGTGACAATGTGATCAGTGGGGAGGTCCCATCATCCACTCACTCAGTGTAGTGGTACTCTATTTTGAGTAACTCTACGCTGAGTGACAAGCCAAGTGATATCCTGTAAACCAGGAAACCATTTAAAATGCTGGATCCAAACCTAATAACCAACCAACACGTGCTCCCTATGTATCAACAAGTGGGTTGGCGGAGGGTTAGTGGCCCTCCGTGGAAAACAACTAACAAAATATACAAACAAGAAGCCTCTGATTAGGACTGACCAACAGGTGACGACCAAGGACTTCAAAGGACATAGTACAGTACAGATTGCGAAATGGAATGTAAGGGATGTGAATGATGAGGTGAAAGTGAGAGAGAGATTGTCAAGGTGCTTGAGGGTGCAAAAGTGGACATATGTGGATTTATTGAGACTAAATAGGGAGGTGAGAGTGTCAGAGACTGGGAGTAGTTGTTGTTGTTGAGATATTCGCCCCACAACAGTGGTGGGGGACAGGCAAACATGAAAGCCCATCAGAGAGTGTGCAGAAAAATGCTCTCCAAAGAGAGCAAAGTAGTGCAGGCGAACTGACGGACGAGGAAAGGTGGCAAGAGCAGGAGACGACTCGATGGTGGAAGAGTGAGGTCGGTTGCAGATAATTGATAAGGGCAGGGCACGACAGGTAGAGCAGGATGGAAGTCGCAGCACCGGTGAAGAGGGTGCCGACGACGAGCTGGAGGTCGAAAACCGCCACGACACTGCCCTCAACTCCCATGCCCTTGGTGGAATAGGGCTGTGGAAGCTCGCCCAGCTCCCCAGCAGAAGGGGGACGCCAGGGAGGGTAGGCCCGGTCGCGGTCGAGTGGAGGGAAGGCCCCGATTCAGGTAGTGGCGAAGGGAGGGTTGTCAGCCGTGGTCTACGGGTGGATGGGGGAGGAGCCTCAACCTTCTGGTCGTCAGGACCTAGGCCCTCGACCTCCAGGTGGAAGGGACAGGCCACACGCCCTCGGTACTGCAGAGCTAGTCCCGTCAAGTACTTGGATGGAGGTGTGAACAAGGCGAGAGGTGGGCTGTGAGTTCAGTGGGAATATGGATGGGGTATTAGCACAGAAGTAGGTGAGAATCAGAGGCCAAAACAGGGTGAATGTATTGTTGTGTGCATGAGATGGAAAGAGAATATAAGAGAGTATGGAACATTCGGTTCAAGGATTGTGTGGGTAAGACTGAAAGTGGGAATACAGACGTGGGCGATTATGTGTGTGTGTTTATGCAACAACGCAAGATAAAATGACCAGAGCGAAAGAAGAGTTCTGGACAAATGTGGAAGCACGCATGGAAAATTTTGAAAGGAATGAGAGTGTTTTTACTTCAGATATGCACTGAAAAGTAGGGAACGTGAAGGTGGATGAAGTACAGTAGTTGGTGAGTGGGGTGTGCTTGCAGAAGTGGATGAGAGTGGCAGTGCTCTAGTGGACATTTGTGTTGGGAGAGCACTGGTGATAACAAATACCCTCTTTAGGAGCAAAATGATCCACAGGTTTTCGTCGTGAGTGTTGTGATGGGTGGGTGGTGAACTGAATGAACGGAAGGCAATGATTGATTATGTGTGTGCGGATGAGAGAATGAGAAAGTATGTAATAGATGCAAGAGCATACAGAGGATGGGCACTAGACTTTCTGACCATCACATGGTGGTGGTGAAAGTCAAGGTTCAAATGCAAAGGAGAAATAGAAGGAATGAAGGACTGGAGGAGGTAGTCCATACATGGTGGATAGAAAGGTTGCAAGAGGATGGAAAAGAGACAGAATATAAGAGAAAAGTGGAGGAGCTATTGGATAAATATGATTTGGACAGATGGGGGAGGTGGAAGGTGTGTGAAAGATTTTCACAGAAGAAATCTGTGCAGCATGAGAGGTGGTGTATGGGATGAAGAGAAGACGAAAGGGAGTGTAAGGAACTGCATGGTGGAATGAAGAAGTTGGGGACACATGTGCAAAAGAAGAAAGCTTATAGTGAGTGGATGGGAAGCAGAGGCATGGAGGAAGTTGAGAGACAAAAGAGAGAGTTATATGTAGAAAGGAAGAGAGAGAGGTGAAAAGATTAGTAGGAGAGAGTAAAAAGAGTGGTTGAGGAACTTGGAAGGAATTTGAATGTAAACTGGAGGGAATGTAAGAAAATATCCTAGAAAGAAATAGAGTTAGAGTGAAAGAGATGTTAGTAGGGGACTGAAAAATAAAAATGGCAGCTATATTGTGGAGAACGGAGAAAACTGAACAGATGGAGGGAACGTTTTAAAACCTGACCTCCAGCTAATGTCTATACATGTCACACTCGCGGTGCTACATGGGCGTGGGGTAACAGCTATACACACAAGTGTCTTCCCGCCACCATTTGATTCGGCCGTCATTTCATCTTGGCACGAAAGGGTAGGGAGGGAGTTCCTCCATAGCACACAGGCGAGACTGAGTCTGTCTCATGTTTTTGCCAGGTGTACAACAATGTGCCAAAAATTAGTTCTCTTCCTCAGGTCATTTACTCATCAATGCAACGACCAACAAACTGGGATACATTCATTCACAAGAGGAAGAGTTCATGAGAAAGTGGTTATTAATTCGTTTCCCTAAGTGCTATACTTTCCAAGATATTAAGGTTTGGAAAAAAAAAAAACAATTTTCAGCAGTTTCTGGGAAATTGCTGGTAGTGAGGTGAAGACTACGTTAAAAATAGCCCTGCCTTTGCGGGTTAGGGAACTGTTAAGAAAAGAGAATGAAAGTAATGCAAGTATAAGTGGCTGTGGAATGGCTGGGAGAAGAAGGGTGGTGACACGAGAGGAAGAAATCAGTAGGATGGAATTGGTGGAAGCAATGAAGAAAGTCAAAATAGGGAAAACCCCAGGAATTGATGGAGTGTGTAGTGAAATGATGAAGCATCGGGGCGAGATTGTAGTAGAATGGATATGGGAGATGTGCAGATTGGCCTGGGAGGAAGGCAGAGTCCCAGAGGATTGGTTGTCAGGTATTTATTCCCTTGTACTGTACAAAGAAAAAGGGGAAAAAGAAGTGTGTTGTAATTATAGGGGCATTTGTTTTGTTAGTGTAATGGGAAAAATATATGATAGGATACTTATTGGTAGAGTTATGGAAATAACAGCGGAATTAGTTGGAAAAGAATAGGGAGGTTTTAGGAAGGAAAGGGGTTGTGTAGATCAGATATTCATCCTTAGGTCTTTAGTGGACAAGTTTCTAGAGAGGGAAAAGAAGTTGTATGCAGTCTTGATGGATTTGCAGGAGTATGACAGTGTGAACAGACAAGGAATGTCGAAAATATTAAGATTATATGGAGTAAATGGGAAGCTTTTGAATGCCGTGAAGAGCATGTGCATGGGTGCTAAGGCTGCAGTGCATGTGGATGGTGAACTGAGTGAATTTCTCAATGTGAATGATGGATTGAAACTGGGATGTGTCATGTTTCAATGGTTGTTTAATATGTGTATGGATGGGGTTAATAGATACAAGGTAGAGCGGTGGATACTGGAGTGGTTCTAATAAGAGAGGGGAGTATATGGAAAATTCTTGTACTCGTATTGTTGTTGGCGAGTGATACTGGGTTGTTAAGTGAAGACGAAGGGGCACTGGAAGGCATGTTGAATGAGTTTGGTAGTGTGTGTAAGAAATGGAATCAACAGGGTGACCCAAAATAAGTGCAACCCATAAAAGTGAATGTCATTTATACAATTGATGAGATTTGGTTAGTTTTTGCAGTCATGTTAAGCTGAGTTGATAACACAGTCCAGAAAGTTTGGGTTCTGCAGTTCAAATGGTCTGTTTTTTTTAATGTCCTTTCCAAAATGTGTTCCATTGACCCCCTCGATCTCGCAGGCACTCCTGATTGCTCTGATGTTTACCGTGATTTCTGTTTTCAGGTCTCTGATTGTCTAGCGGTGGTTTTCATGAACATGATCTTTCAGATAACCCCAAAGATAGAAATCTGGGGGATTCAGGACAGGGGAATATGCGAATCACTCAGGCTCACACCTCTTACTGATTGCTTGATCCCCGAATCATTGCTGTAGCCACAACACCGTTTGAAGTGTGTGAGGTGGACCCATCCTGCTGGAACCATTGCTCCCCACGAGTGATGCCCCTACGTCTTTCTAGTTCATCCAAAATTTCCTCATGATCTAAAAATAAGGTTCTGTGTTCACCGTGACAGACTGTTCTTCATCTTCAAACCAAAAAGGTCCAATAGTGCCATGCTTTGAGATGGCCATCCATGCTGTGAATTTTGTTGACTGCAATGGATGCTAGAGAATATCCTCTGGTGATGCTGTGCCCCAGAAAATATTGTTTCTGCTGTTGACATGGCCTGAGAGAAGAAAGTGTGTGCCACAATCAGGAGTGCCTGCGATGTCGAGGGGGTCATTTGGAACACATTTTGGAAAGGTCATAAAAAACGAACCATTTGAACTGCAGGACCCAAACTTTGCACTGTTTTGTTATCAACTCAGCTTAACATGAATGCAAAAATAAAACAAATGTCAGCTGTATTAATGACAAATACTTTTATGGGCTGCATTCATTTCGGGTCACCCTGTAACGGTGAATGTAGGGAGGAGTAAAGTTATGGTCTTCGAAAGAAATGAAGTAACTGAATGTACAGTGAGGTTGGATGATGAGGTAATGGAAAATGAGAGTGTATTATGAGTACTTAGGTAATGTGATGAGAAAGATTGGAAGTTGAGAGGATGAAGGGCTTGAAAGGGTATAAAAAGGATGTAAGGTTGCTGGTTCTTTGAAAGCAGTGACAAGGAATAGAGATAATAGGCATGGAAGTAAAAAAGTCACTGCATGATAGTATTGTGATACCAGCTCTAACGGATGGAAGTGAAGCTTGGACCTTGCTGGAAGGACACAAGTGAAGAGATACAGCGGTGGAAATGACTTATTTGAGAAGCTCATGTGGAGTTACATGGAGAGACTTACATATGAGGAAGTCAAAGAGCCGTGTGATGTGGATGTGAATGTGATAGAAAGTGTTAGGAGAAATATGCTGAGGTGGGTTGCCCATGTGGAAAATAGGAAGAGTGAGAGACTAACGAGGAGAGTGTATGTGAGTGGCAGCACAGTTCAAGCTGAACCCCAAGAGGTGCTACTTGCACTAGAAGGAAGTGAAGTACCTGGGACACATTGTAGGTGAGGGTGGCATCTGTACTGATCCAGAGAAGGTGACAGCTCTGGAAACTGGCCAATTTCAACTTGTGTTAAGGAGCTACGGAGTTTCCTGGGTTCGTGTACCTACTACCGACATTTTGTAAAGGACTTCACAACAATAGCTGCACCTCTGCACAAGTTGTTGAGAAGAGGCAGAAATTTATATGAACTGCAGTGACTCAGAAGGCCTTTGATGAACTCGAGCATGCATTGGCAAGCACTCCAGTATAGCCTATCCAGATCAGACATTCATCCTTGACTGTGTTGCTAGTAACCATGGTATTGGAGGAGTTTTGTCACAGAAGGAGGACAAAAAAGGGTATGTGGTGGCACATTACAGAAAGAGGTTCAGCCCACCAGGGCAGAACTATTGTGTGACCCAAGAGAAGCTCTTGGCAGTGATGAAGAGCCTTGATTTCTTCCATCCCTACTTGTATAGGTCTTACACCATCATCAGGACAGACCATGCAGCACTCAAATGGCTGAAGACATTAAAGAATCGGGAATTATAACTGGCACACTGGCTGAGGAAACTAGACCAGCACACATATGAGGTCCAGCACCGTCCTGGGTGGGTACATGGCAACGCTGACAGCCTGAGTCATTGGCCTTGTGATCCGGAGTGCCAGCGTTGTCGTAAAAAAAGATCATTGCAAGAAATGCAGCTGTACTGCAGTGACAGAGCCAGTGCCAGCTGAAGAAAACCTGAGGAGGATGGAGATGTAGGATGCAGATATACAACCAGTGCTAGAATGGCTGCAGCGGAGTACAGTGCGACCATCTTGGGAAGAGGTTCCCAGATTCAATCCTGCGACTAAGAGGTACCTTTTTCGTTTGAATGATGGACTACTGGAACATCAGTGGGAGACACCCAATGGCCTCAGCAAGTATTGGCAGCTGGTGGTTCTGAAGAAAATTAGGCCTGGGATCTTGGATGAGTCTCATAACAAGATCACTAGTGGGCACCTGGGAGTGAAGAAAACTCTAAGCCGGGTGCGACAGAGGTTCTATTGGACTGACATGCGTCAGGATGTTGAAGAGTGGTGTTGGGCTTGTGATGTATGTTGTGCCAAGAAGGGATCCAAGAAACTTGGTTGCACCCCTCTTCAGCTGCACCAAGTGGGTGAACCAATGGAAAGGGGTCACAGTGGACATTGATGGTCCTCTGCCATTCATTGAAAGAGAAAACCATTATACATGTGTCACCATGGATTGCTTCATAAAGTGGCCAAAAACTTACGCCATCCCCGAGCAAGAGGCTGCGATTGTTGCTTAGGTGTTGGTTGACCATTTCTTCTGCCATTTTGGGATGCCACAGGGGCCCTTTGTGTTCTATGAGTGCTGCAAGTTACTGGGGATCAAGAAGACCAGCACGACCCCACAAAGGCCACAGTCAGATCGGATGGTGAAGAAATTCAGCTGCACTCTGGGACAATATCTGGCCAAGTACTGGTTACAGGGAGAAACGGAATGGGACGAGAAATAACCTGCATTGCTGATGGCATATCGGTCAACATAAGTCCACCAGCTACATCCCTGCAAAACTGATGCTGGGCCCCAAGTTACGTTTACCCATTGTCTTATTAATGGGAAGACCACCTGGTGAGGAGTTGTCTAAAGCCCCCTCCAGCAATGCGAAGCATCCTCAGGAAAGGCTTGCTGAGGTACATTATCAAGTCCTAGGGGCCCTTAAGTTGTCAGGAGAGTATGATGCCAAGGCCAGTGAGATGAGCTTCAAGGATGGTGACAGTGTTGGTGGAAGAACGGACGGTCACCAAAGCTACAGAGCCCATGGGACAGACCATATGCTGTGTTGGACTGCCTATCAGACGTAACGTACTGGATTCGGGGAGGCAGGAAATCTCGCCCAAAGGTGGTACATGTCAATCATCTGTGGCAGTACCATGGCCCAGGACAGTACAGCTGGGATGTCTCCGAGGAATCGTGCCCACCCAAAGCCGAGGATGTTGAGGAGGACCACAGAGCTGAAGTACAAGAGGATGGTGACAGTTTCCGGAGGGAAAAAGTGAATCAAAAGAGGACCAACACATCCCAGGAGCAGTGGACTGTGTGGAGGAGCAGGGATGTCATCGGAAGCAGCAGTGGAGAAGATCTGATAAGTTGAAGGATTATTTTGGGTATAATCAAATGCTGTGCAGTTTTGTTAAGACGACAAATGACAAGGGAGGGGGTATTGTTGAGAAGTGGGATTTACTAGTTAGGAAATACTGAAATGTTCTCAATATTTCTCATATTTTTCAGTTATGTGTCGGAGTGGCCAGTTACCCTGTTATTGTGAGGGGAGTTATTTTGTAAAGTTATACATTAATTGTTGTGCTCTTTTTCTCAATAATCTTTTATTTGTGATTAAATTATGTAATTTTTTTCTCAGTTTGTATGCTAAATAATTTATAATGTTGTGCAATGTAAGAAGACTCTGGCATGTTTTGGATGTCTCTGATGTGGTAACTGTAGGTGCTAGAGTAGACAAGAAGCTTCGAGTGTAATGCAAAGCTATATAAAGAGGTGGAAGAGCCTAGGGGTCAGTTTCGTTTCAGTTCAGTTTGAGTTTAGTTCAGTGTCAGTGCAAATTTTATTGCTGCGGTACTTTTGAAAACAGTGAATGAAGTTGCAAGCATTAAGTGTAATTATTAAAAATATAATGACAGCGAACTTAAGAAGCCAGTGTTTATTTACAACGCCTGAGCTAATCTCGTTGTTGTACACCGAAAGGCTGACCATAAGAACAACTCGCTGGGCAACATCCTTCCTGTACTGAACTACTACTGTTGGAGCCTGTGGCGTTGTGGGACAGGGAAAGTTCCCGTTGCGTCATAAGAATTAAAAAAAAAGAAAATGATGACAATATAAGCAGATAATCCAAGATGGTTTAGCTGTAATTGCAATGTATATATTTACTGTCCATTTAAAACCATTTAGTGAGAGGACATACCCTGGGTCCCTCTGCAGCCACTGATGCCACCACATTTTATTGCAAGAGCTCCGAATCACCTAAATATTTATTCTAACAGCTTGAAATATAACCCACAACATTTCACTTGACAAGAAAAATAGATAAAAAAAGAAGGCTCAATATGGAGTGGCCTACTGGGGGTAGGAGATCCAGGATGACAGTGCGTACACAGATCCTTCCCTATAATAATATCTGCCTATACTGAGAGGCTGTCTAGTGTTTTCAGATATCATGTTTTTTTTTTCAGATATCTTTAATGTAATTGATTGTGACTGGTGGTAATCGTGACGCAGAGATGGCGTCTGTTGTGTGGACATTATGGCTCGGACTGGGAGTGTCCTGCCTAATGGTCCACGCTCGCCTACCTATCGGTTGCGGTAAGCTGACATGTCTGGTCTGGAACAGGGTAGCCAGTTATGCATTGCTAAACGCTCTCGGCTAGGAGTTTGAAGAATCCAAGTTTAATCACGGGTCCGACAGACTTAAGAAGAAAAAAAATGTTTCTCCATCTCTGTTCGCCCAGCAGTAGGACTAAGGAACTGGATATAACAATAACTGTTGTGAGGGGTATTATAAGAGAAGTTGTGGGTCATATTCTTTTGAAAAATTAATTATCTGCAGTTGATTGGCATTAATTTTATACTTCTTCTGGTTTGTGATATAAAACGATAATGACAGTAAATCTCTCCAGGACAGTTTACGTGATTTTCCCCAATGCACAAAAAGAATATTAATTCAGTGTCATGTAAGCGACAAAGAAATTCTGTCCTTTTTCACTTAGTGTTCATAAAGTTTGGCCCGACTTTGTAAAATGTGATAGGGCTGTGTTAATTTACAACCTGTTAAAATGAGTAAAACTATACTGATAAAAGGTCGTAATATAAGTCCACATAAACATTTTTAATAGATTCCCCAATGTTCCTGGTTGTGAATGGAATAAGAGCAATTAAACCCAAGTATATTTCTTATTGTGTTGCAGGTCAGCATAACAGACTGGTGATGTGTAACTTTATGAATAAAAGGAAGGCTTAGAGTAATGTCTATCAAATATAATAGTCAGTATGGAGGACGCTTATTTTTTTTATTATTCTCATTCCCCTCTCATAATACGACCATGTTTGACGGTATTATATCCAGGTCACCAACTGTATCGCTGGAAGAAAAGGGGTAAGGAAGAAACAAACTGAGTTCACTGACCAAATCTGCCTGAGAACTGTAGAGGAAGTGTAGGATGGTGAGGTGAAGGGATGGAGTTGTATGTGCCCTTCTAAGCACACATAATTCTGTTGGTGTATGTCGATTCGTTATATTTAGCAATGCTTACCCCGGGATTAACTACATGATCTTTCTGGCATTTTCCATTTTATTTTTGTCACCACAGGAGAAGAGTATATTGTATATTAAAAATTTGAAAGGTCAAACATTACTAAGCTTGTATGAAAGTAACAATAATAGAATGCATAGGCAATGGTAAAAGTTGCATGTCCATGGTATCATCCTCATTCATTTTTTGTCCAGCCTATTCACTTAAGAAATAACCTGTACCCGTCTCTCTGGAACCGGATTTTCTCGCCATGAGTTATACCAACCTAGTATCTTGAAATGAGTGAACCTAGAGTTTGCCTTTCTGTTGCACAACTTTCTCTACAAGGGACGGATTTTATGGGTTCCAGGCATCATTCAGTTTCACATTATTTGAAAAAAAAAAAAAAAAAAAGTGTCCAGCTTTCATTTCCGAATATTATATTAAAACTGCAAAATTTACACCCACACGCACCCCCCCCACCCCCCCACCCCCACCCCCACACACACACACATATATATATATATAGATAGATAGATAGAGAGATAGATAGATAGATTCTGTACTTTTGGGTGATTGTTACCCAAGGATTCTTCCCATTAGTGTTGAGGCTGAGCACTTCAAAAACTGAATTCAAAGATTAATATAAATTCGTGGTTAAAGGTGGGAGTATGAATTTTTGTAAATCGTTTTGTGTACAACCCTTACATACATTAAAATTTGTGATTTTTTTTTTAATATTCCATCGAATATCATCGCTCGCTATAAAGCCATAACCACCACCATCAGTACTAAGTGTGCATGCACAGGGATGGTTACACTGTTTCAGGGAAACTGTAATTTGGTGGATCATCTGAATCATATAGCAGTGTGCTGCCTGTGTTCAAGGTAACAAATGATTCTAAAACGGTTAATTATCCAATCATCACATTGATACGAACAATATAGGAACAACTCTTTAACATTCAGCTAGGTTAGAATCTATCTGCCTGCCCCTGTGTTTTATCATGGTCAATTTTAGGTTGCATTTTCAAGAGGCAATGCTTTCACCACATTCATATAAAAGAGATCAGAGTTTATTTCAAGGAGTATTTACCCTATAACAGTATCGTAAAGTTTTTGTAACGATTCTGGAACCATCGGGTCAAACAGACCCGGTATGAAAAAATAAAAAAAAATATTTTTCTAATGAAAATGTATTAATAATAAAAGAACACACATTAACTTTCAACGTTACTTAAGCTACTGAAAGACTAACAAGAAAATCAAAGAGGAACATCACTGTAAAAATTTTAAAAATGCAAATTTTTCAAAACTAATTTTAAACTTTGACAATTATGCCATAAAATCTATTTACACCAAGTGGTTTATGCTTACATCATCAATTAATCCTACCACCTGCTGCCTGGGACTGATTTACAGCCTGCCTTCAGTACCATGATCTGTAGCACAACATAACTAAAAAGAACAAATTTTGGGGATTGATAACGATTTTTTTTTTTTCAGGTACGCCTATTTCCAGTGCAGTAAACCCCATATAATGACCAGTCAATGATAATTATTGGTTCTAATTATTTAAAGTGAGAAGGAGGATAAACTGTAAGGCAATATAGTATATATACTATTATTATATAAGGCTGATAAAAAACTGACTTCATGATACCTCCCAGTAACAATGGCTGCCTCACAAAGAATAGTCATACACCAACACACACTGATACATATCCTATTTTACATAATTCAGAGCTGTTATATCATTTCACAGTTTCACTAGTGGCACAAGAAGATTATATATCACCCCTCCAAATGGTACTGTTGGGTCTAATAGACCCAGACACCACAAAAACACACCGATGGGATTGGAGAGCAGAGTTGCACACACACACTTGCCTGTGTCTCAGTGGAAACTGAAGGTAGACAAAATGGGATGGCAATACTACTAACATTACCCCATAACACAAGGATATGTCAGGCATCGTTGGGTCTGACAGACCCAACAGTACTGTTCTAGGGTTAATAAACTTATTATGAAAAATGTGATATTGAAAGTGTTCAGCTGTTAGATGATTTCAAGATCAAGATCTCATTAACTGTCAATGTCAGAGTTAATACTTTATTTAGTACTTTGACTGCATTACCATCTTAACATAATCCGTATGTAATTTATGGTAGGTTATTTGTTGGTACAGTATGTAAAGACTGGTTAAAAGAAATTAAATAATAATGTGTATTTGTTTTGTACTAACCGTAATTGCCTTACTTTCGTACATTAAAGATTAAATATGCAAAAAAACTTACACAAAGTAATTACTTGCATAATACTGGTAAGGAGAAAACCTTTGACATTGGCTGAGCTAGTATATATATATATATATATATATATATATATATATATATATATATATATATATATATATATATATATATATAAAATCATCATCATCATCATCCGGACCTCCTTTCCCACCCAAGGGCAGGGTAAGGAGTAGGAATGTCCAGACAGCCCAAAATTGCCCAGTTCAATGGGCCACGCTTCCATTCACTCATCATTCAAGCCCCCGGAATCCTGGCGCTATCGGACACGCCAAAAACATTCACCACGTTCTGTAGCTTCACATATCGTATCCGACAGTCAGTCCAGACGCTGCCACATTAAAAAGGGGTGCCAAAAATCCCTGATCATGCATATCTCCTCATAAATTTCATCCAGCCAGCTCGATCTCCTGTTAGTTCCCTAGCCTCACCGACTTACAAACCTCTCTTCCTCACACATTCATCCACCATATCTCTCCACCTTCTCCTTGGCCTACCTCGCCTCCTCCCTCCTTCGAATTCGCTCAGATATACCTTCTTCATCACTCTATTGTTATCCATTCTCACCACATGACCATACCATCTCAGTACACTCTCTTCAATTCTGGTGTCCACCTACTTCCTTACTCCGCATCGTTCACGAATCACATTATTTCGTATCCTATCCACCCTGTGTACTCCACATACATTCCTCAGCATCCCATCTCCACTCCTCTTACTCTTGACTTCTCATTTTCATGCCACACCATGGTCTCACATCCATATGTTAAAGTTGGCACTAACACTCCTTCATGTAAGCCTCGTGCAGCTGCAACACTCAAGCCTCTGTTTCTTATCAAGGCTTTCATTGCACCAGCTACTTTTCTTCCTTGTGTCACTCTACTTTCAACTTCTTTTGCACATTTTCCTCTATTTTCTATCACTGTACCCAGGTATTTGAACTCTCTCACCAATTCCAGTCTCTCTTCATTCACAGTTACATTGCACTGGGAGTCATCTTCTCTCTTAATAACCATCACTTTAATCTTTTCTACATTTACTCTCAAGGAACGACGCTTACAGACATCAGCAAAACTCTGCACTAGCCTACCAAGTTCTTGTCCGGTACCTGCAAGCAGTACTGCATCATCAGCATACAACAAATTTGAGATATTCCATCCATCATCATTCATTACCAATGTCATCCCTGTCTCCATTACTCGTGTTTTCACTTCTCTTATCATCCCATCCACATAGACATTGAACAACCATGGGGACATCACACAACCTTGTCGCACGCCCACACTGATTGTGAACCATTCACTTAGATGCCCATTAACCCTGACACATGCTTCACTACCATCATAAAAACTCTTGACGGCACCCAACAGCTTACCCTTTGCACCGTACATGCACAAAACTTTGCACAATCCTTCTCTCTCCACTTTGTCATATGCTTTTCCAGATCCATGAATGCCATAAACACCTTATGGTCCTTCTCACAAGCCTTCTCTACTATCTGTGTCACTGCAAATATTTGGTCCACACATCCTCTGCCACTCCTAAAGCCACCCTGTTCATCACTCACTAGGACTTCTGATATCTCTCTTACTTTCTCTGTAATAATTCTTCCATATACCTTCCATACCACACTCAGTAAGCTTATGCCACGATAATTCTTGCACTCACTTCGTTCACCTTTAGTTTTGTGCAGGGGTACAATCACAGCCTTTTTCCACTCTGCGGGCACAGTTTCACTCATCCATGTATTCTAACATATCTCCAACAAGCACTTCATTCCATTCTCTCCACTACATTTAAGCATCTCTGCATACACCTCATCAACCCCAGCTGCTTTCCCATTTTTCAGCCGCTTCACAGCACTCTTCACCTGTGCGAGTGTCACGTCTCCTGGCACTGCATTCCTTCTCTGCACACCCCCAAAACCAATCATGTTTACAGCTGCTCTGCTCTCTATCCCCATTCATCAGGCTTTCAAAATATTCTTTCCATCTGGTCCTTACTTCATCTCCAAGGGTTAATAATCTACCACCTGCATCCTTCACACCATCCCATTTCTTACCGCTTTCACTTCTATATTTCCGCACGTCTTTCCAGAATAACTTTCTATTTTCAGAGTAGTTCGCATTCATTTTTCTTCCTAGATCCTCATTTACCTCCTTCTTTTTCCTCTTCATTAGTCTCTTTACGTGCTTCTTGCTCTCAACATATTCAGTTCTTATTTCAACTGAACCCCTATCCTGTAACCACTTCAGCCACTTCTTCCTCTTTTCCTACACCGCTCTCTTTATCTCCTCATCCCACCATGCCGTACCTTTCTTCTTTGTTGTTACTCTTGCGACACCACATAGGCCTACCGCTTTAGCATTCCTAACTAAGCAATCCCTATATGCATTCCACAGTATGTCCAGATCCATTTCATTCCAATTCAGTAATTCAAACTTGTCCTCTACTTTGGTCCTGCATTCATCTGCCATTTCTTTGATCCTCAGCTTCTCAATTTTCAGTCTTTCTCTCTGATTGCTTCTCTCTCTCTCCTGATCCACCTCACTCCTTTCAGCTTGATCTTGCATACCACAATCATATGATCTGACAGACCTCCACATCGTCCTCTCACAGCCCTCGTATCAGCAACCATTCCCATCATCGACCTCTCTACGATCACGTAATCATTCAGGCTTCTTTCAACACGATCCCCGTTCCCTCTATACCATGCATATTTATGTGCATCTCTGTGTTTGAAATACGAGTTACAAATGCACAACCTCCTCTCCTCACACACACACACACACACACACACACACACACATATATATATATATATATATATATATATATACTGTATATGCTGCTTCCCCCAGAGAAAGGGAGGTAGCCGAGACAGGACGACACACTCCCCATTTATTCATCCATTCAAACACATTCATTCGCCTCTTAGCCCCAAAGGGGAGAAGGGACAGATCCTCATCGCATCACACCGCACAAGGGTCAACTGCGCAGTGCAGTCGGTGACATCCACAGCAGAGCCCAACAGCAGAGCTGGTTTAACCCTTTCCACATCATAATAGACCCATCCCCTTACCCACACCTGACCTGACTAGCTGATCAGACCAAATGTGGGAGAATATCCCTTCAGGGCTACGTCATCATTTATTCATTCACAATTTCTCTCCATTTAATTCTGTCACGCACTGCCATTCTTCCTTGCTTAACAGACATCCCTCTCGCATCCAGTGCTCTCTTCACACTGTCCATCCATCCTATTCGTGGTCTCCCTCTCAGCCTTACACCTCTCACATCAGATCCAGTTATCTTTTTCAACAATCGCTCATTATCCAGTCTCTCCATATGCCCAAACCATCGCAACACCCTCTGCTCAACTCTACCAGCCATCTTCCGAACAACTCCAGTTCTCCCTTCGCACCTCATCATTTCGCACTCGATCCATACGTGTCACTCCACACGTACTCCTCAGACACCTCATCTCCATTACATTCAAATTTTTCCTCTATGCTACACCCATATTCCATGTTTCAGCCCCATATAATGCAGTCGGTACCACAATACCTTCATACAGCCTTCTCTTTACATCCATTCTAAGTGAACGACATCTTAACACTTTCTTCATTCCTCCCAGCATCTGACCTACTTCATTCATTCTAAGCTTCACTTCTGCATCTATTCGTCCATCCACAGCAACATGTGACCCTAAATATTTAAAACACTCTACCTCCTCAAGCAACTCACGATTCTGAACTATATTCATCCTCCTACCATCTACCAACCTCGTACATTTCATCACTTTACTCTTATTCTCGTTTACATTCAATTTCCTCCTATCACTTACCCTTCCAACCTCCTCTACCAACTGTCTCAATCTCTCTTCTGAATCAGCCACCAGTGCAGTATCATCTACAAACAGCAGCTGCTTCAGATTCCACTTTCCACCATCAACATTCACCAGACTCAGACCTTCACCTAAAACTCTTGCATTCACCTCCCTTACAACATCATCCATATAAATATCAAACAACCAAGGCGACATCACACATCCCTGTCGCAGCCCCACTCTCACGGGAAACCAATCACTCACAGCATTTCCCACTCTTACACACGCTCTACTATTTACATAAAAACTTTTCACCCCTTTTAGTAACCTACCATCAAGTCCATACAATCTTAAAACAGTCCACAAAGCCTCCCTATCAATTCTATCATATGCCTTCTCTAAAGCCATGAATGCCCAAAACACATCCTTGCATTTTGCTAAATACTTTTCACACACTTGTCTCACAGCGAACACCTGATCAATGCATCCCCTCCCTCTCCTAAAGCCACACTGCTCATCACCAATCACTCCCTCTGTACTCTCTCTAACTCTCATAATTAACACTCTACCATACACCTTGCCTACAACACTCAACAGACTTATAACCCTAAAGCTAGTACATTCATACTTATCACCCTTGCCTTTATACAATGGGACCATGCAAGCACTTGCCCAGTCAATTGGCACCATACCTTTCACAAAGCACACATTCAACAGTCTTACTAACCAGTCAACAATAGTCACTCCACGACCCTTCAGGCATTCCACAGCACACCCATCCATACCTGCAGCTTTCCCTGTTTTCATCTCCTTTACTGCCTTCTCCACTTCATCTTTCGTGATCAAAGAATCATTCAACTCTCCCAACACATTTATTCCTTGCACCCTTCCATCCGCCACAATCTCAGCCACCCTTTCCTCCTCTACATTTAACAATCATTCAAAATACTCTGCCCATCTCTTCCTTACTGCATCCATCTCAATTAACATCCTTCCATCCTCTGCTTTTACTCGTTCTTCCTTCCCAGACTCTCCCTTTCGCACCCTTTTAGCCTCCTTCAAGAACATTTTCTTATTCTGTTGTAAATTCTCAGTCAGCCGCCTACCCCACCTCTCATCTGCTGCCACTTTAGCATCACGCACAGCCCTGCTCGCCCTATTCCTCTTTTCCTTAAACCTCTCATATTGACACTTCATCCTTCCTCTGCAGCCACATTTCATATGCACGTCTCTTCTCAGCCACAGCCATACTTACTTCCTCGCACCACCATTCACTTCCTTTTCTTACACCACTACCCACACGTCTCACACACCACACCTCTTCCACATGCCCCACCACAGCACTCTTAAACAACTGCCATTCCTCCCCCATACTGCCATTTTCCTGATCTTTCACTGCGTTCCACTCATCTTTCACTTTCTCCTGATACTCTCTCATTTTCTCTCTTTTATCCAACTCATTCACTTTCAAAACCTCCCTGCCACACCTAACCCTCCTAGCTCTCACCCATCTCTTACCTACTCTTAACTTTCCCTCCACCATGTAGTGGTCAGACATACCTCCACCCAACCCTCTCAGAACTCTCACATCCAACAATCTTCCTATTACATTCCTAGACACAACCACATAGTCCATCAATGCTTTATCCACAGCCATTACACCCTCCTGTCTCACCCATGTATACTTATAAATATATTTCTTCACAAACAGCGTATTTCCAATCACCATCTCTTGCTCAACACAGATCCTTATCATTCGTTTCCCATTTTCATTTCTTCCAGGCACACCATGCATACCAACTACACCTTCAACTGCTACATTTCTCACTCTGGCATTCAGATCTCCTATCATTACAACATTCACAATCGCTCCAAAAACCGGGAGCATATATATATATATATATATATATATGGTCCAGTTCGATTCCCGGCTTGAGAATAAAAATATCTCTGTATACATAAGTATACAGATAGACAGATACACGTGTGTGTGTGTGTGTGTGTGTGTGTGTGTGTGTGTGTGAGCGCCCTCTTTTACCCGACGCAGTGGGGTAGCACGTAAAAATATATCAGAGATCAGTCTCATTCAGCAGTCAAATGGTGGTCTGTATCAAAAGAACTTTATGGGCGTACGTGGGTGAAATACAAAAAATGGTCAGAGAGATAAGAAAAATTTACCATAAGTACTGCCTTTCAAGAGACGTATTTTGGACATGTTCTCAGTTTTCTGGAATAATGATACTGAGGGAGGGAAATACGATTTTGTGATTTTTTTCGTGATTTTTGTCGATTTTCTCGAATTTTCAAATCTAGCTGGTCCTCCAATTTTCCCGCAATATGGCTGAAATTATTTTCGTATGTAGTCCCTCCATACAGCATCATAAAAATATCCCAGATTTTCAATAAACGTTTCAGTGTTTGTAGAACACAAAATTGGAAGACAATAATTTTTCAGCAGTATGAAAATTTCCCATACGCCGAAAACATGCCATAGCAAAAAAAAGGTCATTTTCATGCAGAGTAATGTTTAAGATGCTGACAAAAGTTCATGATCCTAGGTTTAATAATAAGGAAGTAGAAGGTTGCTGAATGTGAAAATTTTCAGTTTTTCATAATTCGTGTCTAAAGTTACACTGGTATGACCTTTTCGTGGCATGTATATTGATTTATATCTAAACCGACTCTGATACCTTGTCATCTGAGGATATACATATACTCAGAAGACAACAGAACAACAGATATTCCCTCAAAAATGTAAAATTTTGATAAAATTTTTGCACCAAGATGCGGAAGAAAAGATGACTCATATCCACAGTTGTGGTCCAGGACTGTCATTTGACATGCAAAACTTGTTCTTTCACCCTTCTACATCATAATCATTTAAAGAAAAGAAAAACCATGGATTTGGGGAGAAAAACATTAATAGTATACATAGTGCTTTCGACCGGTGTTCTTACGACGGTCTCCTGAGTTAATCATACAAAAATGCCCATAACCCGCAAAATCGACAAACAGTCGTAATACTTGGCACAACTGCTCAGAAAGCCGGCCTGAACGTAAAGATTTTTTTTTTTCATTGTCGATAATTTTCACATATTTCATCCAGATACGCGCCTTAAATCATCTACAACCAGGTTCTGCTCATTCATGGTTTACCTTAATCTATCTGTATATCTATTGCCAGATGCATCAATTCCGTAAAGGGGGGCCACAAACAGATCGCCCTCATGTCGCCCTGCCCAATGCCATTTTACTGCCCTGCTCCCAGCTCACACTCCACTCTCTCATATACCTCTCCACTCCATCCCTTCATCTCATCCTCGACCGCCCCCTCCCTCCCCCTCCCCTCCACCTCACTCGCATACACTCTACTCCAGTGGTACTCAAATGGCGGACCGCGGTCAAAATCCGGACCCTGACGAACGCTGGTGTGGACTCCAGCAACTTCCTTCTTTGAATATACAGTACAGAATTTAGTTCATATCCAAGAAACTAAGCATTTCAGATTATTTTATGAGTTTTTTTTTATACTATCAACTGAACAATTAGCATATCATATACAGTAGGTATCCAGTATGTTAAACTCTTGAAGTAATGTCTTGGGACATGGGTATTAGTGTATATACTGTTCTCTTTATAAAATAAATGACATAGAAAATGAAACTTCTTGGTTAAAAGACAGATGAGTGAGACTACTGTCTAACAAAGACTATTAATTTTCCAGCTACTGCTGGTGATCACATTCCTTGAATTAAAGTGAGTTTCATCAAACTAAATACCATGTCATCTCTGTGATAATTCTTTTCCGTGTGAATACTATGTAGCAAGTTGCAGCAAGTACCCAATGATTGTTGTCATTATCTTGTGCAGATGATGGGTTGACAGAAGGGTCCTGAACTTCCGGACTGGCTATGAGTGGACAGTACAAAAGTGATGTGGTGGTGTGTTTCCGAATACATCCAGTCACTTGATTTTAAAATAGCAATTATAAATTTTCCTGTAATCAATTAGATCACTTGCATACGTTTTATGATATTAATAATATTATACAGTGTATCCCAGCACTTAATGAACTAACTTTAGAGCCTTGGCTAGTCTTTTGTTTAAAAAAAATAAATAAATAAATCTGTATCCAAATGGGTCCAAGACTCAACCAATTCGGAGCTACTTTTGTTGTTGCCCTTGTAGACAAAATGGTCACCCTCACAATTTACTCACAAAGCTATCAGTAAATATAGCTCCTTATCAGTTAACAATTGGTCCCATGCTGACTTCCCCCCCTTAAAGTTAGGCCAAGAATCACCTCCTAATTTTAGTACATCAGGTCTTGAGACACCCTGTGTATACAGGTAAAGTTTTTTTTTTTTTTTTATCTGGACCTCAACTATGCAGGAAGTGAGTGTAACTGGACCTTCAGACAAAGTAAGTGATGAACCCTGCTCTACTCGTAAGTCTAGCACTCCATCCTCTCCACATGGCCAAACTACCTCAATGTACTTCTCCTAACGCTTTCTATCACATCCAAATCCACACCACAATGCTCCTTCACTTCCTCATTTGTCAATCTGTCTCTCCACGTAATTCAACTTCGCGTTATTCCTGCTACAGTTTACCGACGTGAAGTCTGCATCATAAATCGCTTCATTCCAATTTTCGCTTTTCCATGGCTCTACGATTAAAAATCTCGGCCAGATTTTACTTCCACCTTCTGCTGGGCTTCACTGTTCCCATCACTCCCAGAATTTCTGAGGTATGCTCTTTCTTTTAATCTCTCATCACTCATTCTGTTTACATTGCCGTACCACTTTTTACATCATCAACTTTGCCCTTCCATTTGCACTAAGCTTGCGTCCACACCTACCTCTTACAATATAATTTCTTACACTGTGAAGGCAATATGCACTTACCCATTTAATTTCCTGCACTGCCACCTTTTCAAAAATAAATGCCTCGCATCCATACATTCATTCTTCCCACATAGTTTTCAGTGCCCCATAGTTATTTTCCTCCCTAGCCTATCCATCCAGCCCACCACCTATCCTCTTTTTTCCAGGGGCTAGGCACCTCAGTCCCAACATTTATGGCTAGGGTGTTCAGCGTTACTAGCCCCTGAGTGCCATTAATTGAAAAAAAAAAAAAACTACCAATCCTTGGGATGTAAGCCCTCATGCACTCCGTCCAGTTGGATCGCCTGTACCCAATGCACCACCATTCGTCCTTACCAGCAGCATAAATGGTTTCCAGGTTAACAAGAAACAATTTACTTCGTCACTCAATGCAGAGTCATCTGAAGGTATCAAGTGAGAAGATGATGAGCGCTCCTACCTACCTAGTCTATCCTGTGACGTAATTCACGCCCCAGGTATCTTCTGCTCTCTAAGAGTTTAGAATAACATCTTTAAGAACATGACAAGTTAAACTGTTAAACACATATGTACAACAGCCAAGTTCGGTGTACATCACGAAGGCTGAAAGTAGGAACATGCATAATCAGATCTGCTGACAGTGGCCTCAGTTGGACTGTCTAAGACTATCACAAACAATGATGCAAAGAGGTCTTTACGAGCGTAGCAGCTGAAGCTTGGGTATTTTAGGTCTCTTATCCTTTAGATACCGAGGCTAGGTGAGAGGGCATTTTTAACCCCCAAAGCTCAGTGATGTTTCGAGCCCGGCACTTTTTCTGCGCATTATTTTTGCGTAGATTGTCTTTAAGCAGTCATAGCTCCGTAACTTTAGTACATGGATATTTCAATTAAAGATCAGAATACCCACCAATCCTTCATCTTCCCAATGAAATGTCTCCAGGTTTGTAAGTGGATGCATTGAGGAGGTAGGAATTGATGAATAGAGACAATTATCGGGGTTGCAGAAGGCTGTTTTTGGAGGTGTCCCTGAGTCGGTGGCTTCAGCACACAGCCTGTGCGCCCGCCTGGGCCATTCTCCCCTCGTACTCGCTCACGCTTCCCCTTGCCCCACATGACTTTGACATTGCTCTCCACTGTTGCTTGTATAAATCAGCACCCCTTGTACATGAAGGTAGCTTAATTTAATCACCCATATTTTTATTTGCCTTTCCAGAGTGACACTGTGCACTACAGTTTATGGCATGGGAGAGAGAAAAGATATTTCAAGGTGTATTATATACTGCTTGCAGCAAAGGATTCTTTTACACTCTCTGCATTTCATAATATGACTGGATTTGTCCCTGAGTTCTTCTTTGGTGACACCCTTACTTTTCTTATTTTCCAGAGCACTTTCATGGCTAAGTTCCTACTGCACTAAAAGAACTGAAAATAATAAATACAAGTGTTCTATCCCCAAAAAAACATTGTGCACGTATATTGCAAAAGATTTCCCTAACACTTTCTGGCATTTGTATTGTGAGATCACTTTCACTGTATCGTGAGATTGTTTGATTGTACACATGTTTTCCCATAAAACCATTTTGTAGTAAAATCACTTACGTAGCTCAGTTCTTACTGCACTAAAGGAACTACAGAAAAAATTTTCTGGTTTACTATCATAACCATCTTAATTTCCACTCATAATGCACTATATTACCAGGAGACTAATTTGCACTTGTATTGCAAGTTCACTTTCACTGTACCCTGTGAACAATTCCTTGTACCCGTACCTTTCCTTATGCAGTATTCTAATATCTTTTGTAATAATCAAAGTATGTACACTATTTACACCTTCCAGCACTACAGTGCCTAGTACCTCACCTCAGTGTGGTAACTGAAGAAGCGCTCAATGCACAGTGCCACATTACATTCACATCACTGGTAGTGTGTCTCCTTGCAAACCTGCTGCCATAGCTGACTGTTCACGCAGACATGGCACTGCCTGTACATTTTTTCCCTGCAGGTGTGTACTTCATGTTCACCATGTGTTGATGCAAGAGGTATTCTGTTTGGGTTACCCTGTCTGCCAGAACAGCAGCACTGTGTCTCCTTGGTGCAGCATGCTGAACACATCCATACTTTGCCAGTGGTTTGCCTACAAGTTCCCTCTCAAATTCATATAAAGAAAGACATGTGCCAGCATCCTGCCTGGACAGTATCTGTATGTGTTCAGCACAGTGATATCAAGCAGCTGTAGGAATGCTTTCTTGTACCACCTGCACCACTTCCAGAGACAGTCGATAGCACCAATCTCGATATCTGACATATCCACAAGCGGCATGTTGATGTTATCATTTACAGCATCATGCATGATCATTGGCTTCTTAGTCCTTCTGCCCAGTTCCCTTGTGAACTGTGATAAGCATATTCAATTACTGTCATGTCTGTTGTGTAAAATCCCCTTCCTACTGTTCGCGGGGAGAGCAAGGAAGAACCTCCTATTGGGCCTAACAATGCTGTAAGTTCCTATCCCATGCTTAAGGAGAGATTTGTCAGTGTCATGGATGTGTAATGGTTATATGTTAAAGGAATGCAATTTGTCCTGATGTTCTTGTCCATTAGCATTTTCACAACATCACCAGGGAAATCATGCGGGCTGTCACTGCATATACAGGGTGTTCCAGAAATATGCGCCGAAAATCAGGGGATGTATTCCTGACACATAATTGAATGTAAATTACTAAATGACCATATTAGCAAATCTCAATAGTTTTCGAGTTACAGCACCTAACAGGTCTGCTTGAATGTTTTTGCCTCCGGGAATTGCTCGTAAATGAAACATTTACCAAGGACAACGTGCTATATTAACAAAATAAAACAGTATTTCCAGTATGACAATAACTGTTACAGTAAATGTTCAAAATTCCGCCCTCCTTGCTCGATGCACGCTGCAGCCCATCGCAGAAGTGACTGACGCACACGTTCGAAGACCTCAGGATTGTTTCGTACATGTGCCGCGCTGTCCTCCACAAGGCGCCACAATTCCTCACGGTTTGGAACGTCTGTAGCGTACACTTCGCTTTTAATGCGTCCCCACAGGTAGAAGTCCAGGGGAGTGATGTCAGGAGTCCGAGGTGGCCATGACACTGGGCCGCCTCGCCCAATCCATCGTCCAGGAAACACATCATTTAAGTAATCCCTTGTCATATGCCAATAATGGGCCGGAGCACCATCATGCTGAAACCACATCCTTCTCCGTATTCCAATGGGTACATCCTCAAGAAAACGTCTGTTTGTTGCACCATTCAGCCGCTGGGGTAGAAGGTATGGACCAATCAGATAGTCACCAATGATGCCTGCCCATACATTGATTGTAAATCGTACCTGATGACGTCGTCGAGCCATTACATGTGGGTTGTCACCAGACCAAGTATGCCGGTTATGTAAATTAATGGTGCCATCTCTCCTGAATGTTGCCTCATCAGTAAATAGCACAAGTGCTGGAAATTGACAGTTTTCAGCATGCCTCCTTAACAGTCACTGGCAGAACTGCATCCTTGAAAGATAGTCCACATTAGTTAAAACTTGTACTTTCTGATGGTGGTATGGATGTAGATGATGTTGAAGTAGAGTCCACCACACTGTCACCACTGCCAGCTGCAGAGCATGAGCAATCTGTCGAGTACTTATTTCAGGATCATCGTCAATCATTTGTAGTATCCGGTCCTCCATGTTGTCCATGTGAATGTCCCATGGTCGTCCTCTGTCACCCAGAATTGCACGTTGACGAACGGTACCAGTCTCACGTATACGACGATCAACTGCGAGAAATGTTCGCCAGTGTGGCACTCTGCAGTTCGGATAACGTTCCCTGTACAGCCGTACTGCTGCCGCAGCATTACCCCTAGCTTCACCCAGTGTCAAGTGCATATCTGCATAGTCACCATTGCAGTATTGCTCCATGTCTGCTTGCGCGTGGTTCTCTAAAACTGATTGATCCACACGTTCAGCCCTCGATCTCTGGTAGACGGGTGTTGCTGGGTGAGTGAACACCCGTCCTTCCACTACCCCTCGACATCACCTTGCTGGTTCACCACCCCCACCCTTCCTTCCTCATACACCATCCCCACTCAACCACCCAACAACACCTTTGTTGTTTATGGCATGTTACCACGTAAAGGGTGATAACACTATCTGATACTGCACACACGAACGTATCAATACGATTCTTATTACTAACTTATGTACAGGCTACCACATACTATACATTCTGCAGGTTTCGGCACATTCCTGACAAACTTGTCAACTTTGCTGTGTGCCGTATTACTTTATGGTCGTTAAGTAATTTCACATCTGTCTCAGACATTTTATACAATCCCTGGATTTAAACACATTCCTGGCAGACCTCTGAGGTGCTGTAACTCGAAAACTATTGAGAATTGCCAATATGGTCATTTAGTAATTTACATTCAATGATGTGTCAGGAATACATCCCCTGATTTTCGGCACATATTTCTGGAACACCCTGTATACACATCAGATGCAAAGTATATTACAAAGACTACCACATATCTAGTATGAGAGTCACAAACAACAAACAATTTGGTACCAAAATGATGATGCTTGGATGACATGTACTGGATAAATGCCAGTCGTCCCCATAACAATTACTCATCCACCACCACTTTCTGAAAAGGCCAGAATAACATGGTGAATGAATCGTTAATCAAGGTCAAAATTGGCCGAATTTTCCACAATCTGTCATTGGATGCAGGTTTGAGGTTGGTGGAAAAGTGAAGGAACCACAGAATGGCCAGGTAGCTGTCTCACACCATGAACTTTCCAAAAACAGGTTAGGCCATAAGATCGTTCATTATCCAGTAGCCCTAGATGACATGCTTTTTTATACGTGCCATCAACACTGTCACATTGTCAAGACTAGCCACAGATATGATTCACCTACATCCATGGGGTTCCACTCCCTTATGTTTAGGTGTTCACAAGATGGGAAATTGCCGTAGGTGGAGTCTCTGGTGAAAGTTAATCTAATGCATCCCAGGTATTCCATTTCAGATGCAAAAAAATGCCATGGAAAAATCCAGAATGAGCTAGGTCGTCATCCTCTGGATATCTACCTTGACGCCTGGCTGTGAGTCATGAAAGGCATTCGCCACAGGCTCAAACTCTTCCCTCTCCTCCCACACAAATGTCTTCATTGTCCCCAAACATAGCCTGTAGGATCTGGGGCAATGGGCATGTCCAGCCAGCACGTCCACAAGCTTGGCTTGCATGGCAGGAAGGGGAGGGAGAATAGGTTGAATCAGAGGGTACTGATTCAGCACACAGCAATGCCTAGGGAGGGCTGGGAAGTGATAATCCCTCCTGCAGCTGCCCACTGGTGGCATCTGTGGTCATAAAAGCGCATGTGAAGAGCTGGGCTGTTGGGTCATCACCCTGGAAGGTCTAGGCTTGGGTTATGTGGGCAGTGGTGGCATGGAGCCTCTGCTTGGCTGTTGAGTTGGCATCTGGGTACCTGAGAAGCAGCAGTGCTTCCTCCGTACATGAGTATGGAAATATTAGCCAACACTGTTGTGTCCTCTGAGTTGCTTTTTAGGTGGTGGCATGGAGCAACGGGAGGAGGCAGGGGAGAGCGGCGAGGGCATGTCGCTTTCCACATGATTACTGCTTTAAGAGGTAGTTTTGCCGCTCATTAATGTTGACACTACTATCACTAGCGCCCTCCCAATACCACTATCACTCATTTCCTTCCGTGGGTGCATGGGAGGCTTGTCACAGTAGCTGGGTTGTCAGATGATGTTGATCCAGATCTTTTAATTCTTGTTACTAGTGTAGTGAGTGGGAATCTGGCAAGGATGGCCACGCAACATCTATGTAACTCAAGGGTACCATGGAAAATGGGTAGCAATTCCAACAGTGGTATGAAATGCAAAGCACCTATATCCATCACCTGCTCTGCCCCGGCTACGCTTTTTGTGATAGGTATATCCATCACCTGAACTTTGGTGGTTATCAACTATTACACAAGACCATTCATGGTGTAATATTCATCTGGACTGCAGGAGATAAGTGACAATCTTCAGAACTGACTGAAGTGATTATCACATTATTCAAAAATGAAAAAGCCAGCTTTCCATTCACATCAGAAGTGCTGCCCTGTTGAATGATGGGTAGATGACTTGGCTTTGCCTGTCTAGTTAATTTGAAGAACAGTATAATATGGTTAGCTTTAGAGATATTTCACAAAGTGCTCAAACAGTATATCACAGTGAAGAGCTTTAATATGCTTATCAGATATGAGCCAGTCTGTGCTGGCCATACGAACGGCTTTAGACACCATCTTGGCCACGGAACCCTGTGACCTTTCCACTCTCTTACTGGTAACTGATGGTATGCTATGGTCGACCTCCGTTCAGAAGGTGAGTTTTGAGTTCTCTGATACACATATTATGATTAAAAACCTCACTTTTTGGTGTGAGTCGTAAAACATGGTGAAGTGTGTACAATGACACCCATTAAATCCACTACCGTTTTGGATTCTGAATTAATGAAGCAACAGCCCAAACAGCTGCTGACTATTTTGTAATGATGTCGTTAGATCTCAAAATATTTCTTGACAGTACAAAAATAAATGACCCGAATACAGTTTCCTAACGTCTATAGAGGTGTCTCTTGAAGATAAAATGTACAGAAAAAAAGACTTGCTCACCCAAGTTGGAGGATAGTTGATGCACTCATGGGGTAAATAGAGGTGCTCAATCTGCCTTCATTGACTTGATGCTGTACACTATTATCTTACTTGAAAAATGATCTGCTTTGCTATAATTCAGGAAGGTTTTCTTTTATATATTCCCTTTAAATCTATCTATCTATCTATCTATATATCTAGGCTGCTTCCCCCAAGGAAAGGGAGGTAGCCGAGACAGGACGACTCACTCTCCATTTACTCATCCATTCAAACACATTCATTCGCATCTTAGCCCCAAAAGGGAGAACGGACAGATCCTCACCGCATCACACCGCACAAGGGTCAACTGCGCAATGCAAGCAGTGACATCCACAGCAGGGCCCGACAGCAGAACTGGTTTACCCCTGCCACATCATAACAGACCCATCCCCTTACTCGCACCTGACCTGACTAGCTGATCAGACCAAATGCGGGAGAATATCCCCTCAGGGCTGCGTCATCACTTATTCATTCACAATTTCTCTCCATTTATTTCTGTCACGCACAGCCACTCTTCCTTGCTCAACAGACATCCCTCTCGCATCCAACGCTCTCTTCACACTGTCCATCCATCCTATTCGTGGTCTTCCTCTCAGTCTTACACCTCTCACATCAGATCTAGTTATCTTTTTCACCAATCGCTCATTATCCATTCTCTCCATATGCCCAAACCATTGCAACACCATCTGCTCAACTCTACCAGCCATCTCCCGAACAACTCCAGTTCTCCTTCGCACTTCATCATTTCGCACTCGATCCATACGCGTCACTCCACACATACTCCTCAGACATCTCATCTCCATTACATTCAAACTTTTCCTCTCTGCTACACCCATATTCCATGTTTCAGCCCCATATAACGCAGTCGGTACCACAACACCCTCATACAGCCTTCTCTTTACATCCATTCTAAGCAAACGACATTTAAACACTTTTTTCATTCCTCCCAGCACCTTTCCTACTTCATTTATTCTAAACTTCACTTCTGCATCTATTCTTCCATCCACAGCAACATGTGACCCTAGATATTTAAAACAATCTACCTCCTCAAGCAACTCACCATTCAAAACTATATTCATCCCCCTACCATCTATCAACCTCGTACACTTCATCACTTTACTCTTATTCTCATTTACTTTCAATTTCCTCCTTTCACACACCCTTCCAAACTCCTCTACCAACTGTCTCAATCTCTCCTCTGAATCAGTCACCAGTGCAGTATCATCTGCAAACAGCAGCTGCTTCAGATTCCACTCTCCTCCATCAACATTTACCAGACTCAGACCACCTAAAACTCTTGCATTCACCTCCCTTACAACACCATCCATGTAAATATTAAACAACCAAGGCGACATCAAACATCCCTGTCGCAGCCCCACTCTCATGGGAAACCAATCACTCACAGCATTTCCCACTCTTACACACGCTCTACTATTTACATAAAAACTTTTCACCCCTTTTAGTAACCTACCATCAAGTCCATACAATCTTAAAACAGTCCACAAAGCCTCCCTATCAATTCTATCATACGCTTTCTCTAAATCCATAAATGCCCAAAACACATCCTTGCCTTTCGCTAAATACTTTTCACACACTTGTCTCACAGCAAACACCTGATCAACGCATCCCCTCCCTCTCCTAAAGCCACACTGCTCATCACTAATCACTCCCTCTGTACCCTCTCTAACTCTCATAATTAACACTCTACCATACACTTTACCTACAACACTCAACAGACTTATACCCCTAAAGCTAGTACATTCATACTTATCACCCTTGCCTTTATACAACGGGACCACACAAGCACTTGCCCAGTCAATTGGCACCATACCTTTCTCAAAGCACACATTCAATAATCTTACTAACCAGTCAACAATAGTCACTCCACCACCCTTCAGGCATTCCACAGCACACCCATCCATACCTGCAGCTTTCCCTGTTTTCATCTCCTTTACTGCCTTCTCCACTTCCTCCTTCGTGATCAAAGAATCATTCAACTCTCCCAACACATTTATTCCTTGCACCCTTCTATCTGCCACAATCTCAGCCACCCTTTCCTCCTCTACATTTAACAATCTTTCAAAATACTCTGCCCATCTCTTCCTTACTGCATCCATCTCAGTTAACATTCTTCCATCCTCTGCTTTTACTCGTTCTTCCTTCCCAGACTCTCCCTTTCGCACCCTTTTCACCTCCTTCCAAAACATTTTCTTATTCTGTTGAAAATTCTCTGTCAGCCGCCTACCCCACCTCTCATCTGCTGCCACTTTAGCATCACGCACAGCCCTTCTCGCTCTATTCCTCTTTTCCTTATACCTTTCATATGACATCTCATCCTTCCTCTGCAGCCACACTTCATATGCACGTCTCTTCTTAGCCACAGCCATACTTACTTCCTCGCACCACCATTCACTTCCTTTTCTTACACCACCACCCACACGTCTCACACCACACACCTCTTCTGCATGCCCCACCACAGCACTCTTAAACAACTGCCATTCCTCCTCCACACTGCCATTTTCCCGATCTTTCACTGCGTTCCACTCATCTTTCAATTTCTCCTGATACTCTATCTTTTTCTCTCTTTTATCCAACTCACTCACTTTCAAAACCTCCCTGCCACACCTAACCCTCCTAGCTCTCACCCATCTCTTACCTACTCTTAACTTTCCCTCCACCAGGTAGTGGTCAGACATACCTCCACCCTCCCCTCTCAGAACTCTCACATCCAACAATCTTCCTATTACATTCCTAGACACAACCACATAGTCCATCAAGGCTCTATCAACAACCCTTCCACCCTCCTGTCTCACCCATGTATACTTATAAATATCTTTCTTCTCAAACAGCGTATTCCCAATCACCATCTCTCGCTCAACACACATCGCTATCATTCGTTCCCCATTTTCATTTCTTCCAGGCACACCATGCATACCAACTACGCCTTCAACTGCTACATTTCCCACTCTAGCATTCAGATCTCCCATCATTACCACATTCACATTCGCTCCAAAACTCTGCAGACACTCATCAACATCATTCCAGAAAGACTCCCTCTCTTGTTCATCCCTTTCACTACCAGGCCCATATGCACTCACAAACACCCACAACTCACGTTCAAATTTCACTTTCACCCACATCAGTCTCGATGACACCTCCTTCCATTCAATCACACACTGCTGTACTTGCGGACTCACTAACAAGGCCACACCTTCTCTTGCCCTTCCTCTATCAACACCTGACAATCTTCCATTCACACTTCCAAACATAGATTCCCCCTTCCCTTTCATCTTCGTTTCACTCAAAGCTAACACATCCAACTTTCTTCTCACAAACATTCTCCCAATCTCCTCCCTTTTAGCCTCAATTGTACTACATCCACGCACATTCATAGACCCAATCTTCAGGGTACGGGGATAACTCCATCCCCCGTCCCTTTCTCTGGCCTGTCTCTTTTTAGGAACTAAAAAACTACTGCCATTACTGATGATAAATGAGACAGTTGTACAGGAGAGTATAAGTCACTTCGTCTTCTTCCAGTGATGCTTACTAAATGAAATGGATATAATGACCACAAATGTAAAGAGCACTAAATTCATTCCGCCTTCTCAGAGTGAAATTGATGCTGTAGTCATATGGGGAATATCATTTCAAAATATAATTCTGTCTTCAGTACTACTATATTTATATGACCACTTTATTTCAGATATTACATATATAGAAGTGCATCACATGGGTATCTGGCAGCTCAGCAGTTGAGTCTGTGAGGACATGTCAAAATCAATGGAAAATCCCAGATGCATTCCGCGTAATGTAAAGCCAATGGGAACAATTAGAGTCCAAAACATCCCTTTCGAATATTTCAACTGATATGGAATTGACACGAGTCTGTCAATAACGCAGTTGCAACCATCATACAAAGCGTTATCGAAATCCATTTACCAATATACATTGTGCTACACACACACACACACACACACACACACACACAGAATAATAGTATGTTGCAAGTTCTCAGTAGCAGTATGTGTGTGCGTGTAAATATATATATATATATATATATATATATATATATATATATATATATATATATATATATATATATATCATCCAATCCTACATTGCCCCATGAGGAGCGTAGGAGCCAGGGGGTAGGCAGTTGGTCCCGACATTTAAGATGAGAGTGACCAGCCTCACTCATCCCTGAGTGGCATAACATGGGCAATCAATCCCAACCACCCCTTGATATAAACCTTCACCGGCTCAATCTGATTAGAACGCATTAATTACCCACTAAACCACCAGGTGCCAAAATTTGGTTATATGGTTACCACCCAGCAGAGTAAATGGTTTCCTGGTGCACAGGAAACCATTTGGCTTGTCACTCAGTGTTGAGTCACCCACAGGCTGAAAGAAGTGGAAAGACAGAAGAGAATGGAAGGAAAGAAGGATGGAGAGGAAAGGGCAGAGACCCGAGAGCAGCACTACATCGAGTGAGTGGATAGTGAGCGCCCCCACCTATATATATATATATAGAGAGAGAGAGAGATAGATAGATAGATAGATAAATAAATAGACAGATAGATAGATATGTATGTGTGTGTGTGTGCATAGAGAGAGAGAGAGAGAGAGAGAGAGAGAGAGTTTTAAGATTCCCAGGATTTCCTTAGGAATGTAGAAATCTTGTTTTCTTCTTCACATTACCTCAAGAAATTTTCGTGAGTTGTAAAAATATTTATTATGTCTTTCTGGCATGGCATATGAATAAGAATAAACTATTTTGTCAATGTAAATTCTTCCTATTTCTCGATATCAACGTAAATTTTACAGATACTCGGTGTATCTTGTTTACTTATAAGAACTATGGAAAAAGGCGTTTAATCATAATTTGTACCTAAATGGAAAAGTATATGTTCTGATTGTATAAATTAGCAATTATTTTCTTTTACTCGTTTGTGCCACAGGACCTGGCAGACCTGCCAGCCCCATATGGTGTTGGGATATATGACACGGCTGGTGGTGGGGTTGGTAATTCTACTATGTTGGAGGTCTCCCGTGTGGTCACCCAGGCTGGACGTGTATGTATCTGATAAGAGGGTTTGCTATTAGCATGCACGAAAGATATTTTGTTTTCACTCTTGGTCTAAGGAAAAGCTGAGTCATCATTCACATAGAGAAAATTTTTCCACTGTGTATGCTCCATGCTAAGAGTGTCTGTGACCATTTGTTTGGCAAAAAGTTATCGCCAGTTTTGCTTAGTAGGGATGGTAACCCTAACTAAAAGGAACACAAATGATTATAATAGCATCAAGGAATACACAGGAGAGAAAATAGGGAGACAGGATTTGGTAATTTTGAAGCTGTTTTGCATGTAGACCGTGATATCTGTTCCCTGCGTAAAAGATACAGATAGCAAAGTAAGGAGGCTTTCCCAACCCCATCAATCTCTTAAACTGACGTAGGAATAAGTGAGACAGGCCATACAACTTGCCAAGGAATTTCATAAAGGTGGATGAAAAGAAAATGTATTCTTTACTATTTCCTCTGCAAGAGAAAAGTAACATTGAACAGAGTGCATAACGATGCCGTAATGCTGCTGCTGCACCTTTTGTGGCCCAGTGAGAGAAAAGCATATATTTATTGTATTCATTTATAACTGGTATTTTTTCTGTGAGTCTAAGCAAGATACTTGTATAAGCAAATACTGAATACCAGTACTATACAGTATACCACTCTGACCTGCAACATTGTCACGTCGTTCGTAGAGGTATCTGTTGCAATATTTGACTGGAAAACTTTCCAAAATTGCTCTAGTTTTTCTTCTGATGTTCTTCGAGGTGTTGTAGAATAAGAATCAGCTATCATAGTATCATATAATTATTTTTATTTTTATACCATCATCATCATCATTATCGTTATCATCATCATCATCATACCCCTTTATCCCATCCACAGGTGGTAAGTCGGATACAGAAAGGGAAAAAAAAAAAAAACATCATGTGATAACCGTAACACTAACAGCCTGCCCAGTGAAAAGGAGCCAAACCCTCATTCACTCACCATTCAGGCCCCCGGGATCTCGAGTCCACCTCACAGATATAACCATCTACTGTACACGTTCATGCTTCATTTGACCCATCAGATGGAGTCAATGCGATGACTATCAAAATTTAAAAAAAGGATGCCAAACCCTTGTCATGCACTTCTACAAAATTTATTCCTCCAGCTCGATCCTTTGTCAGTTCCCTAGCCTCCTCAACCTCGCTTTCTCACACACTCATTTATCATATCGATGCCCCTTCTTGATCACAGTGGAACCTGCCACCTTCAAACTCAGTCGCATTTACCTCTTCCATCACTCTATCTGGTGCTAGAGAGGGACACCTGTATGTATTGGTAATGACATGACTGTGACGTGGAGTTGCATCTCCTTATATTTCGAAAGGAAGATGATAGACTGTTGATGAAAGGTAGCTTTGGATTACATTCAAATGTGTTCACATTCAGATGAGCCTGGGGTAATGAAGAATATCATCAACCACTAATAAAGAACAAATCTGAGCAGGTTGGACATCGGAGAAGTGAAACAGAAGCCTGATGAAGGAAAAACAATGATTGTGGATAAAACAGAATTGGAGGAAAACCATTTTTTATAAAATAATAGGGATGCACGTGAAGAGAACCATGCATAAAGGAAAGCAAAAGCAAATAGGAAATGTAAGCAAACCCGTATGAAAAGAGAATAATGCAATAATTATCTTCTAAAAATAATATATCCAACTGTAAGAGAGCTATTTTCCATGCTGTAATAGCATGGAAATAGCAATAAAAATTTCATGGTGCAATATGTTCAACTGAAACAAAATGTGACTCCAGCTAAAAGAGAGAAATTTAATAATAAGTGGTACATACCGTATTGATTGAATATACTGGTATCACAGAATACTGAAATTCTCTTATTGTTACTCAATAGCTCGGCTGTATTTCGACAAAGACTTACTGTTGGAGATTATGTTTTTGTGCCCCACAGCTTCGTAAAGTGTTGTTGTGTGTGACTGTGGTTGTGGTGAGTGATAACCCGGTCTTCCTCGCTGCCTTCGCTGAGTCTTCTTTCGAGAACCACCTTCTCTTGATCGAGACAACGAGGCTGATTATCTTCACTCCCTTGTCTCTATACTGTCTCCAGAATCTCCACCACCTTCATAAGACTGTCTCGCGTACGAACTCACTCATTGTCATCGTTAACAATGCATCGACAGTGTATAGGTAAGGTTTATATTTTCATTAATATACTCCTTTGTAGTTATTCTAAAAACACATTTCGCAGTCTGCTTATACATTACTGATGTCTTTTTCTCTTCATTGGCTAGAGCCAGCGTGTACTCGATGAAACCCTTCAGTAAGCCCAACACTCCGCCGATGCTGGTGGCTTCATGGACTACTGGCCGAGGCCTGGTTCTTGCCTCTCCACCTCACATGTTTCCACAAAAATTTTTGAGGTACGGGGTTGCATGATTTGCTATAGGGATAGAATAATGTAGAATACATAGATTTACTAAACAGCAGCACTATTTATGATGCTTTGTTCAACTCGTGCCTACATTGCATGATGTAGGGTTAAGTGAGCTTGAACGCAAGGAGTGGAATAACGGGCTGAACTAAATACATTGGAAGGTCCTTTGTCCCATTCAACAAGAAGGCATACATCAGGCCACCCTCTCCTGGGGTGGATGACACACAAAAGTATTAAAGTGCTTCAAGCTTGATCACCGTGAAAGCATCCTACTGTTTAAATTTAGTTTTCTTAGTTAAAAACTGCGATACGTCAACGAACAATACTTCCAATATCATCACTACCACTGTCATAAATTGCTATTGTAGGTCCATTGACACTGTGCCAAGTTGGTGAATGTTGGATGAAGAATACACGAGGAAGATCTAAAGTTAATTCCTTACTAGTTTGCTGTAGAGCTCTGATGAAGGATTGCAGCGAAGCTGTTCATGAGTAAATGTTGCCTCTACCTCGTGTATTCGTCATCCACCATTCACGGTCGTAGAATGCAGCAAAACCAGTTGACCAAATGTTTTCAGACTCAGTGGAGAGGAAGCAAGGGCTACTTTGCCAATGGGTAAACATGTGAGGACAATAGCTATACTTGTCAGTTTTATTCCCCACGTTGAGCATCAGGGATGCAGGGTACGACTTTACCTCGCTTTCGAATATATTGACCAAAAGGTGGCATTTCTATTGCTAGACCATCAGTTTGTTTTATCCATTTCTTGTTTGTTGCCTTGTTCCTCGGACTTCTTAAAAAGTCGCTTTCTAATGCACTATCACAACTGTTTTCGTAAAGGAGATTTTGCATTGGTACAGAACTCCCAAGATTTCATTCTAATGTTGATTAGTTTTCTTATATGTTACTAGAGCTCACATGAATTTAATAAAAGATATGTGCTAAAGAATTTATAAAATCCAGTATTTTTTTCTCACAGTAATAATCCTACTTTTTTCTTTTAAGACCTATTGCTTAATCTTATTATCTGATAATATATCGAGTGTGATATAGGTTACAAAAACCCACACTATTTCCTGGTCACGATAGTGTGACTCTTCAGCCGATATCGAGTGTAATACATCAACGAATCGACACATGTGTGTCCTAGAATATAAGCAGCAAAAGGATCAGTGACAACTATTTCACATATCTATGTTTTGTTTCAAGATGTGTGTTCGTAGTCTACTCTGGTCTGCCTTGTCTGTAAACACAACATGCACTTTACATGTACTGGATCTGTGACGCGGGTTGGAAGAGTTCCTTGATTAATGTATATTAAGAAAGTGGTTTTCCAAATACGACACAGTATGCTACTAAGAAAAATTTTTGTCTTTCACTTTCCTTACAAGGTTGATGAAATAAAATCCACATATTTGCAACTCTCAACATCGTAATTAAATTCACCACTCACGGTATATTCATACTGTAGTCAAGTTATTTTCTGAACCAAGATTCCCTCATGGGCCTCATCTGGTGGTGACGGCGGAGCAGCTGGCAGGAAATGTTGCAGTGATGGTAAATGACACAACAGCACCAGAGGGTCAGAGGCTTACCTTCAGGGGCTACATGGACAACACCATCTGCTTCATTGCCAGGCAGATGAATTTTACGTATGTCATTGACCATTAATATCCTTATGCACAAATATGTTAATTACACCTCGAACATTTGTGATTCATAGGCATATCTCAGTTTTCTTTCTCTCAACATTATGCGGCAGGAAAAGTTCCCTCACCTTAGACATATACGATGTGTGTAATCTTCAACATGATTACTACATATATATCTACCTATATATATATATACAGGGCGGTGCCCCCATCGGCGGGGCGGTGGCCCCATCGGCAGGGTGGTGGCCCCGTTGGGGGGGCAGTGGCCCCGTCGGTGGTGCTTTGGCCCCATGTATATATATATATATAAATATATATAAATATATATATATATATATATATATATATATATATATATATATATATATATATATATATATATATATACATATCCCATTGGATCCCAG
>NC_136961.1:29431630-29724130 GCF_032717465.1 Coenobita brevimanus | reverse complement strand
ACTGGAAGAGGTTTCCAACTTCTGGGTGACAAATTTAGAGATTCTCAGATCTAATGCCATATCAATCATCTTCATGTTCAAGCAGCACAGACTTCTCTTCCTCGGCAGTGCTGTGTTCATATTTTTCAACATTTCCTGCTTTTCCTCAGCAGAGACTTCATAAGAATACAAGGCTAGTGGAGCCACGTCCTCACAGAGGTACCAGAGGAGGCTTTTGACTTTGTTCAGTGCCTTCTTTGTTACAATGGGATCCATCTCTTTGAATTCTTCAGTCTTCTTCAAGACTCTGAGGTCGTTGATTGCAGTATCGACAACTTTTGGGGCTTCAAATCAGTGCATCACATAGATGGTGACGAGGAAGACACAGATGCATTTGATGGCCTCCTTTTGATGCCATATGAAGGGGAAGGAGGCTGCATCCTTCAGTTGATTCTTGAGGTAGTAAAGGCCTTTGGCCATCCAACATGCTCTGTGATAGCCACCTGGACGGTGAAAGGTCGTATGTGCTGGATTCTTGCCGAGGAAAGCCAAAGACAACTGAAGGAGCTCAAGGTAGTCATCATGGGGTTGCACACGATCCATGTGGCTGAGTATGAAGTGTTCAATGTCCTCGGCTCTGTTGGCAATCCACGACTAAGATTTATCATCTAGGTCATCATCGTAGGGATCGAAGGAATCTGTGTCAGTTTTGTTCCAGAACTCTTTGAATCGACTGAAGAGAGGAATTTCAGGACCAGAGAAAAAGAGGTCAAAGATCCCTGCCACTATGAGTTCACACATGTGGCGCCTGCATGCCAAGAACAACAGCGGGACTTGGAGACCTCTTTCAATGACAAAGCAAGCTCCGTTGTGATCCCCGGTGTTAGACACTGTATTATCAAAACAAAGCCCTGCAATCCACGGCTTCACTTCCTGCCATTCATCTAGAGTCCTTAGCACTGCCGCTCCCATTGCTTCGTCCATTCCAGCAGTGATCTTAGGGATCGCCAGGATCTTCTCCGTCCCAATCCCTGTAGTAACAATCGCCAGGCGTTCACTGCGGTCGCTACCATCGATGATGGGAAAGAGCTTTCAGTCAAAATGGAGAATCAAGGGTGTTTGTGACTGAAATTCTTTTTTGATCTTTTTAGCAATCTCAGTCCTTGATTCCCTCCGAACAGAGTGGAGAGATCCGACAGATAACGTGAGTTCCCCCTTGTCAATCCCTGTTGCAATCAAGGTGGGAGTTACCACTTGCATTGCAACTCGCGTTGAAATGCCTGTCCGATCACATGCAGCAAGAAAAACACAGTCATCAATAACCCGCCTTTGCCTAGGATCCAAACATGGAACCTTTGGAGTGATGAAGTAGACAGCCCTAAAACTTCTTCACTGCCACCTTCATCCTCAGAATTACTTGATGATGTGGACATTTCTATCTCTCCTATTCCTCACTTCTCCAGCATTTTCTTTATTTCCTCCTAGGACTTCAGACGTCTCTTGTCTTCTTCTTTCTTTAGTCCTTGGCCTTCATTCTAGTCTTGTACACTTTGTCTTCAGTGCCAACATACATTTTCCTACTGGTATGCTCATCCATCAGGAACTCCTTGTCCTCATGCATCTTCAGCACTGCCAATACAACACCTCTGGCCAAGTCAAATAGACCTCTCAAGTGGACATCGCTGTAGTGGGCTTCTTTTTGTTTTTGAGTCATTCCACCTAAAGCTGTATTCTGTACCATGTTACGGTATTTCTCGTACTCCTTTTTCATCTTTTGTACATCATGCCGCTTTTCAACCATGAGAATGGATGCTTTGACCCATACTGCCGTTGCTTCTTCAACAACCAATGACAATGATGTTGGCAGGTCCTTCTTTCCCACCTTCAGAATGTAAAAAAGTCGTTGTAGGACGTTTCCAATCATTGGCAGCTGACTCAAATTCAACAAACTGTCCTTTCGAGCAACAACCAGCAGGAATACAACGGTTTTGGTCCTTGTACTAGCCATCTGAAACGAAACAACATGGAGCTGTGGGAGAAAGTATGATTAACCTCAATCACCAAGAAACCAAAATATACTGGGGTCATGAGGCATGGGTTTGAGAAGGCCAAAGAAAAATTGCAAAGTATGGTGTAGTTCCCACCAGTAGTGGAACTGAATAAGCACTTTGCCCTTCAAGTTCTTAAATGTTCGATTTTTCTGAACACTGTAATATATATATATAGTGGGTAATTATTGCGCTCCAGTCAGATTGAGCCGGTGAAGGTTTATATCCAAGGGGTGGTTGGGGTTGATTGCTCATGTAATGTCACTCATGGATGAGTGAGGCTGGTCATTCTCATCTTAAATGTCGAGACCAACTGCCTAGCCCGGGCTCCTACGCTTCTCTTGGGGCCTCGTAGGATTGGATGAGGGATATAGATATCTATAGATATATATCTATATATATATATATATATATATATTCACTGTATATACAGACTTTTGTGAGTGACAGCGACCGCTGATGCCCTACATGTAACCCTGAGGCTGCTAATCAAACACAACATCTCATACGAACTCCGAACATACCGTACGGTACGGTGAATTGACCGACCAAAGTTACCAGCTAGTGAGTATTACAAATTTTATGTTAATAATTCGGTGCGTCATTTGGTTAGGATTATGCATAATTTTACTAATTCATCCTAATTTCACTAAAGAAGGGCATGTTATATCTAATCCAATAGTAATTTTCTAAAAGCTGGATATTTAAGATAATTTGCTGAAAAAGCGGGACATTCTAGTCACAATTTAAAAACGGGCCAGACGTCCAAAATGCGGGACTGTCCCGCCTAAAAGCGGGATTCTGGTCACCTTTATATATATATATATATATATATATATATATATATATATATATATATATATATGTGTGTGTGTGTGTGTACAAAATTCTTACGAGTTTTAGATGCTGATACTCATGTATGGTGTGGGATTAGGTATGTGGATGTATTAATTTTAGTGAAGTAAAGGAGGGAGCAAGTGCATGTGAAAATATACTTGAAAAAGTGTTTAGTAAGGAGAAAAGTACGGGAGTATGTAGGGTGTTTGCCTGCATTTGTATGGTGTGCATTATAAACTTCTAAATGTAGTAAAATACCATGTAAAACTAAGAAGATGATTAAACTGTATAATATTTTCATAAGATATCCTGGGCTGGCGATACGCGTGACAGTTCAGATCCTTACCCTTTCAGGTTCACGTACAAGCGACCCACTGACAATAACTGGGGTAACAGACAGAGTGATGGGTCCTGGACTGGCATGGTGGGACTGCTGATGAGAGAGGTGAGTCACGGGTCCTGGACTGGCATGGTGGGGCTGCCGATGAGAGAGATGGGGCACGGGTCTTGTACTGGCCTTGTGGGAGTGATGATGAAAGAGGCGAGTCACGGGTCCTGGACTGGCATGGTGAGATTCCTTTTGATATAGGTGAGTCTTGGGTCATGGACTTCCATGGTGTGTATGCTGATAAGAAGATGACTCACGGGTCCTGGACTGGCATGGTGGGTCTGCTGATGACAGAAGTGGATCACAGGAACATCATGAATATCGTCTGGGTTAAGTGCACCTAATTTAGAGTAATCATATAAGGACCAGTGGAGGAAAAAGTGATAAATAAGAGAGTCAAAGGTTAAAGAAAAATGGATTATGGTGATGCCTTAGTTTCACGTTTTCTTAGTATACTTGTTTACGAGCTGTAGTCAATTTCGTCACTTTCCTCGGAGGTTCAAGATTAGAAGGATTTGATCAATGCCTGTCGATACGAGGAGTGTTAGCAGACATTCCGTTTTGCCAAGTCTCAGTCTCCGTTAACTAAGACACTCAACTGTCAGTTAAGATTCAAAGTTCTTGTTTCAGTTCTAATTACGAACAGAATAGAGCATGGGCTCTTAACCACTGGGTAATTACCGACAAAGGGATATTATAGCAACTCCAGAGGGGTAATAGTGGTCTTTGTTTAAAAAAGTGCACCCTTAAAAAAAAAAAAATGAAACTGTATCTTCATGTAGATTGCTAAGCAAAAAAAAAAAAAAAAAAAATCAAGAGTACTGACGGACATGTATTATTCTTAATAAAAGGTTGCGACTTTACAAACAATACTTCATATTCATTGTATTTTGCCATACTCGTAAGTTTCCAAATACGGCCGTGTTCAGTACGATAAAAAAAAAAAAAAGACTATGAGTATCTGAAAACTAATTTTAACGGTTATCAGAGATAGGTACGAACGTTCAGACAGGAAAGAAGTAGTAGTACTGTACTTGATGTGTTGAATAATGTTAGTCAGTAAAATTTTGCAAATGTTCCCAAACATGCATTTATATACAGGGGTCAAGAAACATGCAAATTCGCCTCTCTAGACCGGTGACAATATTATAAGACCAGTTGACAATTTTGTGTCATGTATCATATGAGCATAAAAGAGTGAAATATCGCAAAGTTTATATGTCAAGATTAGCTGTTCACAACATTTTAACTGCCTGCAGAAACTGAATCAGAGTCAGCTCATTTCCAAAGAGCGCAATTTTAGACCTAAACCACTCAAAATTTTATCAGTTACTTGTATTACATTACATACTGTAACTGGAGACTTTCCATAACAATCAATGTTTTACATTAAATTTAGCCCTTATTCCTCAATATCAGGCTGTAATATGTTAAATATATATATATATATATATATATATATATATATATATATATATATATATATATATATATATATATTAGGGTTATGACTAGGAGAAAAATAGTCTGCAGTGGGAATTGATGAACATCTTGGTACATAATACAAATGTATTAGTCATTTCGCTTAATTCCATCAAAAGATCCCCCACACCAAGTCAAACAGTTTTGCAAAGAACACAAAAATCGTAAAACGTAGGATGCACACTACATAGTTACAGTGTACTTATTACCACAAACTTCACATCTTAGTATGTGTCCCTCTTGCTCTTTCCACTCAACTCCTCCATCAATTTTATTGCCCTTTCAGCAATGATGTTGGTCGGTGGTATGTTCAGAGCAAGTCTTTCCTTGCTCCAGTGGGTTTCAAGGCACTTCAGTGTGCTAGGGCACTAGAGTTCTTTAATGCTGGTCAGTAGGTTTTCGTACGACATCTCTTAATTTTTTGATCAGAAAACTACGCCTCTTGCCATCTTCAGGCAATAAAGCTTGCTGGTATCTCCAATGTGACCCTCCAGTTTACAAGCAGAAAATACTCGATTAGGGTGTAAATTGCCCTTGAATTCCAGTGGGTGCTATGTGATGATGGTAGTTTCCTCCATTTGATTTCTGGAAATGCCCCTTGTTCCCTGTACAGTAGAATTGGAATGCTTTGCACAATTCATACAAGAATTTGAAGTTATCTCTCCATCCCGGATTTTCACCCATTATAGACCATTTTCTTACCTGCTGCAACAGAACTTCGTAGTTTCGCATACTTTTCAGTCAGTTCCTCATCGAGCTCGTAACTCAGATTTGTCTTAGTGGAAACCTTTGTCACAAAGAAGTCCAAAACATGCTTCATGATCCTGTCCAGTAGATGATGCTGACATCCAATATATTGTGGTTTGTCCAAACCCTTTTCAGCCATTTTCTTCTGTATCCTAACCACAGCATCATTCATATGTCTTGTGTTTACAGCCGTTGTATCACAAATTATCATTTCAATACTTGACCAGGCATCATATTTATCTAGAACTTTCTAAAGGCATTGAAAATATCCTGAGCTGATCATCTGCTACATTTTATGATTCTCAAACTGATCTTCCTAGTTTTGCTTTGAAGGCAGACTACCTGGTAGTGTCTACTGGTTATTTTTTTTTTTTTAATCAAAATGCAAACAATAGTTTTTCTCTTCTTGTAGTAGCAATTTGATTTTTTCCTGTTTTTCTCCAGCCCTGACAATGCCTCACCATACACCAGACTGTGTAGGTGTGGAAACAGGGATGCCTTCATTACCGAGCGCTGAGCACACACTAAGTGCTTTATTGGCTGGCAACGAATGACCAGTTACCAATTTCGTTGCATGGTGTGTTAAAGATGGCGTTTTCCTTGTACCTGGGGCTTATTCATTGGTACTGTTCTCCGTATCACTTGTGGAGACACTTGATGTAGTATCTTCAGTTTCAATCTCATATGATGTACCAACTTGCTGTGTTATTGGAGTATCACTTGTTTCACAGCGTTTTTGCCTCTTTGATGGATGGATTTAGGATAATGTTACAAGTTTATATGTAGTGTATCGACTTTTCCACCAGATGTAACTTGTTTATGATACAGTTCCCTATCTTCCTGGCAAAGCCACTCTCCATCAACTTTGGTTATTCAAAAAGATTTTTCAACTCGTTTTGAACACTTTTTTTTGGTCTTCTTTGGTAGCTTTCATATTCACTGATCAGTTTGTTTAGCAGTGCTTTAATCACTTGTTGACTCAGTGCAAGAAAACTAAACTTTTGCCATAACTGGATTAGGTCGCCATATATTTGCTGAATCCTGCTTTTCTTCAGTTTATCCTCTTCTATTAACACATGGTACCTTCCCAATATATCACGTTTGAAGGCATTCTGACATAGTCAGCCAAACTTCCTATCCTGGGTCGATTACGCCGCATCGTATAATTTGACTTTGGCAGGTTTACATCCCCTTTCTGTGCGTTCTTCACGACAGAATCACTATAGTTGAAGTATGCCATGATATTGCCTTGTCGATAAACATTAGGTACCCTGCAAACACAAATATAGTAGAAAGATATCGATCTTCACTGAACTGCACAAAGTGTACAAAAAGTGCAAATTTAGCCCAATGGAAAATATTTGTGTGGGGAGACTTTTTTAAGGCAAATGCAAAACCAACATCATATTTGTGATTTATACATTAAAGTTCATCACCCAGCATAGCAGGGTTTTTAAAATTAGAGAAAATAATTTCTTGCCATAACCCTAATATATAGATAGATAGATAGATAGATAGATACAGATAGATAGATATAGATCGATAGATAGATACATAAACAGATAGATAGATAGATAGATAGATATACACACTCACATGATGTCCATACATTTAAAAGCCCTGAAAGGAATCAGCGCATTAATCTTTTAACACACTGCATGTTTGAGTGACTGTTGCTGACATTTTTTGTTTTCGATGCATAGGTGCTGTGTTGCCTGCTATGTCTCTCGCAACATTATTTGTCGCCAGGTAATGTTAGTCCAATCTGTATCTGTAGGTCTCATTAATTTCTGTGTACGGTATTTCCATAATTTGTATAAAATCGTTCTTGCAGTTTTTTGAGGCCAAATTATCAACATCAAGGAAAAGACATTTTCATGACAGGTGTTTTAGCTATGGATGCCGTTACCTAATTTTTAATGGTATTGATGCCCCTATGTGCATTATCAGCTTCAAAGTACTAATAAATAATGCCTGTAACCGTCAAAATTGAATTCATACTTCAGCAAGGTTTGCCCAGAGTATACAAATAAGGAGACTGATTACTTCATAAGTAAGGCTGAGGGACAAAAAAGGAAGGGTTGATGCATGTGTGTCTTTCTGGCAAAAAACAAACAAATTACAGACTGCAAGAAATAAGAAACCCCACACAAAGAAGGAAAATCTTACCAAACATTGTCTCCTCGAAGCCGTGTCCTTCATTTTGAGTGAAGAGCCCTAGAACAAAATAAGGCAAATCAAACCTTCAAATGATACAGATAATAGTCGAATACCTGAGATATGAGGAGATATCAAGGAACAGATTATCAATCAAGTTATAGACTTGCCTTTCTTTTTGATCTAGCTCAGTGCGACTATTGATGTTCAATGTTCACAGCTCGTGTGTGTGTGTGTGTTTTTTTTTTTTATGTACATGGAAGCTCCGCTGAGGAAGAGTTTCTATTACTTGATGTACTGACCGAAAAACCACGTTCAATAAATGGCCAGCACTTTTAAGGGTGTATATGAATATTTTGGGACTTGTTAGTACATCATAAACATTGTTATAATAGACATGATATAAAGAAGTGTCCACATTATGACTCAGTGAAGGGCACAGTGTATAAGTGGTAGCATTGACCTTGCAAGTTGGCACAGGATACCCAAATTCTTGACCTTGCTGAAGGTTTCCCATTTTATTTTCTGGGAAGGAAAGTATGATCATGAGGGATGTCATTATTAACTTGCTGTAATATCCACACATACTAACTGGCACCAAGGAGACTGGACTTGCTGCAGGTCAGGGCAAGGCTTGAACATACTTAAAAAACAGACAATGACCATGCCAGACCCTGTCTCAAAGGTAGAATTTTATGCCAAAACTTAGTTGAAATCCACTCCCAGACTTACAACCCTTTTAGGTGCTTAGAAGCCGAGGCACTAACTCATAATAGGGCTAAGAGAAGGAAAAGCTCCAGGCTGGAGGACACGGTGTTGCCCGATAGAAGTAAGATTACAGAGAGAGCGGGTGTCTTTCCCCTCAGTGAAGATCTCAACCTCTTCTCAGGGACCCTTATGATAAAACTTTTAACCTACCAATGATATTTCCTTTTAGGAATGTGAATAAATATAACAGATAATTATAGGAACACATTTGCAATATATAAGTCTCAAGTGTCATCACTCAACTGAAAAAAAAAATAATAATAATGTAAAGAATAAGTAACATCATGACAGAATGTAAAAACAAACAAACGGGATATTACGGTGTAAAGTGTAAAAATATTAGGTGCAATTACTTTCAACCTGTACATTGAGTATTGGAGACTACATTTACAGCACAAGATGTAATGGACATGTCTGATTTTTCTGAATAGACACAGTTTTCACGGACCAGATTTGTTGGTGTATGCACTGATGAAGCCCCAACCATGCTTCGTTCTAGATCTAACTTTATGGTGCTTGTCAGGGAGAAGAATGCTGACGTGAATGGAATACAATATTTTATCCAAAGAGAAATGGTTGCATCAAAACCACTCCCTGAAAGGTTCAGTGCCACTTTGTCATGGGTTATCAAAATCGTGAAGTAAGGCAAATGTGTGGTTCTTACTACCAGACTGTTTCGATAATCATGTGGAAATTTGTCCTCTGAGCACCAGAACCCGCTGTTTTACACCAGTGGTTGTCTAAAGGAAATGTGCTTGTAAGGGTACTGGAGCTGAAAGATGAACGTGAAAAATATTTACTGAAGCCCAAACAAAGAAGAACCTCTTGTTACTTATGAGAACACCTGGCTCCAAAACATATATTGCTCACTTATTCGATGCAAATGATGCAATGAACAGTTTGAATACCAAGCTGCAGGGCAGGGTGTCCAGCATCATTAGTCATAGTGAGCACATTAAGCCATTCATAGCCAGCATTTGCCTTTGGGAGGGGGGGGGGGAAGTGGATTAAAAAAATTGCTCAATGTTTCGTATTCCATGTGAAACCTGAGAGGACGAGTCTATTGACGGTGGTCTGAAAACAGACATCAAAGAACATTTCAGTGCTCTTAACAATGAATTCAGGCACTACTTCTCAGGGATTAACACAGATGGCATTTAACCCATCACGTCCCGAGCACTTTCGCACCTCCGACACCCCCCAATCCTGAGCTATTTTCGATTTTTTTTTTTTTTTGGCTAAAACCTCTGCTTCTGGTGAGAAACATCGAAAAGTCATAGCGAAATCGCTAACCTTAGGTTTAAAATACTTGATACAGGTAGGAGTACCTCCTTACCTTACAGGGTTTTCTATCAGGCTGGCTGCAAAGAAAACGAGTTCTATGGGAGGATAACTATTCCACACCACTCATAAACGGTATTTATTTATTAATTTGATACAAATTTATATGTAGTACGAGAGTATATTGGTTTTCAAACAGTAATATAGGCATTATAAGCATTGTTTCACTCACTAACTCATCACCATTCCTGACCTTTTGCCACATTACCTGATCATCATTTCTGACTGTTTCTTCCTCTAATGCTATGTAAACTTTGTCCTCCACATTGTCTTCAATTGGGGAATCACTCTGGCCGTGAATGTCTTTATTGGCCAGGTCACTGGTAACAGGTGAATTGCTGAGACAATGGGGGGGGAGGTACCTGCTTGGCATCTTGTAGAGGAATAGAGGAAGGTGTCCCATGTATATGTACGAAAAATCACGCCCAAAAATTGAAAATTGTGCAAATTCGGGACCTTTCAATTGCACGACATACCAGTACGTCGTCGGGACTGGCAAATGCAAAATGTTGCAATGTACCCATACGTCGACGGGACGGGGCGGGTTAAATGTGTGTCACACGGGAACCATTCAGATGTAAAGGTGAAGATGTTCCCAAAGATATTCAAGAAGAGTTTTGAATGTAACTAATGATTCAGCAATGAAACTTGAATTTTTCAAGTTTAGTCTTTTTCAGTTCTGAGTCAAAGTACTCGCTGTATACCCGAATATCTCCTTTGGAGCTCTTCGGATCCTCATTTCATTTGCATCCACCTACCTGTGTTTGTGTGCATTTTTATCTTTGCTGGCAATAAAGACAAAACAGTAAATAAGCTGGATATTGAGGCATATCTAAAAGTGCTGAGTGTCTCATCACCTCGAGTATCACTGATAGTTGCAAAGAAGGTCGTTTCCTATTGATGCAGTGCAGTTACAATACTGATGTAAAAATCCAGGAAAATTTATTTCTAAGTTTTGGTGGGTGAATATTATTGGAAAATACTCCCATGTATCTTATCTTCATTATTTCAGAGCGATCTGGAGTTATTTTTGAGTGTGCAAAATACGCATTCCTTTCCACTTTGCAGTATTAATTTTTTTTTTAAGAGTTCCTTACAACATTACTGTATTTGATCCTGATATTTAAAAGGTACAGTCAGGGAATAAAGAAACTGGGCACAATTGACGGCCTCTGGCAACAACTATAGTAAACACATAGGTGATAGTGGAAATGCATGAATGGAGGGGTAACATTTGTATCATAGTGTGTGATTGGTTGGCACATCGCCGTCTATCATTGCCATGTAGTCAAATATTGGAGAGGGTTTTGAGTATGAATATGCTGTTTTAGATATAATAGATATTTACCCTGTGCCATAGGACATACAATATCTAAACCCATCACGTCCCAAGCTATTTCGCATCTCTGACACCCCCCAATCCTGAGCTATTTTCGATTTTTTTTTTTTTTGGCTAAAACCTCCGCTTTTGGTGAGAAACATCGAAAATTCATAGAGAAATCGCTCACCTGAGGTTTAAAATACTCGATACAGGTAGCAGTACCTCCTTACCTTAATGGGTTTTCTATCAGGCTGGCTCCAAAGAAAACGAGTTCTATGGGAGGGTAACTATTTCACACCACTCAGAAACGGTATTTATTTATTTATTTGATAGAAATTTATATGTAGTACGAGAGTATATTGGTTTTCAAACAGTAATATAGGCATTATAAGCATTGTTTCACTCACCAACTCATCAGCATACCTGACCTTTTTTGGCAACATTACCTGATTATCATTTCTGACTCTTTCTTCCTCTAATGCTATGTAAACTTTGTCCTCCACATTGTCATCGATTGGGGAATCACTCTGGCCCTGGATGTCTTTATTGGCCAGGTCACTGGTAACAGGTGAATTGCTGAGACAATGGAGTGTGTGTGGGGGGGGGGAGGTTATGCGGTGTAAGGCATTGTCCTTGCCTGGCATCTTGTAGAGGAATAGAGGAAGGTGTCCTGCATATACGTACCAAAAATCATGTGCGAAAATTGAAAATTTTGCAAATTATGAACCTTGCAATTGTGCAACGTATCAGTATGACGATGGGACTAGCTGTGACAAAACGTTGTGACGCACCCATATGTCAGTGGGATGCCTCGGGTTAATTATTATCCACAACTGGCAATTGATTAGCTGTATAATTGTCACTCATATTTAGGGCACTGTGCAGCTGAAAGTATTTGTGGCATCAAGATCATCTGTCGAGTGTAGGTTCAGTACGAGACCGAAACCTCAGATCCTTGAATAAATCATAATTATTATCAAGTAAAATACATAATTTATTAGCGTGTTCGTCTCAATGCTTTATTAACGAATATGTCATTGAAATACGACGTTGATGCTGATAATCTTTATGACTTTGTTACGTTCTGAGTCAGTAAAAACGTTCCTCCCATGAACGTGGACAGAGCTTCATTGAGCTCCATCCCTTACTGTGCTGGAGGTGGGAGGAACCGTGTAAACAAGCATTATTTATTAGTTTCTTCATTCATCTGGTAATAAGAAAAAACTACAATGCAGTTACTAAATATGTTTGTTCCATCCATGATAACAAGAGACTGCTCACTGATATGACAGATACCTCTGATACTGAAAACACTCTTCGTAGGTGATGTCCGTCACACGTTTTCCCTCTCCACTTGAATTGGTGAGTTGGCAGGGTGAAATATAGACTTTTCAACGGCACTTCTGTCGCGATTGTTTCGCCCTACAACCTCTCCACCGAACTAGCCTCACACGAGCATCCCCTCCAAGCTACCCTTACACGAGCACTTTCCTGCTGCATTCTCTTCCCTCACCTAGCCCAACCTTTCACATTACCAACATGTCAAGATGATTCCTATCATCTAGTTCAGTCACAGAATTTGCACGTTAAGTAATGATCTGTTATCCCACCGTTCAAATCAAGATTCTAATTAACTCATTTTGTGCGACAGCATTTTCAAGTTAGTGCAAATGTCCAGACTCATAGGTTATATGTTCCCAGGTGATGCCAGTTATACACACTATAATAATTCATTCAGAAGACCTGATGAATATGTTAGCCTTTTAAACTAGCTAACGCTACACGATTCTAGTTCATTTACAAGGGATCCTTGCATATTTATGATTAGGTCTATCGCTGCGAATTTTCTTCCTGTGATATGTCTGGTGCTAGAGTAAATTAATAAAGTCACGTGCAGTAAAGCCCTAAACACTAAATGAAAGGTGACGTAAGTTTGAGAATGTTCCTGAAATTACAATAATTTCATTTAGCACTCACAATGTCTTTCCACTTATAATGTAAATTTGTGATGCATTAAGGTGAGTAAAGGTGCCATACACTGATTACAGTATATTCTTTTTCACCTTAGGCGACTTTCACTCATATGGCATACAAAAACCTATACATTACAAGCATCGTCTCCATAATGTATTTTTGAGTATATAATTGAAACATCATCTGGTTTGATATACTATTATGCTTAATGGTAGACGATTTTGCTGATACCTTGAAACAGTTCGTCCTCAATAAGGACTATTCAAAGAACAAAGGTGATAAGGATACGGTTCCCAATAGGCGAGTATTATCAATGATACAGTAATGTGCTACAATATTATACATTGTATATTATTTACGAATTGCTTTTTTCTTCAAACCTTTATTAATAGCAAAGTGCTCGGAACATTTATGTCGTTTTACTTTGCTAAAAACATACTCTTGGAAACCTTGGTATCGTTCAACCATCACCTTGTGGTATGCCGACATTCGCTCCACGCACCTCGGCGGCACCAGCTGTCAAACTGAACCTGACTAAGATTGCTCAACGTGGACACATTGTGGGTATGACAGAGTCAGGCCTGACACATTCAGAAATGTCATGGGATCTAGGTATATCTCGCACAACAGTGTATAAATGGTAAAGAAGTTGGGTTGAGGAAAAGTGTCTTGATGATCGACAAAAGTCAGGACACCCCAAGACTATACACCAGCTGAGGATGAAGCTATACGTGGAGCAACAGCAGCAGACCTCTTCACGAATGCTGTCACCATCAGGGAACAGCTGGGATTCGGCGTAACTTCATGGACAGTGAAAAAAAGGCTACATAAATCCGTTATACACCATCGGACGCCCACTATCAAAGAGAAGCTCAGAAAGACAGGGAACACCGATTCTGCTTTGCCCAACGGTATGCTGACGAGAGATTGAATTTCTGGGGCCATGTCATTTGGAACGATGAAAAGTCCTTCTGTTCAACATCACAAGGGAAAATTCACTGTTTACGAAGAAATAATGAAAGGTAAGACTGTATGACTAAGATATCTAATGCTGGGACTGCAAACTGTTGTATGGTTTGTCATTCAGTTATTCCTTTGTCTTCATCTTCAAGAACATTATTGAATAATGTTCTTGTAGACTGTAGATGACGCCAATGATTAAATTCTGATCAGTGTCTGTGGTTATCAAAGATATTATTTTGCTTTGTAAAATACACACTCACACACACACACACATACACACATACTGCCCTTATCTTTCCATCTGTGCTCCTACTCTTCTCTGTATCTCTTAACTACAGAACAAGTGAATGTTATGTAGTGTACCGTGATTGCAAAAAGAAGTGTCTCTCCTACTGATTGTCCATCCGATTATTACTCTTATTTTTATATATATTACTGCTGTATAAATAAAAAAAATAAAAAAACAGCAGAATAGCCCATTAATATAAAAATCATGAACCAGGTATGCCGGTTCTAATTTCTCCACTTTACACTTCCCGACATCCCGTAATATGATTACCACAGCCTGATATTATCACTAGAAACACTATTCTATGATTTTTAAATAGTTTGGAATTCATACTCCAAAAAAAAAAAAAAAAAAAAAAAAAAACTGTGAAAGCAATGTAAATTACGAGCGCGTACGAGCTTCCAACCCGTCCTCGTTCCCTGCTGGTATTCTGTGATTTATTATTCATAAAAACACTCACACTTTATATTCCTATTACTTTATAACACTTTTATATATCTGCAGTATTTATCCATAAGTTTCCTGCAGTAATAGTAGTTTATTGTCACTGTAGGCATTCACTTTCTCTTTCAGTAAAATGCATAGAGAGCCAAGGTTTCACTTTCACTGTCATAACTTCAATTATTTCTACTCTTCTTATATTACTAATTAATTACATTTCTATTTACATTTCCTATTGTATTTTCAATATTTACACTTCTTTTTTACTTACACTATGTTATGCACTGTCACTTGCAGTAACTTATAAAACTATATTACACTATTCAATCATATTTACATCCATTGCTTTCACTTGCTAAATACACATTATTTACACATTATTTACATTTTCCACTTGCACTTTAAGAACTGCTTCAGGCTGTGGTAATCAAAGAAGCAGGTTATGCAGAGGGGAACCTGGCACTCAGCTCACTGCCAAGAGGTGCGTTTGTGCTTAGGTGTGCGTCTGGTGGTATGCACACACCTGGCACCTGCGGATCGCAGCCTTCCTCTTCATTGTGGCAGGCATTTGTACCAATCAGTGCTGATCCATGTATGCGCTCAAGTCTGTCAGGAAGTCTAACAGAATGGTGCCTTGGAGCTGCTGCTGTCACTCTGCCATATCTCTCAAGTAACTGCTGAACACATGTTCTGATGAACAACCTCAGGGAGAAGGACTTGGGTGGCTTTACCTTCATCTTGTACAGGATGAAGGCGTTCAGCATCGTCATGTCAATGAGATGCAGAAAAACTTTCCTGTACCACCTAGTATTCTTCCTGAGGCAGTTGATCTCTCCAATCATCATGTTGGACTTGTCCATCAGCTGCATGTTGATATTATAGTTGATGACAGCATCAGGTTTCCTCACAGGTTCGCCTGTCCTACGGTCGACTTTCCCACTGTCTTTCAGTTCCCCCTTGTGTACGGTGGTGAGCATGTGCACGACCCTCTTGAGGAGTAGACTGTAGCACCAGTCGAGCAGGGCAGTACTCCCGAGGTGGATGGAAAGCTGATGACAGGGAGTGCTGGAGCTCCCGTTTCATTAGCCCTCAGGACTAGTTCCTGACCATCACCCTTTGCTGAACTTTTTCAGTGTCTCAGTTACACAGAGAGAAGGCCAGCATGCTCTCCAGTAAAAATTTCTCTATCTACACCAAACTACATGTGCAGAACACACTACACTTCCTTTTACAAAAGGCAAAAAATTATGGCGTCTCATCACCAAGCCTCAGAGTCCCCGGGAGGGGGGACCATAAATGCCCCCACCATCCGCCCCTCTCCCAGTGACGACTCGAGGTGCCTGGAACCACTGTCTGACTCTCTTCTTCATTTCTGCAACATTCGCGGCCTTTCCTCTAACTTTCGCTCTGTTGAGCACCACCTCTCCTCCTCTAAACCTCACCTTCTCTTTCTAACTGAGACTCAGCTGTTTGTGGCAACTGACAGCAAACCCTTTTCTGTATCCTCCTACTTTCTCTATACTCATTTCAAAGCCAAAGGTGGCTGTTGTGTATATATATGCAACGACTTATCTTGCTCTCATGTTCCTGAACTCAATTCTTCTGAATTCTCTACACTCTGGCTTCGGCTTTCCTGTCATTCTCTGACTAAATATATCTGTGCTGTTTACTTATCCCCTAATTCTACTGACTATCAAAAGTTCTTCAACTATCTTACTTCTACGATGGAACACATTCTATCCATTTCTCCTTTCTCTGAAATCTCCATTTTAGGAGATTTCAATGTTCACCACCACCTTTGGCTCTTCTCTCCTTTCACTGATCCACCTGGTGAACAACCCTACATCTTTTCTATCCATAATGACCTAGAGCAGCTTGTACAGCACCCTACCCGTATCCCTGACCGCCTTGGAGAGAGCTCCAACATACTTGACCTCTTCCTCACAACTAATCCTTCTGCTTACTCTGTTAATCTTTTCTCTCCGTTGGGCTCCTCCGATCACAACCTTATCACCTTAACCTGTCCTATCACTCCGGTACAGCCTGTGGACCCTCCAGGGAAACGTCGTCTGTGGCATTTTGGAGCCGCGGACTAGGAGACCTTCAGGTAGTACTTCTTTGATTTTCCCTGGAATGATTATTGCTTCCATGGCCGTGAGCCATCTGAGTGTGCCTTGCGCATTACGGAGGTTATTCTCTCGGGCATGGAAGCATACATTCCTTTCTCATATCCTTTGACTAACGCAAGAAAGCCTTGGTTTAATCACGCTTATTCTAATGCTGTCCGCAACAAGGAGAGGGCCTACAAAAGGTACCGGAGCCAACCCACCCCTGAATCACATCATCTTTACGTTTCATGCTAAGTCTGTTCTTCACACTGCTAAAAATAATTTCACCCATACTAAATGCTCTTAACTCTCCAACTCGAATTCTTCCTGCTCCTTCTGGCACCTTACCAAAAATCTTTCTAACAACTTTACCTCATCATCCTTCCCTCCTCTTTTCTACTCTGATGGTCTGTAGCTATTTCTTCGACTGATAAAGCAGATCTCTTCACACAGACTTTCTCCTCCAATTCCACCTTAGACGATTCCGGTGCTGTTCCTCCATCACTTCCCCCCTCTGACTTCCTCATGGCTGACATTAACATTTCTTCAGCTGATGTATTTTCTCCCATCACTGGCCTCAGTACTAACAAGGCATATGGGCCTGATGGGGTCCCTCCTGTTGTTATCAAGAACTGTGCTTCTGTGCTTAAACCCTACCTAGGCAAACTCTTTCGCCTTTGTCTGTCAGCTTGTACCTTTCCTTCTTGCTGGAAGTTTGCTCTCATTCAGCCAGTTCCAAAGAAGAGTGACCACTCCCAACCCTCCAACTATCGTCCAATTGCTTTAACGTCCTGTATTTCAAAAGTTTTAGAGTCAGTTCTCAATAGAAAAATTTTAAGGCATCTTTCCTATCACAACCTTCTTTCCGATCGTCAGTATGGGTTCCATCAGGGATGCTCCACTGGCGATCTTCTCACCTACCTTTCAGACTCCTGGTCATCCTCCTTTCGGGACTTTGGCGAAAGCTTTGCCATTGCACTTGACATCTCAAAGGTTTTCGATCCAGTCTGGGATAAATCTTTAATTTCCAAACTGCCCTCCTACGGTTTCTATCCTTCTATCTGTGCCTTCATCGCTAGCTTCCTTTCTTGTCATTCTATAGCCGCTTTTGTAGACGGCCATCGTTCTTCTCCTAGATCTATCAACAGTGGTGTTCCTCAGGGCTCTGTCCTATCACCAACTCTCTTCCTTTTATTCATCAATGATCTTCTAAGCTGTACATCTAACCCTATCCACTCATATGCTGATGACTCCACCCTTCACCTTTCCATTCCGTTCCCGCAACTCCCATCTCAACACTTACTTCAACAAACAAGGGATGAGGCTATGGCACACCTAATGTCTGAATTAGCTCATATCTCTGACCGGGGTAAAAATAATATGGTTGTTTTTAAAGCATCTAAGACTCAGTTCTTACACCTATCAACCCGACAAAATCTTCCACAGGTATACCCACTACTGTTTAATAATATTCAGCTTAATCCTGCATCATCCTTGAACATGCTTGGGGTTTCATTTACTCAGGACTTATCTTGGAAAGATCGTATTACATCTCTTGTAAAATCTGCTTTTAAGAGATTGGGTGTGCTAAGCCGACTCCGCTCTTTCTTTACCCCTGCACAATTGTTGACTCTATACAGGGGTTTTATCCGCCCCGTGTGGAGTAGAACTCTCATTTGTGGGGAGGCTCCCCACATACAGCTCTTCTCAATAAGGTGGAGTCAAAGGCTTTTCATCTCATTAACTCTCCTCCTTTTACTGGCTCCCTTCAACCTCTGTCTCTTCGCCGCACTGTTGCATCTTTATCTCTTTTCTATCGCTACTTTAATGGTCACTGCTCCTCTGAACTGTCTGCTTGCATTCCTCCACCTCAACGACGGGCGCGTAGCACCCGTCTGGCAGCAAACTCTCATCCCTTTTCTGTCCAACTCTCTAATGCAAGAGTTAACTGTTACTCCCAGTCTTTCATTTATGCAACAGGTCAACTCTGGAACTGTCTCTCTCTGTCTGTATTTCCTGCTGCCTATGATCTCCAGTCTTTCAAACGCAGTGTGTCCAGGCATCTCAAAATGAGCGGATCTTGAATTTGGCTCTCTATTGTATTTTGTTTTTCTCTTGGAGGGAACTGTTACTGCAGGCTTATGGCCTTTGGTTCCTTCTTCCTAGCATAAAAAAAAAAAAAAGGCCACCGTATTGCCAGCATCTTCTCAGACTTGCGTAGGTGCACGTCTCCTTACTGCGAGTTTCCTGCCTCGGGGAATTTGGGGAAGTTGGCACAATTGCTCTTCACAGTGCCGCAGGAGCCGATGCCATGCTCTGAAAGGTATTTAGCAAGTTTCAGTGCTGTATATTAGTTGTCAGTGTACAGCACATGATTCCCACCAAAATACCTTTCAAGCAGCACTTTCACCACACAGCCTGAGAAGCCACGGGGGGGTGTTTTTTCCAGATCGACAGTGCTGGCTGAATAGATGACAAAGTCAAGGATGTATCCCATCTTACAGTCACACAGTACAAAGAACTTGATTCCAAAGCGATGATGTTTGCTTGGAATGTACTGTACAAACCTAAGACGTCCTCTGAACAAAACCAAGGATTTGTCTATGACAACCTTCTGAAATGGGTGGAAGAATGACATAAATTTATCCTTCATTCTGCTCAAAATCGTCTAGAGTGGGTCACTCTGGGAAAGTACATCGTTGTTGGCGAAGTGCAGGTCCCCCATGATGTTCCGGAAGTGATCTCTGGCCATGTACTTATTGAAGGTGGGTGAGGGTAGTAAGGGGTCCATGGACCAGTAATCTTCCAATTCATGCTTCTTTGAATGTGGCATGAGAAGCATGAGGGTGAAGAACACATATAGCTCCTGCACTCCAAGCACGGTCCACTGTTGCATCTTCTCTGCATATGCACCACTTGCAGCACATTGTGACTCATACCTGTTGGTCTCACCACATATGTGCTGCATGACTTCGTCCTCGGAAGCCAAAAGGAAGTCCACACACTCAGCATCCTCGTAAACAGTGAAGGCAGGCTGTATCCCTGAGGAACTCTCATTAAAATGGAGTTGTTCAGGGACGAAATCGGAACCTTCCATCCATACAAAGGCGTCCAGGGTTGCCTCTCGTGGCGGTGTAGGGTGGGTGAGGGTGGAGGGTGGCTGTGAGGCAGATTGGGCTGTTTCAAGGTCACTCTGACTGACCCTAGGTTGCCGTGTAGCACTGACAGCCCTTACTCTAGTTGCTGCTCTACTTTTATGAGTCAGGGATTTACCTCTTCCCCTACAGCCTGCCTTCACTGTAGGTACTGGTGGAGACTTCGACCACAAAGACTCAGGAGAAAATTCCGCTGAAGAGGAGGAAGAAATCAGTGAACTGGGGCTGGGAGAGCGGGGAGGTGATTCACCTCAGGACTTATGGTGGGCTGGGTCACGCAGGGCCATTGTTCCGGGGCTAACCCGCCTCCTCTTCACTCCCTTCCCAAATTCCTTCCCTTGCTGCACTAAAGGCTCCTTTCACTTGGAGCTAGGACGAACTTGGGACACTGCAGCACTTGTACTTGGTGATTCTGTCACGATTTCCTCCCCAGGCTCATCACACGATTCACCCGAAGGATCGAAGTCACTATCCATCATTAACATAGATAATTCTGCCAGTTCACGTTCCACTGCTGAGTCACTTAGTCCTTTACTGCTTCCCACACTAGTTTTTCTAGGGGTAGAAGTCACAGGGCCCTTTGCAATGGGCGCAGAAGCGGCAGAAATGGCTGGCCGCAAGTGCGACATGGATTCACCTCAGAGGATGACAAGGAACTGAATGACATGACGTATATGGGCAGCCAAGGGTTGACAATGTCAGTAGGGTGACAGCTACTAATTTTTATGCTATGAAATGATTGGTAGGAAATTTCGACAATACATAAAAAATTAGGTATTTCCAGGTGAATGTAAATATCACTTAGGCTTCTCCCTTCCTTTCTTATATATATTTTTATTACGAGAGTAGATTATTCGGCATATTTCAAGGGGAAATTACTGGGGGAAATTAGCGAACGAGTGCACGAGAAGTGGTCAGGTGATAATTAGCAGATTCCAGGTGTATGGCACTATCATTTACCTTATTTCTTTTTTGTATATATTATTTTGTATAAGAGTAGGGCATAGGGCTTATTTCAATGGATAAAATCAGTTGAAAATTCCAGGGAAGATTTGGTTAGCGCAGCGCGGCTGAGCAGGTGAGAGGAAAGGATAATGGAGGGGAGGTTGGGAGGGGAGTCAAGAACGGGGAACAATGGCTAATTTGTCAACAATGGATGGGAGTACAGACGACATTAGGAGCGCTGACTATTGTTGGACACTGGCAGTACTGATAGATGATACAAGCCACCACTTGAAAGCCCTTGAGAATTCAAAATAACACAGAATCACAAAAGTGACGCCCCACGGTATGATCCATTGGGCCCGAGCGTCATGAAAATGATGCCCCGTGGTTAAGGGGTTAAAGCAGGTCATAAGACTATATCAGAGATATATCGCACCATAACAAATTGGAAACCGATGTTGTAATAACAAAGGTAGAGCACGATTCCAAAGTTCGTGCAGAAGACTGATGGCACTGTGCCATAACTGTGTGGAGTATTTAAAAATTTGTTGCTTATGTTTTATCCGCATAATTCCCTGCAAACTGCTGCTCAATGTTTATCACATTATCAATCCAACTGCTGTTGAAAGGCAATAATTCCTAATAATTAATCGTATGTATCCTTTTTATGCTTCTACTGTGCCTGTTCTGTCCTCGGATACAAGCAGAATGCAGATCCCTCCAGTCTGTTAAATGAGTGGAGGATACTTGCTAGCTTCAAGTTGCCTCAACCTGTTATGGTATGAAAAGAATGTGACCTATCATGAGTGAAACACAGTAAATGTTGTAGGACTCACAGACGTCATTTTCATGAACATATGTAACAGAATCAAACATGAGGCAATGCGATGATGTTGATTATTACTTCGATTAAAAAAAAGTTACAAGAAAATAAGCTAAACAGTGAAGTCATGTGAAATATTGAAGTTCATTACTGCATCATAGGAAATACTCATTTGTTGGTAACCTTATCCTTATCACCTTCATTCTATGGATAGTCCTTACTGAAGGTGGATTGTTCCAAGGTATCACCAAAATCGTCTGCCGTTAAGCATATTAGTGTAATAAACCTTTTGATAATTTCAATTATAAATTTATGAATACATTATGGGAAGATGCTTCGAATGTAAAGGTTTTTGCATGTTATTTTATACAAGTGAAAAAGAATATACTGTAATCCATGTGTGGCACTTTTACTCAACTCAATGCATCACAGATTTAATTATTATTTGGAAACACATTGTATGTGCTAAATGCAATTATTGTAATTTCAGTAACATGCTCAAGCTTACGTCACCTTTCAGTTAGTGATTAGGGCTATACTGCATGTGACTAGTAATTACCAGCAAGATGGTGAAGCTGGTATTGGTTTCAGTTTGTCTGTCTGTCTGTGTATCTGTTAGCATGATAACTTCGCAACTGCTCAAAATACCATCACAAAATTTTTCAGGTGTGTAATAGGGATGAAAATCTACAAATTCGACATTGGTGAAAGTAGGTCAAGGTCTGTGGGTAGGTTAAAACGATAACTGTACAACCCCTCAAGATATCATAAAAAAAATAAATTACAGGTGTGTAGTAGAGATGAAAATCTACGATTTCGGAACTGGTTAAAGTAGGTCAAGGCTCACGGGTGGTGTACATCTAAAACAGCGTATTCATACTCAAAACCCTCTCCAATATTTGACTACATGGCAATAATAGACAGTCACACACTGTGATACAAACGTTACCCCTCCATTCATGCATTTCCACTACCACCTACGTGTTTACTATAGGAGTTGTTGCCAGAGACCACCAATTGTGTCCAGCTTCTTTGTTCCCCGACTATACATCTCTGACTTTTTCATGTAAGTTTTACATATTAACTTTGTTAATGATAAATAATGTTTCATGAATTCGTATAGCTCTGTATATCACATAAAACTGGATTTATACATGAAGTTTTATTTTTCTGTAGTGCGATTTTGAAAACATTTTCCAAACCGTTAAGTGATTTTCTCTACCCATGTGCTAACTGTATCTGTAAGACAAAATATTACAAACTGTAATCATGTGATAAAAGAATGGTATTAACAATTCTGTGCCCGTGGGGCCTGAATTTTCTTTGCACCCCAGGCCAATGCCAGAGCCATTTTCTGAAGTTTCGAAAATTGATTTTTTCCCTTGCCATATTGAAGAGAAAGTTCAGATGCACCTAACAGTGCAAATCCCTGCTTCCTAGACCAATTCTGTGGCTTGCAATGGAGCGCGAAAATTGCAGACATATCGGCAACCGATATCCGCCGCCGAGAGGTACTGCCGCAGTGCAACTTTGCAGGTGCTGTTAGTTTTTTTTTTTTACCTCCCAAAACAATGCAAATGGTGCTGAAATGTTGCGCATATATGAGATATGATGATATCGAATGATTACAGTACATAATATGTGAGGAATGGCTGGAAAAAAAAAAAAAATGAATATTTTTTCACCTTTGTAATATATTATATGTTTATGATAGTTTTGAGTTATTTTTTTACATTAGCGTTGTGCCCATGCTTGGAAAAGGGAGTGAAAGGGTTGAATTTTCAGTCCTAAATGAGAGAATTGCCCGTCCCAGGTGGCTAGGCTCTCCCAAAGGGCATGAAATTGGAGAGTCGGGTGGATTAGCACCTGGTCAGATCCGATTAGGAGTAGGGGAGTGGAGTCGCAGATGGACACTCCCATACCATGTGCATGGCTAAAAATAATTGTAATGCAGTTTCAAAACTACGAATAAGTCTAATTACTGTATAACGAATAGAGAGAGAAAGCAGAAAAAAATACGTTTACAGATGGGGAAAACGTATTTGTTCCGTAATAACACGTTCACCATTATCATTTTACCTTGTTATTTTTGCAATGTATGTTGCTGTCTGTCTGTCATGAGGGTGGAAAAGTGTGATATTTTCTGCCTAGGTAAAGGAAAAGGGTAAAGCTGTATTTATTTCCCAACACTTCACACAGTCAGAATAAGATAAACTCAGAGTATTGCACGGCAACTGAGTGCGATATCATACTCACGTCCTACGCATGATTATATTGTTTTCTACGTGATTCTGCAATGATTGCGAGTAGTTGAGAGTCATAAACAGGAAAAAAGGACTTGGACAACAATACAGGAACATACACTGACACTGGCAAGACTGGCAGGGTAGGGTGGAAGGGGCTAAATGTTTGTTGGGGCTAACTTCACACTGTCAAAATACGATAAAATCAGCATATCACATGGTTGCCTTGTAAAACAGTATTTTCCATACTCTACACCTGTTCACTTACATTACAAACAGAATCTGCAGTCATTACCACTCTATCTAGGGCAAAAAGACTGTAATAACCATAGAAGAAAATAGGAAGGGGCTGGCATCTGAGAAATATATACAGAGCAGAATAATTACTCACCTCAAGTGCATGATGCGATGAAAGAAGTCAATAGAGATAACTCGTTGTCTGGGGAACACAGTCATTGTTCAAAAGTCACTTGCAAAACATAATCCACTTTACACAATACCACTATCTTACACTTCTATATCTTATGTCGTAACACTGCACGAAGTACTATACACTATATACTGTACAATGGACTCGTCCACACAGTCAGTACATTGCAATGGAATGATACTCCGGGAAGCAGGGGGGGCAGAGAGGAACATGGCATGAGTGGCACTGCCAGGTGGTCAACTTCTGCGCCGTGGCTCCGTTTCCGTTGTGGCGCAGACGTGGCAGCGCACCTGTGCACTCCTGCCGCCCCTGGTGAGTTTGGCCTTCAGATGGTGACAGTAACATTTCAAGGTAGTGCAGTGAAGCCCAGTCTTTCGCAGCAAGCCTGTTGGGTGAGTCCTGCACAACACTTGTATGACCCAGTGGCACTGATGACTACGGACCGTATTCCTGTTGGAGTTCATACACCAAGTCGTGTATGAACTTATGCATACTGATCGTCTTGCCTGGTTTCTGGTAACACTAGTGATGCGCATTCAGCATGCACATGTCCACCAAGTGGAAAAAGAGTTTCTTATACCACATTACAGAACGGCAAATGCACTTCACACTAGCAATCTGCATGTCACATTTATCAACCAAGCACATATTTCGATTGTAGTTCTTGATTGCATTTGGCTTATGAATATGCTCACCTGTCGCACGATCTCGTTTCCCTGTGTCAATGAGAGCACCTACGTGAGCGGTTGACAGCATGTGCACATCACACTTGTCTCGCCAATGCAGGGCAAGGAGATCCATGTAACACTGCAACACTACTGTGCCTCTTTCCTGTACGTCACCAAACTTTGGCATGCCACGTCTGTTGTACCATACGGTGCCACAGCAACCAATCCCACCTGACAGCAGGTGCATTGCCAATTCAGGAGAGGTGTACCAATTATCTGTATAGAGGATGTGCCCTCTACCCACATAATTTTCCATCATTTGCTTCACAACTGCACAAGAAATCCCAAGATGATAATTATGTGGAATATCGGTCATTGCACCAGTGTAAATAACAATATCAAGGGCAACACCCTTATACCGATCACACAGTACAAAGATCTTCATGCCGAAACGATGCCGTTTTGATGGGATGTACTACCTGAATGATATACGAACGCGGAACAACATCAGTGACTTGTTGATCACGAGCTATTGAAAAGCCCCCAAACAGCGCCGGAATTTGCCTCTGAGGTTTTCCAAAACCATTCTGATCTTATGCAAACTGTCTGTTGGGTCCAAGGTTGTATTGTCTCTGAAATGAAGGAACCTGAGGATGTTCTGGTGCATGCTCCGTGACATGTACTTGTCGAATACATTGACCCGAGTCAACACATCGGTGGTCCAGTAGTTGACAAACACATGTTTTTTCACTAAGGGCATCAGCACCATCAGTAACATGAACACATACATGGTGGGCACCGTCACATCAGTCCAGTGTCGTATCCTGTAGGTCTCCTCATGTGCCATGTCAGTTGCCGTCTGTGCAAAAAATCTATTTGTCTCGTTACATATTAGTGCCATGAGCTGCAGGTTAAAAAATGCCAGAAAATAGCTCATGACCGAGCTCGTCGCCATCACTCCAGCAGTGTCCCTGACTCCGGAGTTCGTCTCGTCGAAGTCAAATGTCCTGGTTCGAAAGGCCGTCATCTTTCTCCACCTGTAGGCTGCATGTGAAGGGGAGAGCTGCACTACTCTCTGTTGCCTTCCACACTGCAAGGCAGCCTTGCGCACCTCCCATCATTGCCACTGAACAGTCCTGACCCCTTGTTCCGAGGAGGAGGTCCTCGGGGCACGGTGTGGTGTTGAGGGGGCACGGGATGTGTTGGGCAGTGGTAAGGGGGCACAGGAGATGCCGGGCAGTGGTGAGGGGGCACGGGAGGTGCTGGGCGGTGGTGTGGGGCCACGAGAGGTGATGCGAGGTGGTGATGGGGCACGAGAGGTGCTTGGCAGTGGTGAGGTGGCACAAGAGACAATGCGAGGTGATGCAGTGGTGCCTGTGATGGTGGTGGGTGGTGAGGTGACCCTGGAGGTGGTGGTGGGTGGAGGAGTAGCACGGGCAGTGGTGGGGAGTGGTGAAGTGGCTCTTGATGTGATAGGAAATGGTGAGGTGGAGCAAGAGGTTTTGCGGGGTGGTGAGGTTGCGGTGGCATCATGTGGCGAGGTGATACGGGCTGAGCGCACCTGCTCTCCAGCCTTCCCTTCCTGCCCCTCCTCTCCCTTAGTGAAGAGCGGCTTCACTACCGTCCGTCTCCTCTTCGTTGGTGGTGGAGCTGCACGGTGAGGTGGTGGTGGCTTGCGATCGCTGTCACTCTCCATTGAACTGTTGTCCTCCTCGGTAGTGGGAGAGTGGTACCATTCATCACCACTTTCCTCACTACTCCCTGATCTCGGGGCTGGTGAGTGGCCTACGGGGCTGGAGAGGGCGGCACCGGGTGGGGGTAGGGACCTGGAGAGAGAGGTGGAACTTGGACATCCACTCGTCGCGGAAGTGCGTGTTGTACTGATGTGTGGTGTGTATGGGAGTGTAGAGTAGGTCATTCTGAAGACGTTCAGAACGTTCGTTCACTTCCCCAAGATTTTCGCCGTTTCTTATAGGCCGCGCTCAAACCACGACGGTGGCCAGTTATCAGCTAAACGTCATTCAATGCTGGCGGGCCACGGAGGGGTTAAACATAGTTCTGTGACTATGTTTTACTTCGCCATGAAGTTACTTTCAGCAGCAATGAGGGTAAAGGGGTGAGCAACAATAAAAATGTGGGTAATGAGTGTTAATGGGCTGAGAACCCCTGAGACAGAATAAAGAATACCAAGCCCAAAGGTATTATGACTAGCTTGGAATTCGAACTAGTGACCGTTCGGTTGAAAGAAATATATATTTCTGTTCACACACAGCCACCCACTAAGTTGATTAGGTTACACTAGTCTGTCAAAACTGGGTGAGCTTAGTCAGTTAGGATTAATTGGGTTAGGTAAGACTTGGGTTAGGCTCAGTAAGACCTAATTATGCAAGACGTAGTAAACTAATTGTTTGAAATGCTGTATGAAAATATACTACACTCTCGGTGCTAACTCTCCTCTGGTCTCTCTACTACCCCTCTCTCTGTCCCTCCACTACACTCTGTCTCCCTCCCTCTTTTTGCCTGCTTCCTTCCCTCAACTTTTTATCCCACTCCCTCCTTGTCTTCCTTCCATTTTTACCTTTATCCCATATAGTCTCTCCTGCAACCTTTGTTGCTACACATTCGTTCTTTTATTAAGGTGCCACCATGCGTGTTGCACAGTACCCCTTAATTATTCGTGACACATTTATCTGGGGCAGGCGGTGGCCAAATAGGTAGTGAGGTGGCCTGCAGTCCTAATAGACCAAGGTTCGAATCCCGGCTGGGGAAGGGAACAGCTTAATGATTTGAATTTAATAAAAAGCAGATTTTTCTGGTCTACCAGATGACCCGCCGACATGTAAAAGTACTCCCGCTAATACCAATACACAAGTCCTGTATGAGACAGCCCTAACATGTATTCAAGATCGATGGTTTGTGTTAGCGCCGAAGTGGTGACATGCGGAGATGTAGGAGTACTGGGCCTTAAGGAAGACTGCTGTGCCTTGTTGATAGGCCCAGAAACCTTTGCCCAGAGTCAGATTCGTAAAAAAATAAAAATACATATATTAATATTTAGTCTCAGTATCACCTCAGCTACAACCATGGCTCATCATTATTATTCCCCTCTCATCCCCATACTCTCGTCCCTTTCCTGTACATTCCTCCTGCCATTATTAATGACACTCCCGTGATACTAGCTTTGGAATCTGGCATTAGGGTTGTATTTCTATGTTACTCCCTGTCTACATCCCATTCAATGTCTTCCCATTTCTTCTCATTACACTCTCACACCCCTTTCTACCTCACCTTGGCCTCCATATAACGTAATGGCGATATGGGTTTATATTACTCACTCACCCTTTCATATGAATTGGACTTTAGATAGATTGGTTCTCTCCTAAAGGCCCTGCAATACCTGTTTTCGTGATGGGCTAACAAAGTAAGTTTCTATGCCCCACGTAATATACATACATGCAACCAGTGGTAGTTTGATTCCTGCATGCCCAAGAATTTCGAGAAATAGGGATATCTTGTGCAGTATGATGTATTACCAGAAGCAAGGGTGTTATTATGGCAGAATAATTACACTTTGATTCGACTGTGCGTTATCCAAATTACTATTTAAGTATTATGAATAATCGGCCTCACGTCCCCCTGCAGCATAGTGCAAAATCTTGCGTGAGGCGTATAGGTTAATCAAACACCTCTCTCCTAATTTATTACCTACTGTTTACTTACTAAAGATATATTTTATTAATATATGAAGCGATGTTAGTGCTGCCTCTGTATCTTGAGTCACTGAAGTCGATAAACCTTACCGAGGTGTCGATCGCTGGGTGTTTAGTAAATCAATGTGGTTTTATTACCCTTAACCGAGGTGTGGGTGTGAAGATACTCACCAGTGTTGTATTAACTTTTTCTTCTTGAACTATTCGCTTCCGGAGTTTATGGTCACACTGTAATTTGGATTATGTATCGTCAAAATCAGGTTTGAATGTGGGTCATCAATACTAAAGAAGTATTGTGTAAACAAGGATGTTGCCGCCGTAATAGTGAATGAAGCTAGCGAAAGCGAGGGAGATGAGCGATCGGGAACAAGAGAGAAAAAAGGGAGGGAAGGGGAGACGGTAGGGCCAGAAGAATGGGGAGGTGTAACAAGTTGAGGAAAGGACAGTGGTGGGGGGGGGAGGAGAGAGTGGAAAGGGGGGGGGAGAGGAAGGGGAAAGAGTGATCATACGGCATTTCACAGCATCATACCATTAGTTTATTGTATTCTGCATTTGAAATGATTATTATATACGGTGCACTGCACAGAGAATATTGTGTTCTGAGCATAACTCCGATAGTTAAATATAGGGCATTAACATGCATATCCGTCAACTCTTCTGCAAACAATATTGCCAGACACCCAGGGTCATTTCATACCTTCTGGATTAACGCAAATTCATTCCTCCGGCTGTACCTGATATTTTCACCCAGCACCCAGTCGATATGCTACTGATTCTATGTGGAATGTGAGATTGTCAAAAAACTGTGTTTTGAAGTTTACTGAATTGGCAAGAGGTTACTGATCAGCTCGCAATGAGATTAATGTTTTTTCTTTTCTTGGTTAGTAACGATGGGATGGAGGGATGGAGTGGAGAGGTGTATGAGAGAGGGGGTGTGAGTTGGGAGCAGGGCAGTGAAATGGCGGGGGACAGGGCGATGTGGAGGCGATTTGTTTGTGGCCACCCCGAACGGGATTAAGGCGTCTGGCGATAGATAGATAGGTTTATAACGAAAGATCTTAGTTAATGTTTTTAGTTCAGTTGACATTAGGATATACAAGTAACAACAGCCATGACTGTGATTACAGGAAGCTGAAATTGGCCTGGGTCCATTCTTCATGACCCAGATCAGGTTCAAGTACATGCAGTTCTCTCAGTACATCACCCACTTCGAACACAAAGTCACCGCCACTCTGGGCCGCCCTGAGGTGGACCCGTGGGGCTTCCTGTTGCCTCTGTCACCACTGGTGTGGGCGGCTGTGGTGACGACGCTGCTGGCAGTGATCATTGCCATGCTGATCCTGCCATCATGCCTTCCCACTGACCCTCAGCACTCAGCTAGGTGGGATGCAAACATCCTCAACTGTGTTCGCATCCTCCTCCAAGAAGGTTATTTTTAGTCTTATTATAATACTGATTTCATTTCCCTGAACGAAATAATCTTGTATAATCCTGAATGAAGTAATGAGTTGTGATTGGACACAAGTTATGGCGATTGTAAAGCTAAAAGGGTAGCAAGTTGTTGGCGAAATGACAGATGCACGTAAACTTGTCCCCAAACAGACGTGGCAAAATCATCTGGTTGGTGGTGGTGGGAGCGAGTGGTGCTGGGGGTGTGGATGTTGATGGTCCTGGTGCTGACACAGAGCTACGCTGGCAACCTCATGTCCCTCCTGGCCGTCAGACACATCAGCCAAGCTTACCAGAGTCTCAGGAATGTTCTTGACGATCCAAGTGTTGTGCTGATACTTACGGCAGACAACTCAAACTTACCATATTATCGTGTAAATGTTATACATCTCACTCTAAAAAAAAAAAAAAGGATATTTTAACTCACAAAATAGTGTGAAATTTTTCTAATGTATAAAACAGAAAAAAAAATAAATAAAATGAGGATTCATGGAAAACTAATCAGCTGCACCATATGTTCAGTTTTAGCTTTTTATGAGGGAGTAGACTGTAGCACCAGTCAAGTAGGGTGGTACTGCAAAGGTAGATGGAAAGCTGATGACAGTGAGGGCTGGAACTCCCGTTTCATCAACCCTCGGGACAAGCTCCTGACCATCTTTCATTACTGAAATTTTCCATTGTTTTAGGTACACAGAGAGTAGGCCAGCTTACTCTCCAATACAAGTTTCTCTTACTGTCAGCATCACACTACATGCACATTGGGGGAGGCGGTGGGTCAATCGGTAGAGAGGTGGCCTGCAGTCCTACCGGACCCAGGTTCAAATCCCCGCTGGGGCAGGGAACAGTTTAAGGATTTGAATTTCATAAAAGCAGACTTTACCGATCTACCAGAAGACCCGCCGACATGTAAAAATACCCCCGTTAATACCAATACATCAGTCCTGTATGAGACAGCCCTAGCATGTATTCAATATGGACGGTGGGTGTTAATGCCGAAATGGTGACATGTAGAGGTGCATGGTATGTAGGAGGACTACTGGGCCTTGAGTGCAGGCTGTGAAGCCTATGCCCAGAGTCGGACACATAAAAAAAAAAAAAATTACACAATACACTTCCTATTCAAAATTCAACCAAAATGGCATCTCATAATCAAGCCTCAGAGTCCCAGGGGAGGGGGGACCATAAATGCACCCAATATCCGCCCCTCTCCCAGTGACGACCCAGCTAGATGCCTGGAACCACTGACTAAATCAATTTTTCTCCATTTCTGCAACATTTGCAGCAGCCTTTCCTCTAACTTTCTCTCTGCTGAGCACCGCCTCTCCTCCTCCAAACTTCACCATCTCTTCCCAACTGAGACTCAGATGTCTGAGGCAACTGACAGCAAACCCTTCTCTGTATTCTCCTACTTTCTGTATACTCATTTCAAAGCTAAAGGTGGCTGTTGTGTATATGTACGCAGCGACATATATTGTTATTGTGTTCCTGAACTTGATTCTTTTGAATTCATGACTCTCTGGCTTCGGCTTTCCTGTTGTTCTCTGACTAATTATATCTGTGTTGTTTACTTATCCTGTAATCCTACTGACTATGAAAAATTCTTTATCTCCCTTACTTCTAAGATGGAACACATCCTATCCATTTCTTCATTCTCAGAAATGTATATTCTAGGAGATATCAATGTTCACCACCACCTTTGGCTGTCTTCTATTTCACTGATCCACCTGGTGAACAAGCCTACATCTTTTCCATCCTTAATGACCTAGTGCAGCTTGAACTGCACCCTACCTGAATCCCCGACCACCTTGAAGAGAGTTCCAACATACCCTCTTCCTTATAACTAATCCTTCTGCTTACACTGTTAATGTTTTCTCTCCGTTGGGCTTCTCCGACCACAACCCTTGTCACCTTATCCTGTCCAATCACTCCAGTACGGCCTGTAGACCCTCCAATGAGACGTCGATTGTGGCACTTTGTAGTTGCTGATTGGGAGGCCTTCAGGTAGTATTTCTTTCCTGTCACAACCTTCTTTCTGATCGTCAGTATGGGTTCCGTCAGGGACGAACCACTGATGATCTCACCTACCTTTCAGACTCCTGGTCATCCTCCTTTCTGGACGTTGGCAAAAGTTTTGCCATTGCACTTGATATCTCATAGGTTTTCGATTGAGTCTGGCATAAATCTTTCATTTCCAAACAGCCATCTTACGGTTTCTATCCTTCTATTTGTGCCTTCATCTCCAGCTTCCTTTCTGATCATTCTATAGCTGATGTTGCAGACGGCCACCGTGCATCTCCTAGATCTATCAGTATAGTAGTGGTGTTCCTCAGTGCTCCGTCCTATCACCAACTTTCTTCCTTTTATTCATCAGTGGTCTTCTAAACTGTACTGTACATCTAACCCTATCCACTCATGTGCTGATGACTCCACCCATAACCTTTCCATTTGGTTCCCGCAATGTCCTTCTCAGTGATTACTTCAACAAGCAGGGCATGAGGCTTTGGCACACATAATATCTGACTTGGCTTGTATCTCTGACTGAGGTAAAAGTAATCTTGTCGTTTTTAATATGTCAGAAACTCAGTTCTTACAACTACGAATATTAACCCATCAAATCTTCCACAGAAGCACGCACTAAGGTTTCATAATATCCAGTTGAGTCCTGCAACATCTTTGAACATACTTGGTGTTTCATTCTCTCGGGATTTATCTTGGAAAGATCATATCACATCTCTTGTAAAGACTGCTTCCAAGAGATTAGGTGTGCTAAGCCGACTCTGTAATTTCTTTACCCCTGCACAGTTATTGATTTTATACATGGGTTTTATTAGCCCTTGTGTAAAGTACAACGCTCATATGTGGGGAGGATCCCCACAGACAGCTCTTCTCAACATGGTGGAGTCAGAGGCTTTTCGTCTCATTAACTCTCCTCCTCCTCTTACTGGCTTCTACAACTTCTGTCTCTTCGCCGCATTGTTGCATCTTTATCTCTTTCTATCCTTACTTCAATGGTCACTGCTCCTCTGAACTATCTGCTTGGAGCCCTCCACCACTACGACATGTGCGTAGCACACGTCTAGCAACAAACTCTTATCCCTTTTCTGTCCAGTTCTCTAATGCAAGAGTTAACTGTTACTTCCAGCCTTCATTCATGCAACAGGTCAACTCTGGAACTGACTTCTTCTGTCTGTATTTCCTACTTTCTGTTATCTCCAGTCTTTCAGAGGCAGTGTGTCTAGGCATCTCGAAATGAACAGATCTTGAATTTGGCTGTCTAATGTTTTTTTTTTTTTTTTCCTTGGAAGGAACGGATTGTGGGCTCCTGGCCTTTGGTTCCCTCTTCCTCGAATAAAAAAGTGAAATATTTTTAATACAAATCTGTCCCAAGTTCATAGTGACATGGGATTCGTAGCACTGTTTACAAGGTAATTTGTTTTGCATCCTGTCGCTACCTTTTACGTTAATTAGAGAGTTTGTGTATCAACAAAGTTTTCATAAAAAATTTAAACAAGGATGTTGATGTGAAATGTGCAGAATAAATCGCTATTTAAGAAGTATTACGAATGAACTCGAAGCCACTCTGAGTATGAGCATTGCTTATTCGATGCTTAAATTATCCAAACTGAAGCAGTTTCGTAGGTAACAGATTCCTCACATTATAAGGATATCGAGAACCAGCTGAGGTAAAAGCTAATCCTAAAATAAAATAATATGCCAACTCATCACCCCCTTCTTGATAGTTCTATCAACTTTGTCAAACTGGTGATATACCATTCTCAGTCCCATAATCTATGCACAACTACATTCATGTGTCATTGATGTTGTTAATCTTATAGTAGTGTTATGATACATAATGTATACACTTTCCATGTCTCAGCTCATGGTATGTTGTATATACTGGACAGTTAGGCCTATATAGTTTGTCAAGGACCCATTCATAAATTCTAATGGTGGTTGCCATTGTATCACAGCGTGTTAGAAAGTCCTTAGGTGGTAACCTCGGCTAGGATGGGTGCCAAGCAGACAAACGGCACTTTGATTTCTTTATCTAGTGAATAATGATTTGCTGTTTCCAGACTTTCCTTCGTGCAGTTGCCAGGAATTGTTCAGTATACATGACATGAAACTACTATAGTTATGCTGTATCTGGAGAGAGAGAGAGAGAGAGAGAGAGAGAGAGAGAGAGAGAGAGACGGGGGTTAGGGAGGGGCGGAGAGATTGAGAGGGAAGGAGGATCAGGTGAACCAACCCTTACCCTTTATTCATGGCTTCTGTGCCAGTGATAGTTTCCAAGGGTATGGAAGCAAGGGGCGCTGGTGATTATTTTAGTGGGTGTACATCATTGTTCCCAGTACCATGGATAAAAGGTACAGTTGTGCAGATAATGAGAGAGAGAGAGAGAAAATTTGGTTCTGCCCTACTTGCCCTGTACTGGACCATTGTTTTGATGGCTTTGGCTCATTTCTTGTCCAAAAAATATACAAAGGCACAGATAAAGCAAATTCTGTGAGATGGATAGTGGAAGGGCGAAACTGCAGATAGGAACTGTTAAGATGTGAGTGAATGTAGCGGAAGGACAGACACGTGAAGTAGTGGCAGCAGGTCTTCCTGTGATCAAGGTCAATGTTAATAGATGATAAGATGTGCCTAGATCTTTGGTAGTGCTTGGATATTCCTCAAGTGGCGTGGCTAAGGGTGGAAGGTGCATATGCCGGATGCTCTTACGGGCCGAATGACGCCACAAGTTCCCTGTGCAACCAGAGGAAGCAGTGTATGGATGCGAAAAGTATGCTTTGTCACGAAACTGTTAGACCCAGTCAGCTGTTTACGGCAAAGAAAATAATATAACTTTTGTTTCATCAGACAGTGAAGTCAGGTATATTTCGGGAGGTGGGTGACCTGCTGGACACGGAGCGAGTTATCTTCAAGCGTCTAAATGAGCTCCCTGGCGCCTTGAACACTTTGGTCAGGTCCGGCACTCATGTTGTTTTTGCCGTGGACACAACCATACGTATCATGATGGCGGACGACTTTGCCAACACAGGTACTGCTGTAACAACTCAGTATCACCACAATCATCACACCTTGGACTTTTCAAAATTTATAAACGATGAGAGCGTATACTTGATGAGTGTAAGGTAAGTATGAACGTTGTTGGATACATTTACGGAACATAATTACGTCGTTTGGTTATATAGAGTGACCTTGGTTATATAGAGTGACCAGAGAGGGGGAGATTGACTGATCGTTTTGACAGCACAGTTGGTAAGAGAAAAAAAAAATAGGGTAGACACTTCACACACCATTTCTTACGTTCATGTCTTCTCAGTCTCACCTTTTTTTCCTTCACTCTTCATCTCACTCATACCTTCTCTCTCGACTTTACACTTAACCTTTTCCACAAACTCTCACAACTGACTGATTCATCACTCTTTCACTATCATTCACCCAGTCTCTTACTCTAACTGACTTTGGTTCACTCTTATTTTCTCACTCATAGGTGGAATGACAAGTAATGTAAGATGGGCAGTAAAGTAATATAAAGAGGGTGGGATAAGTGAAGAATAAAGAGACAGAACGGATGATGGTGTCACTGAATTAATGGTCCTTGGTCAAATATTTGGAATTCTATGAACGTACAGCCACGATCCACAGTTTCTACCACACCCGGGCTACTCAGAGGTGAGGAACACATGCCCTTCTGGTCGGGAGCTGCAAGAGTTCTGGCGCTTCATTAACCATTGGATGAGAAAGTGAATACATTGCTTTTGTCCGGGTTTCAGATTGCCAGGATTAATAGGTCTCGATATGAATGTATTAATATATTTATAGCTAATTATATATATATATATATATATATATATATATATATATATATATATATATATATATATATATATATATATATATATATATTGTTACGGAACAGAGAAAGATAATGTACACTTTAAGTGAGAATACTAAAAATCACTACTGTCCCGTAAAGTTCCAGGTTCAAAACAAAAGAGTTAGGTAAAATTACAAGTTAAAGTTTAATGCTCAAACTAACAACAAAACATTCAGGACTCATAAGGATAATGTAATGGCAAATAAACAGGTTAAATATATGGTTAACTGCAATAGCCTCTGTTAACACGAAATTAGCGAGAGTAAATTTATCTAAGTCAGCCCTGATAAAATGAAAATACACCAGGTAATGCTCAGTTAATGCAAGATAAATTATTAAAGATACAAACTATTATCAAAAATGACTGACATAAAACCCAACATTAATCAAAAACCTCACTAGGCCTAAGAATTAACCTTATGCTACACAGTACAAGAAAAAATACAACAGTTATACTCAAATTACACACAGCTGCTAGATGTTTGGAGATTTCTTGAGCACTCACAATAATAATATCTGTACAGGGGAGGACAGAGATGTGAACAAAATGAGGAGCAGATCTAAGTGGCCATGATGCTGAGACTGAGCTCATTATATAGGGGCCGGCAGAGCTTGATACAACTTGTAAGAAGGACGCGCAAATGAAGTCATGGGGACAAAGAATTGACAATCCCGCACTCAGCAACAGAAATGACGACTTACTCTACTATAACGGTAGAAGTGGGGGACTGAGGCAGAACACGCTCGTGATCAAACATGCAGCATACTGTGTGCTAAAATTACACAAAGGATGATGAAATCATAGGCTATGTAACACCTCCCCAGAAAGAAAAAGAAATTTACAAAGGAAATTTCTTATTACTCTAAAACAATCTGTCTAAAGTCCAGATAAGCAATCTGCAATAACATTTTCTTTCCCCTTGACATGTTGTATGTCTAATGAATACTCCTGAAGAAGTAGACTCCATCTTGTCAATCTCTGATTTTTATCTTTAAACTTACTAAGGAATTTCAGTGGGTTATGATCGGTATAAATGACTATGGGATCAAAACCAGAACACAAATAAAATGAAAACTGCTGTAAACCCAAAATCAAGGTCAAAAGCTCTTTCTCAATAGTGGAGTAGTTCTTTTGAGGTGGAGTGAACTTCTTACTGTAATAAGATACAGGATGTTCAATACCCTGATCATCCTCTTGCAGCAAAACAGCCCCAGCTCCTGTATCACTTGCATCAACAGCCATCTTAAAAGGCTTAGCAAAATTTGGAGTAGCAAGCACTGGCTGACTTAATAGAATAGCTTTAAGTTTGTTGAAAGAGGATTCACAGTTATCGGTCCAGACAAATTTAACTCCCTTTTTCAGTAGGTCTGTAAGTGGTGATACAAGAATAGAAAAGTTAAGAACAAATCTCCTGTAATAACCTACCATTCCCAAAAATCTTTGTAGCTCTTTCCTACTTTTAGGTCTGGGAAGATCACTTATAACCTGAACCTTAGCTCCTGGTGGTGCAACATGTCCATCACCAATTACATACCCAAGGTACTGAACTTTAGCTTGACCAAACTCACACTTTGATAAATTAGCTACAAGATTAGCATGAACTAAACGGTCAAGAAATTTACTGACATGGCATAGGTGATCTTTCCAGTTGTCACTGAAGATTAATACATCATCAATATAAACAACACACCCTGCCAAACCCTCTGTTACAACATTCATGAGCTTCTGAAATGTGGCTGGTGCATTCTTCATACCATATGGCATTACAGAACATGCAAAAGCCTTTCCTAGTGTTACAAAACATGAGATCTCTCTAGCACGTTCAGTCATAGGTACTTGCCAGTATCCCTTTAACAAATCAAACTTACTTATGTACCTAGCCTTTCCGATCTTGTCTATGCAATCTTCCACACGAGGGAGAGGGTAAGTGTCTGTTTTAGTTATCTGATTAACACGTCTGTAGTCGATGCAAAGCCTCTGTGACCCACCTGGCTTAGGGACTAGAGTGACAGGAGAACTCCACTCGCTCTGACAGGGCTCAATCATCTTGTGGTCCAACAGGTAGCCAAGCTCCTTCTGGATGAGAGGAACTTTCACTGGGTTCACACGGTAAGGAGGCAGTTTAATTGGCTTTGCGTCTCCAACATCGACATCATGCATCAACACAGTGGTTCTTCCTGGAGTAGCACGGAACACTTGCAGGTACTCCTGCAGTAATGCCGAAAACTCCTGCCTTTCCTTGGGAGGTAGATGAGAAAGCTTAGTATGGAGATCATTCATGATATCAGGATTCTTCCCCAAACTATCACTCAGGCTCATACTGCATGGGAGAGCTTCACTTGCAGACTCGGGTGGAACAGCTACAGTGCAGACTGGGTTATTTTCGTCCCGCCTGTGATACAACTTTAGCATGTTGATGTGACATAGTTGCTTGTTCTTTCTACGATCTGGTGTGGCGATGACATAGTTGACATCACTGAGTTTCTTCTCCACGAAATAAGGACCACTAAACTTGGCTTGAAGAGGTTGCCCATGCACTGGTAGCAGAATCAAAACCTGATCTCCTGGCTGAAAGTGGCGTAACCTGGACCTCTTATCATACCAAGTCTTCATCTTCTCCTGAGCAGCTCCTAAATTCTCTCTCGCCAGCTGTAAAGCAGTGGACAGCCGTTCTTTGAAATTCATCACATACTCCAGCAGGTTGACGTCATCTTCCTCCGACAGCCAGCATTCCTTGAGTAACTTAAGGGGTCCTCTTACTTCATGGCCAAACAGTAGTTCAAAAGGTGAGAAGCCCAGTGATTCATTTGGAGATTCTCTTGCAGCAAACACAACGAATGGAAGACCTTTATCCCAGTCTTTCTGATGTTCCAAACAGTATTTCTTGAGCATCGATTTGAGTGTTTGATGATATCTCTCCAACGCTCCTTGGGTCTGGGGATGGTAAGCTGAAGACGTGATCTGGGTGATGCCCAACTCTTTCAGAGACTGCTTGAAAACGTTTGACATGAAATTACTTCCCCGGTCTGACTGTACCTCTTTGGGCAGACCAAACTTTGTGAAGAACCCTAGCATTTCCTTAACCACGTTCTTTGCTGAGATGTTTCTAAGTGGAATGGCTTCAGGATAACGAGTAGCCATATCAATCATGGTCAACACATAAGAAAATCCTGAAGAAGTCTTAGGAAGAGGGCCCACAATATCCACCAACACACGGGTGAAAGGCGCCTCAAAAGGAGGAATGGGAACTAGAGGTGCAACCTTTTCGGTCTGATTACACTTCCCCACAACTTGACAGGTGTGACAAGACTTACAATACCAGGAAACATCCCTGAAGATACCTGGCCGGTAGAAGTGTTTCAAAATGCGTGCCACAGTCTTCCTCACTCCAAGGTGTCCTGCCAAACTGGAATCATGAGCCACTCTAATGATATCCTGCCTACAAACACGAGGGATGACAACTTGATGTACAATCTCCCATTCACAGTCGGCTGATGCTGTTGGGGGTCTCCACTTCCTCATAAGTACTCCTGACTTTACATAATAACAAGTAGAAGCACCGGCTGACTCTTCTTCACTGTAAGCAGAGTTAGCTAGACCTTTCAACTCAAGGTCAGCAACCTGCAACTCAACCAACTCTTGACGAGACAAATTATCAACACTACGGGGTACTGCCTCATCTGGTGAGTGGTCCAAATTAGCAAGAAAAGTGTCAGCTAGGATAACATCATCATCATCATTATCCTCTAAATCACCAGTAACTTTAGACTTAGCCCTAGTGACAGCACATGCAGGGAACACATCAGGGACATCACAATCCTGGGCCGCAGCCACTGGCTCACTAGACAACTGAGGAACTGGACACACTTGACTTCCACCAATATCATTTCCAAGTAAGAAAGTTACACCTGACATTGGGAGTGTCTCAACCAACCCAACCATAACGGAACCATTAACAAAACCAGACTCTAAATTCACTCTGCACAGAGGGACAGAGAAGTAATTATTCCCTACACCTTGTAAGATTACAGTTTCATCAGAGGAATTAACATTAGAGCCTAGAACACTGGTCAGCATAAGGGATTGGCAAGCACCTGTATCACGATATATTTTAACTGATTTCCTGTCATTACTGTCCAGAGGACTGACAAAACCATCAGACAGGAAATTAGCACATGAACTCTTGAGAGTGTCACCCACGTTACTGCTCAAAAGAGGAGCTCCATCATGAGAATTTAAGTTACCCCTCAAAGCAGGTTCAGTTAACTCAGTTAAAGAATTCTGGGAACTCTCAAGGGTGGACACTAGACCAATTGACTGAATATTTAAAGACTCCTTTTTGTTCACATCACGCTGTCTCCTGAAACATCTCTCCGTAGTATGACCAAGCTTACTACAATAAGTACATTTACTTTTCTGAAATCTAGAGGTGAAGCTGGTATTTACTTCCTGAGAAACATCATCTTTCTTCTCTTTCCTGTTACCTGTACTCTGAGTAGAGGCAACGTACTTACTCTCAGCTTTCCCTTTTTCTCTAGAATATCTCTTGTGAGTGAGAACATATTCATCAGCTAAAACTGCAGCATCAGGCAAATTATCTATCCTTTTCTCATCAAGATATAGGCTTACATCTTTATAAATACACCTTTTGAAGTCCTCCAGCAAAATAATCTGCTTAAATTTGTCAAAATCAGAATCCACATTCTTAGAATTTAACCACTGCTCTAACAGATCTTCTTTGATTTTTGCATACTCAACATGGGATTGCTTATCTTGCTTGTAAGTTGTCCTAAATTTTACTCTATAGGCTTCAGGAACAAGCTCATAGGCCTTAAGAATCAAGCTCTTAACTACATCATAATTATCAGATTGATCCTGAGGCAAAGATGCATAAGTTACTTGAGCTTTACCGGTGAGAACAGTTTGAAGGAGTACTGGCCATTTCTGTTTGGGCCAATTAAAACCTGTAGCTACCCTCTCAAACAACTGAAAATACTTTGTTAAATCAGATTCATTAAAAGGAGGGACAAGTTTAACATTTTTAGCCACATCAAAATCATCAGAGCTAAATGATCCAGTTCCACCTTGGTTCATGCGATACTCATGGTCTGCCTGAATCCTAGCAATTTCAACTTGTGCCTCAGCCTCTTTAGCTTTTGCCTGAAATTCAGCTTCCTTCACACGAGCCTCCTGCAGGGCTAGCTGCAACTTAGCTAATTCAATCTGCGTTTGCTCATTTGGAGGAGTTACATTAAATAAGCTTTCATTAATCATGTCAACAATTTGATCTTTAGAATGATGAGAGCGAACAGCAATTCCCAATTGTTGAGCAACAAGCTTAAGTTCATTCTTTGTTCTGTTTTCTACATCACACACTGTTTGCACATTCGACAAAAAATCTTTGGCTTCATCAAGCGTAGTAATAGTAGACATCATGAATAAGTAACAGTCACAAAATATCAAGCAATATCCTTATGATAATATCCTGAATATCCTGATAAGAGGTCGCCAAATTTATGTTACGGAACAGAGAAAGATAATGTACACTTTAAGTGAGAATACTAAAAATCACTACTGTCCCGTAAAGTTCCAGGTTCAAAACAAAAGAGTTAGGTAAAATTACAAGTTAAAGTTTAATGCTCAAACTAACAACAAAACATTCAGGACTCATAAGGATAATGTAATAGCAAATAAACAGGTTAAGTATATGGTTAACTGCAATAGCCTCTGTTAACACGAAATTAGCGAGAGTAAATTTATCTAAGTCAGCCCTGATAAAATGAAAATACACCAGGTAATGCTCAGTTAATGCAAGATAAATTATTAAAGATACAAACTATTATCAAAAATGACTGACATAAAACCCAACATTAATCAAAAACCTCACTAGGCCTAAGAATTAACCTTATGCTACACAGTACAAGAAAAAATACAACAGTTATACTCAAATTACACACAGCTGCTAGATGTTTGGAGATTTCTTGAGCACTCACAATAATAATATCTGTACAGGGGAGGACAGAGATGTGAACAAAATGAGGAGCAGATCTAAGTGGCCATGATGCTGAGACTGAGCTCATTATATAGGGGCCGGCAGAGCTTGATACAACTTGTAAGAAGGACGCGCAAATGAAGTCATGGGGACAAAGAGTTGACAATCCCGCACTCAGCAACAGAAATGACGACTTACTCTACTATAACGGTAGAAGTGGGGGACTGAGGCAGAACACGCTAGTGATCAAACATGCAGCATACTGTGCGCTAAAATTACACAAAGGATGATGAAATCATAGGCTATGTAACAATATATATATATATATATATATATATATATATATATTATATCTATCTATCTATCTATCTATCTATATATTATATCTATCTATTTATATATATATATATATATATATATATATATATATATATATATATATATATGTATATATTTGTTTATCAGTATTATGTATCAAAAGCATGTAATACTAAAGGAAATGTAATCGCTGTTTAATAAGCGTGGAGTAGACTGTAGCACCAGTCGAACAGGGCAGTACTCCCGAGGTTGATGGCAAGCTGGTGATAGGGAGAGCTGGAGCTCCCGTTTCACCAGCCCTCAGGACTTGATCCTGACCATCTCCCTTTTCTGAACATTTTCAGTGCATTCATTTACAGTACAGAGAGAGTAGGCCAGCATGCTCTCATAATACCTCTACCTTCAACTGTCTACACCACACTACATGCGCATAACATATCACACCCTCTATTCACATCTTTAGTAATGGCCGCTGCAATCTTACTATCAAATGAGGTGGTACCTCGGATTGCCACCACCGGCAGGGTAGGGCTGGAGGCACAGGGTCCTCCCGGTCGCCATCAAGCGACTGTGCCGGCAGCTACTGTTGCTATTTCCGGGAATGCTCGTCGGCGAAGAGATGACGGTGCGGCCTTATTCTTTACCAACATCTGCGGCCTTACCACAAATTTAAACTCAGTTCATTTTTTCCTTCAGTCCATATCCCCTTTGGCCCTTTTCCTCACAGAACCACAAATCTCACCCTCTACCGATATATCTCCATTTTGTTTTCCCGGTTACCATCTCCTTACAAACTTCCGTAACAAGGGCGGCACCTGTTGTTATATCAAATCCCAATATGCAGTTGACACTATTTTAAACTTCACTTCATCCAGTTTTGATTACTCATTATATAAATTAAATTGCCAAAACATTACCAAATATATCTGTGTAGTTTATCATTCCCCCAGTGCTTCTTCGGAACCCAGTGTATTTGATTCCATATCCACTCAGTTGAGTAACCTTGACCTTGCCCTTGGCAATGAAATTACCATTTTGGGTGATTTTAACATACACAATGTTGAATGGTTATTGCATTCTGCCTGGACTGATGACGCTGGTCTAGAATGCGAGCTGTTTGCGGAATCGTTTAATCTCACCCAGTTGGTAAAGCAACCAACCAGAATACCTGATAATCCTGACCATAATGCCCATCTCTTGGATTTATTCTTGACAAATAATCCAGATCAATACAGGATAGAGGTACTGTCACCACTTGGATCCTCTGACCACAATCTCATCAAACCCTCATTAGTTAACCCTCCTACACCTCCCCATTCTGAACCTGTCAGGGTGACCCGATGGCACTTTGACAGGGCAGACTGGGATGGATTTAGAAATTATCTTGCTGATGTTCCATGGCAGTCTTTCTTCTCTAGTGATCCCAATTCTACCCAGTCCCACATTTGCGACTTAATACTAGCTGGTATGGATTTATTCATACCAAGTCAACAATTCACTAAAAAATCACACTCTCCAAAATGGTTTGATGGCAATTGTGCCAGAGCAACAGCCCAAAAGTCATTAGCATATAACTCTTACTTAAAATCAAAAACATCTGAAACACTCTCCCAATTTAAAATTGCTAGAAATCATGCAAAAGCTGTATTAAATCTATCTAAATCAAACTTTCTTCAAAAGCAAGCATCAAAACTACTTAACAACCCTAATGACAATAGAATATTCTGGTCAACTCTTAATTCTTTCAATAATAACTTTAACAAGTCATCTTCCATTCCCCCACTAAAATCTTCAGATGGCAATATTACAAATGACCCACGTGGGAAAGCAGATATCTTTGCTAGTACCTTTGCCAGAAACTCTACCATAGATGATACCAGCCAGAATGTCTCAGTACTGGAACTTGATTCTCCTGAAATTGCCCCACTTAAAATACAGACAAGATACGTAAAATCCATCCTAGACAATTTACCTACCAACAAAGCTCCAGGCCCAGATGGAATTCCGCCAATTGTTTTGAAAAAGTGTTCCCCTGAACTTGCCTCTGTCCTAGCTAAATTATTCAGACTATGCATACGTACTTCTTTATTCCCAAATTCATGGAAAGAAGCCAATATCCACCCAGTTCCGAAGAAAGGAAGTTCGTCTGACCCCTCCAATTACAGACCAATAGCTGTCACATCTTCTCTTGGTAAGGTATTTGAAACTTTAATTAATAAGCATATTGTTAAACATCTTGAATCCAACAACTTAATTAGTGATAGACAATACGGTTTTCGCCATGAAAGATCCACCATTGACATACTCAATCTCTTAACTCATACCATCCATCAATCAATTGATCTTTTTGGAGACACTCATGCAGTAGCTCTTGATATCTCTAAAGCTTTCGACAGAGTATGGCACCGTTCCCTGCTGTCCAAACTTCCTTGCTATGGACTAATGTCTTTTGTTCCTTTGATTTCTTCTTATCTCAGTGACAGGAAAATAAGAGTAAAAGTAGATGATGTATATTCGAATTTCCCCTCAATTAACGCCGGCGTGCCGCAGGGATCAGTTCTGGCGCCAACCCTATTTCTGGTTCATATTAATGATCTCTTATCTGTCACTCACAATCCCATTCACTCATATGCAGATGACTCAACACTACATAGTTCATTCACACTCAGACATCCATTTACAAATTCTAATATCTCTACCTTTCAACTCAGTATAGCCATCTCCATAAATCAAGATCTACCTACAATCAGTGAATGGGGACAAAACAACCTTGTCTCTTTTAATGCTAGTAAAACTAAATATATACAGTTTACTAATAGACAGATATTGCCAGATTCGTACATTACCTTCAGTGCTACTAATATTCCCATCTCCAAAAGTATTGAAATTCTTGGTGTCTTACTTAACAGTGCCCTCAGCTGGACCTCTCATGTCAGATCACTTGCTAAAACCGCCTCAAAGAAACTTGGATTGTTGTACAGAGTCCGTAACTTCTTCGCCAATGAGCAGTTAGCTATAATTTATGAGAGTCATGTGCGCTCTCAGCTTGAATATTGCTCACCCTTGTGGAATGGTTGTGGAGAGGTTGCATTAAGACAACTAGACAAAATTCAGAATAAAGCTGTTAGAATCATTAACAATCCTGCCATTACATATAAACTACCTCCCCTGCAAGTAAGAAGGAATGGTGCCTCCCTTGCATTATTTTACAGATATTTTTTTGGCAAATGCTCAGACGAAGTTGCGTCCATGGTGCCACCTCTCCATGCCTTCCCTCGTGCTACACGGGCATCTGGTAGCACTCATGACTGGAATGTCACTCAACCATATTGCAGAACTTCTGCCTATCAGAATTGTTTCATTCCCCGAACTGCATCTCTCTGAAACTCGCTTCCCCAGAGTTGTTTTCCTCCAAATTTCAACCTACAACTGTTCAAGTCTAACTGTTACAGATATTTTATGAACAGAGGACACCAGTAATCTGGTGTATGTATTATTTTTTTTACTCATTTGTTTTTCCTTCGTCCGTTCTGTTATTTATAAAAAAAAAAAAGCTGTGTTTTGCCAATGAATATTATAGCGTTGCCATGATGCTTTAAACAGGGTTGTGCTAACTGTGTAATTATAACGCTTTAATTGAACTAGATTAATAAAATCGGAAAGGTCTCAACAGTCAATGTTTTACATAATGTCACGATGCGAGTCATCTTGGTTTTACCTCTTTGAATGGTAGGCCTATGTGCTTATGTATTCAGTTAATACCGAAAACATAAATATATCAGCCTACGAAGCTTGACTATGTGTGGAATTACACTGTAGCCCTGTTTTATGTCCATTTTTATCATACACTACTCATGACCCACCCTCGTTTTACACCTGTTTTTATATCCTACACACACACACACACACACACACACACACACACACACACACACACACATGGCTGATATCAGTATTTCTAACACTGATCAGTACCACTATATATATATATATATATATATATATATATATATATATATATATATATATATATATATATATATATATTTAACACTGATCAGTACCACTATATATATATATATATATATATATATATATATATATATATATATATATATATATATAGTGGTACTGATCAGTGTTAGAAATACTGATATCAGCCATGTGTGTGTGTGTGTGTGTGTGTGTGTGTGTGTGTGTGTGTGTGTGTGTGTGTGTGTGTAGGATATAAAAACAGGTGTAAAACGAGGGTGGGTCATGAGTAGTGTATGATAAAAATGGACATAAAACAGGGCTACAGTGTAATTCCACACATAGTCAAGCTTCGTAGGCTGATATATTTATGTTTTCGGTATTAACTGAATACATAAGCACATAGTCCTACCATTCAAAGAGGTAAAACCAAGATGACTCGCATCGTGACATTATGTAAAACATTAACTGTTGAGACCTTTCCGATTTTATTAATCTAGTTCTATTAAAGCGTTATAATTACACAGTTAGCACAATCCTGTTTCAGGCATCATGGCAACACTATCATATTCATTGGCAAAACACAGCTTATTAAAACAGCGATTGCATTTCCTTCAGTATTACATGTTTTTGATACTAATAAAACCATCCTTCAGTACTACATGCTTTTGATACTAATAAACCCACGTATATATATATATATATATATATATATATATATATATATATATATATATATATATATATATATATGCTTAATGTCTGGTGAATATTCATACATTCATATCGAGACCTATCAGTGCTGACAATCTGAAACCCTGACAGAAGCAATGTTCATGCAGAAACTTCATAGCTTCTTGTAGTGCGTTTTGTAGATCAGTTATACATATATTAGACTCGTGGACGAGCGGTTGTTATGCGTGAGTAGTTTTGTATGCAGATAATCTTTGTTCCCTTCGTCATCAATGACAGGAGAGGTAAAGATTAATATGGGACTATTTTTATTTGTCTTGGATATTGTTAACAAAGTCTCTTACACACGAGTGAAGTATAGAGTCCCGCTGTTACCTCCAAACCGTCTCACTCTATCTCTGTCTGCCACCCTCTTGCCCCTGTTGCTAGCCTCCTTCTCACTTCTTCTCCTCTTTCTTTCCATATATAAGAACTTCCATCACGTGGGCTACACTGTCGTCCAAATGTTCTAGAAGCCTGTGTTTGTGTGTGTGTGTGTGTGTGTGTGTGTGTGTGTGTGTGTGGTCACGAGGCGCTGTTTGTCGGCTATTGTGCTGGTGTGAGACATTCTGGAGAGATGCTAACGTCATTTCCTTTGCCCCCTAGGTTTGACATTGATCTAACCTCTGGACTATATTATGTATGTTGCTAGTTATTATTTATTAAGATATTTTACAGTCCTGACATCGCTCGGTCACGCCAGCTGGCGATCCTCCAACAGCATTCATCAGTGACACTCTCTAATCTATTAATACATAATATTGATTATAATATTGTATAGACATAATATTCATGATAATACTGTACTGACAATAATATTCTAGAAACATAATACATTTTAAACAAATTGTATACATAATTGAACAAATGCACTATAGTTAAATTGATTATAAAATATTGTATGACATATTGTAAAATGTGTATGTGAAACAGACATACGCATATAACTGTGCAATGGTAATATTGCTAGGTCATTACATTACATACAGACTTATCCCTTTAGTAATCTTTAATATTTCACATAACTTGTATGATGATTCTGGTAATACAAACTTGTAGCAACACTGTATGAATTGTTCCATAATTGTATTGTAATTGTTACATATCGTTTGTAGTTACATAACTGTAGCAAGTGTAACATAATTCTAGTAACACTGCAGTAATATTGTAGTAACATTGTAGTAATACATAACTGTAACATTGTATGAACTGTTACATAATTGTATTGTTATATAATAATTGCATTGTACATAATTATATTGTAATTGTTAGATATTGTTTGTAGTTACATAAATGTAGCAAGTGTAACATAATTCTAGTATAACTGTAGTAATATTGTTGTAACACTGTAGTAATACATAATTGTAACAGTGTATGAATTGTTACATAATTATATTGTAATTGATAGATATCGTTTGTAGTTACATAACTGTAGCAAGTGTAACATAATCCTGGTAACACTATAGTAATATTGTAGTAACATTGTAGTAATACATAATTGTGACATTTTATGACTTGTTACATAGTAACTATATTGTACATAATTGTATTGTAATTGTTACATATCGTTTGTGGTTACATAATTGTAACAACTGTAACATAATGTAATCGTTTGTCTTTACATAAATGTAGTAATTGCAGTAATATTGTAGTAACTGCAGTCCTGATATCGCTTTCTTACAAAAGCTTGGTGATGCTGGTTTAAAAATTAAGCTCTCTAAATGCAAATTTTGCTTTAAGGAAATAAAATTCTTAGGCCACACATTAAGCGCTAAAGGTATTCACACCACCAGTGACAAAATACATGCAGAGAGAGACTTCCCTGAACCCATTATGACTGGCGAAATTAGATAATTTTTAGGTCTAGCAGGGTACTACAGGTCATTCATACAACAATTCTCTCATATAGCCTTTCCTCTATTCCAACTACTTAAATGAGGAGAAGAACAACAAATATTTAACAAATTAAAAAATATGAATGGTAAAGTTGGGAATGTGAAGGTGGATGGAATAGTTGGTGAGTGGGGTGTGCCTGCTTAGATAGATGAGAATGGGAGTCCGTTAGTGGACATTTGTACTGGGAGGGGGTTGGTGATAGCCAATACCCTCTTCAGGCATAAAATGATCCACAGGTATACATGGCAAGTGATGAGAAGGGTGGGTGGTGAACTGAATGAAAGGAAGGCAATGATTGATTATGTGTTTGTGTGGATGAAAGGATGCGAAGATGTGTAATGGATGCAAGAGCTCATAGAGGTTCGGGGAGTGGACTTTCTGACCACTACTTAGTGGTGGCCAGAATTAGGATTCAAGTAAGATGGAGGAATAGAAGAAGGGAAAGACGAGAGGAAGGAGTAGTTGCAAGGAGAGTGGAAAGGTTACAAGAGGATGAGAAAAAGGCAGAGTATAAGAGAGAAGTGGAGGAACGACTGGGCAAATATGAATTGGAGCAGATGGGAGACGTGGAAGGTGTGTGTAAGATATTTAAAGAAGAAATATGTGCAGCATGTGATGTGGTGTGTGGAAGGAAGAGAAGACGGAGGGGGGTGCAGGAACAGCGTGGTGGACTGAAGAGGTGAGACAGGCTGTGGCACAAAAGAAGAAAGCATACAATGAATGGATGAGAAATAGGGGCGTGGAAGAAGTTGAGAGGCGGAAGAGAGAGTTATATAGAAAGAAAGAGAGAGGTGAAAAGATTAGTAAGAGAGAGTAAGAAGAGAGTGGATGAGAATTTGGAAGGAATTTGAGTGTAAAGTGGAGGGACTGTAAGAAAATGTTCTGGAAAGAGGTGAAAAGAGTAAGACAGGGTGGAAGTGAAGTTAGCAGGGTACTGAAAGATAATAACGGTAGATTACTAATGGAGAAGGGAGAAAAACTGAGCAGATGGAGAGAACACTTTAAGGAATTGTTGAACATAGAGGATGGAAGTAATGCGAGTATAAGTGGCTGGGGAATGGCTGGGAGAAGGAGGGAGGTGAGAAGACAGGAAGAAATCAGTAGGATAGAAGTTGTGGAAGCAATGAAGAAAGTTAAATCGGGGAAAGCCCCAGGAATTGATGGAGTGTGTGGTGAAATGCTGAAGCATGGGGGAGAGATAGTAGTAGAATGGATATGGAAGATGTGTAGACTGGCCTAGGAGGAAGGTAGAATCCTGGAGGATTGGAAATCAGGTATAATTATTTCCTTGTACAAAGGAAAAGGGGAAAAAGAAGTGTGTGGTAATCATAGGGGCATTTGTCTTCTTAGTATAATAGGAAAAGTGTATGGTAGGATACTTATTGACAGAGTTTGAGAAAGAACAGAGGAATTAGTTGGAGAAGAACAGGGAGGCTTTAGGAAGGGAAGAGGTTGTGTAGATCAGATATTCATTCTTAGATCTTCGGTGGAAAAGTTTCTAGAGAAGGGAAAGAAGTTGTATGCGGCTTTCATGGATTTGGAGAAAGCATATGACAGGGTGGATAGACAAGGATTGTGGAAAATGTTAAGAATATATGGAGTAGATGAGAAGTTGTTGAATGCTGTGAAGAGTATGTACGATGGTGCGAAGGCTGCAGTGCGTGTGGATGGTGAATTAAGTGAATTTTTCTCTTTGAAAGTTGGGTTGAAACAGGGATGTGTCATGTCTCCATGGTTGTTCAATCTGTACATGGATGGGGTAATACAAGAGGTACAAGGTAGGGTAGTGGATATTGGAGTGGCCCTGGTGAGAGAGGATAGTGTTTGGAAACTCCCTGTACTGTTATTTGCAGATGATACTGTGTTGTTGAGTGAAGACAAAGGGGAGCTGCAAGGTTTGGTGGATGAGTTTGGGAGAGTGTGTAAGAAACGGAATCTAAAGTTGAATGTAGGGAAGAGTAAAGTGATGGTCTTTGAGAGGGGTGAAGTCAGTGAATGTACAGCGAGGTTGGATGGTGAGGTACTGGAAAATGTGAGTACGTTTAAGTACTTGGGTAGTGGGATGAGTAAGGATGGAGGTTTGGAGGGTGAAGTGCTTGAAAGGGTACAGCAAGGAAGAAAGGTTGCTGGTTCTTTGAAAGCAGTGATAAGAAACAGGGAAGTGAGCATGGAAGTGAAAAAGTTACTACATGACAGTATTGTGATACCAACTCTAACGTATTGAAGTGAAGCTTGGACACTGTTGGAAGGACACAAGTCAAGAGTGAGAGCAGTGGAATTGAGTTATTTAAGAGGAGCCTGTGGAGTCACATGGAGAGACAGGCTGACGAATGAGGATATAAAGGAGCGTTGTGGCGTGGATGTGGATGTGATAGGAAGCGTTATGAGGAATACACTGAGGTGGTTTGGCCATGTGGAGAGGATAGAGGGTGAAAGACTGACGAAGAGAGTGTATGTGAGTGAGGTGGAGGGGGGAAGAGGGAGGGGGAGGCCGAGGATGAGATGGAGGGATGGGGTGGAGAGGTATATGAGAGAGGGGGGTGTGAGTTGGGAGCAGGGCAGTGAAGTGGCGGGGGACAGGGCGACTTGGAGGCGATTTGTTTGTGGCCACCCCAAACGGGATTGAGGCGTCTGGCAATAGATAGATAGATAGAAAAAGTAAACTAACAAATGCACCTTGTTTGGCATATCTGGATTTCACAAAACCATTTATTATTTGTACAGATGCATCAGTTAAAGGATGAGAGGCTGTATTGATGCAAGAAGATAAAAGAGGGCAGAATCAACCAACTGCATTTGCCAGCAGACAAATAAAATGTGTAGAGAAAAATTATTGCACTACAGTCTTAGAGGCACTTGCAGTGGTTTTTGCATTACAAAAGTTTCGAGATTTGGTATAAGGTTACGAAGTATACTTAATCACCAACCATAAACCGCTAGTGGGTATGTTTAAAGAAAAACTCCTCTCTGGGAGGAGAGCAAGATGGAAATGTACAGTCGAAAACTACAATGTACATATTCATTATATACAAGGCAAAATGAATCTAGTAGCTGATGCATTATCTAGGAACCCAAGGACAATTCATGTCACGGCATTAGATCTCAAAGGAGACATCCCAAACCACGATGAAATCACTAAAGCACAAAGACTTGATCCAACATGGTCCAAAGTTATATACAAGTTAGAGAGTGGAGATGACATACAATTCCCGAAACTACATGTACTACTCAAACAATTCACAATAATCAATAATGCCTTATACAAGATCAACCCAGGACAACCAAAACGCCGAAGAAATAATAAACAATTGGTAGTACCTAATGACATGATACCCAAGTATTACGACCGATATACGATAGCCCACATGCAGGACATCCTGGAAAGGATAGGACATTCAAACAAGCCTAGTTGTTATATTACTGGCCATCATTACGAAAAGACATAAATAATCATATAGACAGATGCGAATCATGTGCAAAACACAAAGGATACCCAATTACACGTTCACTTATAGGAATTTACCCTGTACCACATCAACCATGGGACGTTGTCACGGTTGATTTACTCAAAATGCCATCATCATACAATAATAACCAATACCTATTCGTAGCAACTGATCATTTTTCCTGTTATGTTATTTTAGCCCCAGTTAGAGATAAAACAGCAGAGACAGTAGCAAAGACAATAACAGATAATGTGATATGTCGCTTTACTACCCCAAAGGTACTAATAAGTGATAATGGAGGAGAATTTAATTCTGATATCTTTCAAGAAATATGTAAACAATACAATGCTGTAACCCAGCATGCAATGGGTTAGTAGAGATACAAAACAAAATAAAAGATGTTACGAAGTTTTCTGCAAGATATTGTGGCAGCGGACGTACGAACCTCGTCTACGAATCTACAATGAATTTCTACAAAAGCAGGCGAGACTGTAACCAAGATTAGCTTCAGTTCTACAGTGAATTTCTACAAAAGCAGGCGAGACTGTAACCATATCAGTTACAGTTCTACAGTTGATTCTACACTATCAGGAAACTACAATTTTATGATCAAGTAACCACAAGCGAGTATACAGCAAGAAAAACGAGTTTACAAGTTTACAACTTTAGGCTACGAGTTTACAACCCTACGAGTCTACGAGTCTACAAGCCTATGAGTCTGTGAGTCTACGATTGTACAGTTGAGTCTACATTATCAAGATAGAAAACAAAAAATACCTCTTACAACCAACAACTCACAACCAGCTCCTGACAGTATTCTCTCCAACCCCCCACTCCATCTACCCAATCATCACGCTGATGCAGAGGTGAAGAGGTCTCACGACGCCTTGCCAGTAGTTTAACAAGCTATTGATACAAACAATCTTCCAATTTCTACAACGAACCAATGAACTACAACCATCTACGATCAACTACAAGTAACAAGTCTACAAGACATCTATATAATCTTCTACACACACTTACAAGTAGCAACATTCTTCATCCCACAATGAGTAAATCACAAGAAAAAAGGACCGAGAATAAATTGAGAAAGAAAATCAAAACAAGCAAACGAAAAGCAAGAACACAGCAACAACCACCACACCACCGCCCTTCTCTCCATCTGCCCCCTACCTCCACCAACATCACCACGCTGACGCAAGGAGTGAAGAGGTCAAGACGACGAGGCAAATACCAAGCCCATATTCACAACTCATCTAACTCACCTTTCTTCACTCATTTACTCACCACAGCTACCAGAGGGTGAGAAATCGACATCACTGTGCGTGTTTGCTGAGATGACGCCACGTCAATCAGCTCGTGTGTGACACCACTCACACCATTCCCACCACGGTTAAAACAAGTGAGTTACATAGTTACTTCATTTATACAATACACAGTGGTAGACAAAAAACTTCTGCATAAACATATAAAACGTGTTGTATAGTTACAACTTCCGTACACACACCTACTTCAGTATCTGCATAATTCAATCAATAAATGCTTGCACCAACAATAAATATTCTACATTGTATATATTCATTCATTTACTATAGCATTTATTTACTACCAACGAGTGTTACCATTTATACCTACAAAAAATATGTGTTTCATACATACAGCTATACATTATTACATCTACAAAGTAATAAAGATAATATACTATCACAGTTACTCAGTTAGCAATTAAAAGAACTGTATTAAACATTTAATAATTAAAGCTACCTAGTGGAAACAGACAAATTAAGTTACAAGGAAAACCAGAAAAAAAATGGCCAACACAAATGACGTTAGCAAGATTGAACAACATCTTCCACACAATCGTGAAGACAAAGATTTCCACACAGTGCTGACACATATATTGCCCACGACAGGTACAAATGAACAAGTGAGTGTATTTAGTTAATGTTGTATATAGTGTATATATTTTTTTACATAAAATAAAAAAAATATGGGGCTATATAATATAATTTTCAGTAATATCCCTGCAGTATAAACTAAACCTTAAAAAAGGGTCCAAAGGGAATTAGCCAGCAATTATGCAAACTCGCACAACATTGAAAAAGCGTAGACAAACAAAGAAAAACAAAGTATGGGAAAAAAAAACACTAAGATCGCATAACAAACAAATGAAAACAGGTGTGTTACTACAAATGCCGAAATACCACATAAACTCCATCTATAAGAGAAACAAAAGGCAACTTCTTGTTCTCCATGAGCCAGTGGCAAGGCACATCATCACTATCATCGACAGCAGAATGACCAGATTAGCGAAGTCAGGACTGCAGCTACTACAATATTACTGCAGTTACTACAATTATGTAATGACAAACTATTACATTATGTTACAGTTGTTACAATTATGTAACTACAAACGATATGTAACAATTACACAACAGTTATGTACAATTATTATGTAACAATACAAATACGTAACAATTCATACAGTGTTACAATTATGTATTACTATAATGTTATTACAATATTACTACAGTATTACCAGGATTATGTTACACTTGCTACAGTTATACAACTACAAACGATATGTAACAATTACAATACAATTATGTACAATACAATTATGTAACAATTCATACAATGTTACAATTATGTATTACTACAATGTTACTACAAAATTACTGCAGTGTTAACAGAATTATGTTACACTTGCTACAGTTATGTACCTACAAACGATATATAACAATTACAATTATGTACAAAACAATTATGTAACAATTCATATAATGTTGCTACAAGTCTGTATTACCAGAATCATCATACAAGTTAGGTGAAATATTAGACATTACTAAAAGGATAACTCCATATGTAATGTAATGACCTAGCAGTATTACCATTGCACAATTATATGCGTATGTCTGTTATGCATACACATTTTATGTTATACAGTATTTTATAATCAATTTAACTATAGTGCATTTGTTCAATTATGTATACAATTTGTTTAAAATGTATTATGTTTCTAAAATATTATTATGTCAGTACAATATTATCATGAATTCTATGTCTATACAATATTATAATCAGTATTATGTATTAACAGATTAGAATGTGTCACTGATGAATTCTGTCGGAGGATCGCCAGCTGGTGTGGCCGAGCGATGTCAGGACTGTAAAATATCTTAATAATAACTAGCAACATACATAATATAGTCCAGAGGTTAGGTCAATGTCAAACCAAAGGGCCAAAGGAAATAATGTTAGCATCTCTCCAGAATGTCTCACACCAGCACAATAGCCGACAAACAGCGCCTCGTGACCACACACACACACACACACACACACACACACACACACACACACACACACACACACACACACACACACACACACACACACACACACACAGGCTTCTAGAACATTTGGACGACAGTGTAGCCCACGTGATGGACGTTCTTATATATGGAAAGAAAGAGGAGAAGAAGTGAGAAGGAGGCTAGCAACAGGGGCAAGAGGGTGGCAGACAGAGATAGAGTGAGACGGTTGGGAGGTAACAGTGGGACTCTATACTTCACTCGTGTGTAAGAGACTTTGTTAATATTTCCATGACAAATATAAATAGTCCCATACTAATCTTTACCTCTCCTGTCATTGCATGACAAAGTGAACGAAGATTATCTACTTACAAAACTACTCACGTATAACAACTGCTCGTCCACGAGTCTAATATATGTATAACTGATCTACAAAACACACTACAAGAAGCTGCGAAGTTTCTACAAGATACGGTGGCAGCAGAGGGATGTATCTTGTAGAAATTTTGTAGCTTCTTGTAGTGAGTTTTGTAGATCAGTTATACATATATTAGACACGTGGACGAGCGGCTGTTATACGTGAGTAGTTTTTTAAGTAGATAATCTTCGTTCCCTTTGTCATGCAATGACAGGAGAGGTAAAGATTAGTATGGGACTATTTTTATTTGTCTTGGAAATATTAACAAAGACTCTTACAACGAGTGAAGTATAGAGTCCTGCTGTTACCTCCCCACTGTCTCACTCTATTTCCGTCTGGCACCCTCTCGCCCCTGTTGCTAGCCTCCCTCTCACTTCTCTTTCTTTCCATATATTTATAAGAACTTCCATCAATTAAAAGAACTAAATGTTCTAGAAGCCTGTGTGTACATATGTGTGTGTGTGTGTGTTTGTGTGTGTGTGTGAGTGTGTGTGTGTGTGTGTGTGTGTGTGGTCACGAGGCACTGTTTGTGGGCTATTGTGCTGGTGTGAGACATTCTGGAGAGATGCTAATGTCATTTCCTACGGCCCCTAGGTTTGACATTGACCTAACCTCTGGACTATATTATGTATGTTGCTAGTTATTATTTATTAAGATATTTTACAGTCCTGACAATATATTCACTGTCTCATCCAATGGTTAGTGAAGCGACAGACCTCTTGCAGCTCCTGACCAGAAGGGCATATGTTCCTCACCCCTGAGTAGCCCGGGTGTGGTAGAGACTGTGGATCGTGGCTGTACACTTACTGAGAGAGAGAGAGAGAGAGAGAGAGAGAGAGAGAGAGAAAGAGAGAGAGAGTTTGTGTTTCAATCAGAAGTGTTACAGTTTGTGACTTACCCAGCAGTGTTATCTCCCACAAGGCATGTGTGAATTCTACATGAGTAGAGATTCTTATCTGGCCTACACCGTGGGCATCCTGACACAGAAGAACAGTCCTCTGATTCCTGGTATCAATAAAGAGTGAGTATTTTACACCAGTCCAATGACGTAAGTTTTACTAAGTTATTGCGTCCTTCAGTCAATTTTCATCTAGGAGAGACTTTTCATACTGGAGTAACCTCCCTGACTGTCAGATATCCATCCACATCTGAGGAAAAGTAGCCTGGATATATATCTCTCTATATCTACCTTATATGTCATTCTACTTACATATTTCTATGTTTCTACGCATCTTTTTATTCGTCTACCTGTTTGTATGTGAACAGATGCCTTATTCATAGAAGGAGAGGCCAGAAGAAATAATCGTGATGTAGCAAGAATAAAACAAGGAATAAGTCCTCTTACTAGGGGCGTTTGCCTCTAATGGGTGCCTATACTCCAGTATTCTTTTCCAGCTAAAGCAGGAGGATTTAGTTCATCTGCAGATTATCCAAAAACATGACGATTTCAGTAAGCCATTTAGGCTATTCGTACAGCGTGGAAGTTTACTTAAGTTAAAAACAAATGACTTTGTTCACTTTAAGCAAATCATTTACTTTTTTTTCACTCTAACTTTACATAAAATTACCATACCTCCATCTTGAGTGCCTAGATTTACAAACAGCATCATAAAACAAATGACGCTGTTCGTGAATAAATACTATGGAAACAATGTAGAGTGTAGCATTGTCTTATTTTGCTAATGTGCTGCAGTAAATGAACTGCAAAAGGATGATAATTTTAGCCAACTTAATGTAAAGTATAGTAGTGAAAAACATTACCTATCTTATGCTAGTGTCTTTCCTACAAATTTATTCTGGATAATGGTAGACGATATTATTTTTATTGACAGTGAGTCACTTCAGCCTAGGAAAGTTAATACTGGTACCTCTTTTCCGTAACTGGTCAGGGCAACTGCAGTGTTTATTCCAGCAAACATCAGTCGATTTGTTTTTAGACTAGAGTAAAACTTAGAGGCATAACAGTTCCATTAACCTTCCTATGGTCGGGAAATCTCTACAGTAGTACTGTATTCTATTCTCTCTCATCCCAGACGATCTTATTCAGATGAAGGTGAACTGCAGTTCATTCGAGTGTTGATACTGGTAGTTAAAAATTCTTCTGCTCAGATCGATTGTAGTATTCTAATCTAGGTAATTCCAGATTATTTTATTCCGCTGAACACAGGAGATGAAAGTGATGATAATTTCTGTGCAACGCGAATTACATTTTCAGCCTCACTAAACTTTCGCTTTAATTGTTTCAAAATTATAATTTGTGTCATTGTTCTTCTTGATGCCTTCAGACGAATATAACTGTTTACAAAGTGGGAAAAGACTCTGTTATTGGATGGGTTGACGAATTCTATATCCCTTTCAAACCGATGTCTACCAGGTTATGTTGAGGATGGGAGATAATTTTTTCATATCAGGTATACGAAATTTAAGAGGTCAAAATGGCTTAAAGTCTGAATAGTTACCATTCAGACTAATGTGAAATCTTTTTTTTTTTAATTCAGATAAACATCAGACGATTTTACTAAGTTATTGGAAAATTCAGGGGTCTCAGTGAGGTAACTCCACCCTCCAGTCAAAAAGTGTGTCCATATCCGAATAAAATCTTCTAGCGATAGCAAGACTGAACTACAAGAGATGGCACTGTGGTTAAGGGTTTAATAATAAAACAGCCGAGAACTCGGGCCTCGAGCAGTCAACAAAGAGCATCGTTCGGTATGCCTCTGCCAAGCCTTGCGCAAGGACTCGCCATACAACTTCCGTGACCTTAAATTCATAATTAGTTCATCGTCCCTTCATACTATATCATTTGCAAGTGTTTGGTTGATATCCGTCTGAGGGTTCAGGAGATATCGCATCCATAAGGATAAACAAAGTCAACCCTATATGAGCTGACCTAATCAATTCAACATCTCCTCATACTGCATCGATGACAAAAGTTTGATGGAAATCTGTCAATGCGTTTGGGAGATATTGCACCCTCGATAGTGATATGGATGCACACACCCATGCATGGACAGAGAGACTAATCACTTAATGCCTCTTTGATCATAGGTGGGCAGAGGCATAATAATGAAGATAAACAGACTTGACCCCCTTTGACCTTGATCTTTGACCCCTTAACAATGCTAACCTAATCAATTCATTGTCCTTTCATACTGCATCATTGACAAGAGTTTGGTTTAAATCCATCAAGGGGTTTAGGAGGTTTTGCATTCACAGGAAATTAAGTCGGCCACATATGACATTGACCTTTGATCTCTTGACATTGCTGAACTAATCAGTTCACCATCTCCTCATACTGCATCACCGGAAGTTTGGTGGAAATTTATGAAGGGATTGAAGAGATATCATGCCCAAATGATAAATAAGTTTCATTCCATATGACCTTGACCTTTGAACCCCTGGTCTTGTTGACCTAACCAGATCATCATCTCCTCAAACTGCATCTCTGACAGAAGTTTGGTGGAAATCTGTTGATGAGTTCAGGAGATATTGCACACAAAATGCTTTGCATCCATGGATGAAAGCACGCATGCACCCACTCATGCATGAAAAGAAATACCAATTACTTAATGCTTTGTCCACCACAAGTGGGCAAACAGTTTGGTCAAGTGCATGTACTCGTCACACAACCTCCCTGACAGGGTTCACTGTGGAATGAAAGGAGACTAAAGATACACAAAGCTGACCCCATATGACCTTGAAATTTTGACTTGTCCTTGCTGACCTACTAAGGTCAACATTTCTCCATACTGTATGACTGACAAAAGATTAGTTGGAATCCGTTAAGGGGGTTCAAGAGATATCACACCCACATGGATAAACTTGGTCAACCTCGTATGACCTTGATCTTTAACCTCTTCACCTAGCTGACTTAATCAGTTTATCATCTCATACTGCATCATTAACAAAAGTTTGGTGGAACTCTTTCCATGGGTCCAGGAGATATCACACCCACAAAAGTGTTACGGATGCACAGACTCATGCATTCATTCACACCCACATGCACACCTATGCTGGAGAAGGCATTATTTAATTGCTCTAATCACTTAATGCCTTCTCCACCATATGTGGGTGAAGGCATAAAAATAAAGATAAACTATGTTGATGCCATTCGACCTTGACCTTTGCCCCATTGACACTGCTGAAGTAATCCACTCATCGTCCCTTCATACTGTTTCAGTGACAATAGTTTCATTAAAATTCGTTGAAGGGTTCAGCAGATATCGCTTCCAAATTGATAAACTTAGTTGACCCCATATGACCATGACTTATTCCCCCTTGATCAGCCTGACCTAATCAATTCATCATCTCCTCATACTCCATCACAGACAAATGTTTGATAGAAATATATCAATTGGTTCAGGAGATTTCACGCCCACGAAAATGTTGCGAAAGCACAGACACATGTACCCACACACCCACACATAGACAGATCAATTACTTAATGACCCCTCCACCCTAGGTGGGCGGAGGCATAATGAAGTATGGAGATTCCGGGATATACAAATGATACCTATATAATTTAAGTTGATATTATGGCAACAACCAAACCACTTTTATCCCCTTCGAGGTTTATGACCCATAAGTTAGGTTAAACTTAGTGTGGTACAATCAGAGACAAAAGTTGTGTCCTTATATCCTATGAAAGCATATATCTATATATATATATATATATATATATATATATATATATATATATATATATATATATATATATATATATATATATATACATATATGTTGTTACGTCCCCGTCCCACACCGCCACAGGCTCCAACAGCAGTAGTTCGGTATAGGAAGGACGTTGCCCAGTGAGCTTTTGTCCCTATGGTCAGTACACAAGATCAGCCCAGGCATCATAAATAACCACTGGCTTCTTAAGTTGGCTGTCTTTTATTTCCAGATAATTACACTTAATGCTTGAAAACACTTCACTATTTTCACAAGTACAGATGATATACAAACTTCAATAGCACATCATGTTTGCCAACCACACTTCATTATTTTCATAAGTACCGAAAATATACAACACTGCACTGACACTGAACTACACTCAAACTAAACTGAAAAGCAACTGAACCTAACTAGTCTTTTCCCCATATCTATATAGGGTTCCTAATTCTAGAAGAATCTATTTTATTCTCAAGGAAGCAAAGGTTACAACAATTACTAACTCAGAGACATCCAAAACATGTCAGAATTTTCTTACGATACATAACTCTGTAAATTATTTAGCATACAGACTTAAATTATGAAATTTAACCCGCCACATGCCGGCTATTTGTAGCCCTATGGGTCTCCCCAGTGCCGGCCATTTTTCGACCTTTTATGGGGGGGCTAAAATGATAGATTTTGATGTGGAAACAACGAATTTCGCCATTAAAATGCTCACCGAGGCTCGGAAATGAGTTTTACTGAGTCCTGCATACTCGTGAACAGATATAGCCGCTCTCTCACGCTCACCACGTACGTGAGAGAAAGCCGTTTTCTGTGTAAGGTATACTCAGGTATTTATGCTGAGAAGGTATAGCAATGTTCAGTACACTTTCCTGATTACTTATTACTTCAGCATCTATCACAATTTGCGTGTCTTTCTGACTGTGAATGCATTATCTTACACTTAGTTGAAGATAGGTACTACCTGACTTCATTACGCACAGTCCTGGCACTTACAAGAAGGTATTTACAACTTGACTTCACTATATAGTCCTTACACTTACAAGAAAATATTTACAACTTACACTTACATGAAAATATTTACAAAATACCTTTACTATGTACAGCCCTGGGTGAGGCACAAAGGCAGAGTGAGGTAGAGTGAGCGTGAGGGGGGAAGCGAGTGAGTGTATGGGCTTGACAGCCTGGAGGATGTTAGAGGAACAGTTACCTTACATGCCTGCCAATTTTTACCTGCGAATCTTGGCAAATGTGGTCACAGCAAAGTTTTTTAAACCGTTTTAAAACGGCACTGACACTGGCCGCAGAATTATATCAGATCGTTTTAAAACTGCACTGGCATGCAGCTGGTTAACAATCACATAAATAAAACATTACAGAAAAAAGAGCACAAAAATTAATGTACACCTTACAAAATAACTACCCTCACAAACGGCAGGCTAACTGGCAACTCTGACTCATTCCGGAACTATGATAAACGTTGGGAATTCTCCAGAACAATCTAGCTAGCAATCCAGCTCCTCAACACTACCCCCTCCATAATACTTTGTCGTCCCGATAAAACTACACATTGTATACAGACATAGGTCATAATCCAAACTAAACATTTAATTATACACAAAGTAATCCTTCAACCTATCAGGTCTTCTATGCCGCTTCCAATGACTGTGCTTGCTCTTCCACACAGTCCACTCCTCCTGGAAAGTCTTGATCCTCTTCCTGATGCATTTCTTCCATTGGGAAACTGTCACCATCCTCTTGTACTTTAGCTCCTTGGTCCTACTTAACATCCTCGGCTGTGGGAGAGCATGATTCCTCAGAGTCGTCCCCACTGTACTGTCCATGCACATGGTACTGCCACAGGCAGTTCACTTGTACCACCTTTTGGCGAGACTTCCTGCCTCCCGAAATCTAATACATTACGTCAGATAGGCGGTCCCACACAGTGTAAGGCCCGTCCCATGGGCTCTGCAGGTTCGGTGACTGTTCCTTCTTTCTCTGAGGATTGTATAACCAAACCCGGTCCCCATCCTTGATGCTCACCTCATTTGCCTTTGCATCATATTTACACTTCATCACCTCCCCTGAAAACTTCAGGGCTTCTCCCACTTGATGATGTACCTCAGCCAGCCTTTCCTGAAGATGCTTTGCATAGCTGGAGGCGTCTGTAGGCAGCTCTTCACCAAGTGCTCTTCCCATTAACAAGTCAACGGGTAAACGTAACTCGTGGCCCAACACCAGTATTGCAGGTGTGTAGCCATGCAGACCGATATGCCATCAATAATGCAGGTAATTTCTGGTCCCATTCCGTTTGTCCATGTATGCAGTACGCGGCTAGTTCTTGTCCTAGGGTCCTTGAATTTCTCCCATCTGACTATGACATTAGTGGGGTTGCCCTGGTCTTCTTGATCTCCCAAAACTTGCAGCACTTACGGAACACAGCAGACTTGAAGTTTCTATCCTGGTCTGAACGTAGCTCTTGTGGCATCCCAAAATGACAGAAGAACTGGTCAACCAACACCTAAGCAATTGTCACAGCCTCTTGATCAGGGATGGCATAAGCTTCTGGCCACGTATATACCCGTTTCCTTTTTCAGTGAGTGGAAGGGGTCCAGCAATGTCCACCGTAATTTTTCCATCGGTGCACCCACATGGTGCAGCTGAAGAGGGACACAACCACGTATCTTGGGTCCCTTCTTGGCACAGCATACATCACAGGCCCAACACCACTCTTCAACATCCTGGCGCATGCCAGTCAGTAGAACCTCTGTCACAGCTGGCTTGGAGATTTCTTGACTCCCAGGTGCCTACTAGTGATCTGGTTATGAGACTCATCCAAGATCCCAGACCTCATTTTCTTTGGAACCAGCAGTTGCCAGTACTTGCTGAGGCCATCGGATGTCTCCCACTGACACTCCAGAAGTCCATTGTTCAAACGAAGAAGGTCCCACTGACATCAGTAGCTCTTGGTCGCAGGGCTGAATTCAGAAACCTCTTCCCAAGATGGTCGCACTATACTCCACTGCAGCCACTCGGGCACTGGTTGTAAATCTGCATCCTCCATCTGCATCTTCTTCAGATCTTCTGCATCTGACACTAGCCCTATCACAACAGCACAGTGGCATTTATTGCCAAAGTTCCCACTCCTACTACACTGTTTGCCGTCTGTTCTTTCGTCTTCTTGCACACTGTTCATCAATGTTCTGCATTTCCCCTGTGGTGGGGCTTCTTGGGAAAAACTGGCTGGTTGTTGCCTCTCGTCACCAGCCTTCACTATTTTATCCTCATCTCTCTCATTTGGACATTTACAGCTGAAGTGACCCACTTCACCACATGTCTAACACCCGTTTGTTGCAAATGGGGATTTCCTTGCACTGTTCCATTCTTGCTCCTTCTTCAATTTGTAACAATCCACCTTCTTGTGTCCCAGCTTTCTTTAGAACCAACAACCTCCTCTGATCTTCTCCTGTTCTCTCTTCCACTTGTTGCAATGCACTTTCTAATGTCCTGGCTTCTCACAATACCAGCAACTTCCTCTGATCTTCTGTTCTCTCTTGCACTTGCAGCAGTCCACTTTCCTATGTCCTGGCTTTTCACAGTACCAGCAACTTCCTTCAAAATCTTCTGTTTCACGTAGCTGCCTCATTCTTGCCTTGAATCCTGCACTATGACTGGTCTGAAAAGTGGATGTACTGGACCTGACAAAGGACTCAAATTCTAGAGCCCTGGGTAGTGCTTCTTGCATGCTTCTGGGCTATGCCTGCTTCACTTGCAGTTTCAACTCAGCACTGTCAAGAGCATCGATGAACTGGTCCCTCAGAAGAATAGCCAACAGGTTAGGTGCTGCTCCAGGGTATGCCTCCTATGCCATACTCTCCATGTCATGAGCAAGCTGCTGTAGGGATTCTCCTCGATCCCGTACACGGCTCCGGAATCTTACTTTTTAAACCTCAGTCTGGTACATGGTTCCATATCTGCACTCCAGCACTTCTACTAGGGACTAATAACTGTTCCTCTTCATCACTGACATCTGTCTCAGAATTTCCATTGCGGCACCCTGAGGCCTAGTGGCAAGCTGCACTGCCCTCTGCCTATTGTCCCAGCTATTCTGATCAGCAAGTAACTCATACTTTGCATGGTAAGCTTCCCAAGATACTTTGCCATCAAAGTCCTGAGGTTTCTTTTAAACTGGATCCCATTATAGACATGCACTTCACTGGTTTGGGGCCTAAAAACTGGAGCATCATAATTAAGTCCAGGATATATATGTCCTACATTCTGATTATTCAACCCTGTAATGCTACCTTTAGATTCTTGGGATCTATCAAGATTCACCATGCACTGTCCATTCTTTTCATATGCTCCCCGTACAGTACACTATCCTGAGGCTCAGCAGTGCAATATTTCTCTACAGCTCAATTCTTTCACAAATTATCTTCAAATGGCCATCTACATGCTTGAACTACATGCCTCAACTGGTCATCTACATGCTGTTTGCACTCCGTCACATTATTGCTTACCTCATACTTCTGCTGCCGTAGCTCAGGGTATAATTCCTCCTTCAATTGTTCCCGTTCTTCCTTCATTTCCCCCATGAAATCGTCTAGCTGCCCTTGCATCCTCAGTTGTAATTACCTCTGTTGCTCCTGTAATGCCTCTAGCTGTTCACTTTGTGCTTGTAATAATTGTTCTTTGCTTTTGTTCTTGAGTTCTTCATTCTGTGCTTGGAACTGTTGTTTGAGTTCTTTCTGGTTTTCATTCTGTGCCTGTAATTGTACTCTTTGTGCTTGTAACTGTTCTTTAAGTTCTTTCTTTGAAGCTAGTAATAGCTTCATAATTGCAGCCAGGGACACCTCCTCCTACTGCCCAGCTCTGCTCCTTGTCTGAACACCCCCTTGCTCCATGTCGAAAATTAGACTTACTGCAGCACATAATCCACACTCCTGACTCCAGTGTTACATCACCGTCCCACACTGGCACAGGCTCCAACAGCAGTAGTTCAGTATAGGAAGGACGTTGCCCAGTGAGCTGTTCTTCCAATGGTCAGCTTTTCGGTATACAGTACACAAGATCAACCCAGGCGTCTTAAATAACCACTGGCTTCTTATGTTGGCTGTCTTTATTTTCCAAATAATTACACATAATGCTTGACAACACTATTTTCACAAGTACCGATGATATACAAACTTCAATAACACTTCACTGTTTGCTGAAAAACACTTCACAAATTTCGCAAGTACCAAAAATATACTGCACTGCACTGACACTGAACTACACTGAAACAACTGAAAACTGACTGAACCTAACTAGTCTTTTCCCCATATCTATATAGGCTTCCCATATTCTAGAAGAATCTACTATAATCTCAAGGAAGCAAAGGTTACAACAGTTACCAACTCAGAGACATCCTAAAACATTTCAGAATTTTCTTACAGTACATAACACTGTAAATTATTTAGCATGCAGACTTAAATTACGTAATTTAATAATCACATAAATAAAACATTACAGAAAAAAAGAGCACAAAAATTAATGTACACCATACAAAATAAAGACGCTCACAAACAGCAGGCTAACTGGCAACTCTGACTCGTACCAGAACCACGTTAAACGTCGGGAATTCTCCAGAACAATCTAGCTAGCAATCCAGCTTCTTGTCATTATATATATATATATATATATATATATATATATATATATATATATATATATATACAGTTTCTTGTTTGTTCTCTTTTTCAATACCATGTTAGGAACACTGTAATTCAGTTAGCTAAAAACAAGTCCAGATTTTGGTTTTACCTCCTTGTTAATAACTTTTGTTCAGGTTAAGCTGATACTTATAACCTTTCCACAGTTCTGCTTACACCGAGTGTCTGAAGGAGCTGTTGGGGATTCATTCCTCCGAAATATAGGTATATCATGTCCTCTCTCATCTTCCAAGTAGTTGGATGCATGTTGTTTTGCCCTGTCCATACCAAGGTATATACTAGGTCTGTTTTTTTTTTTTTTTTTTTTTTTTTTTTTTTTAATGCGAGGAAGAAGGAACCAAAGGCCATGGCCCGCAGTAACAGTTCCTTCCAAGAGAAAAATAAAATACAATAGAGAGCCAAATTCAAGATCCGATCATTTTGAGATGCCTGGACACACTGCGTTTGAAAGACTGGAGATCATAGGCAGCAGGAAATACAGACAGAGGGAGACAGTTCCAGATCTGACCTGTTGCATAAATGAAAGACTGGGAGTAACGGTTAACTCTTGCATTAGAGAGTTGGACAGAAAAGGGATGAGAGTTTGCTGCCAGACGGGTGCTACGCGCCCGTCGTAGAGGTGGAGGAATGCAAGCAGACAGTTCAGAGGAGCAGTGACCATTAAAGTAGCGATAGAAAAGAGATAAAGATGCAACAGTGCGGCGAAGAGACAGAGGTTGAAGGGAGTCAGTAAGAGGAGGAGAGTTAATGAGACGAAAAGCCTTTGACTCCACCCTATTGAGAAGAGCTGTATGTGGGGGAGCCTCCCCACACATGAGAGTTGTACTCCACACAGGGGCGGATAAAACCTCTGTATAGAGTCAACAATTGTGCAGGGGTAAAGAAAGAGCGGAGTCGGCTTAGCACACCCAATCTCTTGGAAGCAGATTTTACAAGAGATGTAATATGATCTTTCCAAGATAAGTCCTGAGTAAATGAAACCCCAAGCATGTTCAAGGATGATGCAGGATTCAGCTGAATATTATTAAACATTAATGGGTATACCTGTGGAAGATTTTGTCGGGTTGATAGGTGTAAGAACTGAGTCTTAGATGCATTAAAGACAACCATATTATTTTTACCCCAGTCAGCGATACGAGCCAAGTCAGACATTAGGTGTGCCATAGCCTCATCCCTTGTTTCTTGAAGTAACTGTTGAGATGGGCGTTGCGGAAACCGAATGGAAAGGTGAAGGGTGGAGTCATCAGCGTATGAGTGGATAGGGTTAGATGTACAGCTTAGAAGATCACTGATGAATAAAAGGAAGAGAGTTGGTGATAGGACAGAGCCCTGAGGAACACCACTGTTGATAGATCTAGGAGAAGAACGATGGCCGTCTACAACAGCGGCTATAGAATGACAAGAAAGGAAGCTAGCGATGAAGGCACAGATAGAAGGATAGAAACCGTAGGAGGGCAGTTTGGAAATTAAAGATTTATGCCAGACTCGATCGAAAGCCTTTGAGATGTCAAGTGCAATGGCAAAGCTTTCGCCAAAGTCCCGAAAGGAGGATGACCAGGAGTCTGAAAGGTAGGTGAGAAGATCGCCAGTGGAGCGTCCCTGACGGAACCCATACTGACGATCGGAAAGAAGGTTGTGATAGGAAAGATGCCTTAAAATTTTTCTATTAAGAATTGACTCGAAAACTTTTGAAATACAGGACGTTAAAGCAATTGGACGATAGTTGGAGGGTTGGGAGTGGTCACCCTTCTTTGGGACTGGCTGAATGAGAGCAAACTTCCAGCAAGAAGGAAAGGTACAAGTTGACTGACAAAGGCGAAAGAGTTTGCCTAGGCAGGGTGTAAGCACAGAAGCACAGTTCTTGAGAACAACAGGAGGGACCCCATCAGGCCCATATGCCTTGTTAGTACTGAGGCCAGTGATGGCAGAAAATACATCAACTGAAGAAATTTTAATGTCAGCCATGAGGAAGTCAGAGGGGAGAAGTGATGGAGGAACAGCACCGGAATCGTCTAAGGTGGAATTGGAGGAGAAAGTTCTGTGCGAAGAGATCTGCTTTATCAGTAGAAGAAATAGCTACAGAACCATCAGAGTAGAAAAGAGGAGGGAAGGATGATGAGGTAAAGTTGTTAGAAAGATTTTTGGCAAGGTGCCAGAAGGAGCGGGAAGAATTCGAGTTGGAGAGTTGAGAGCATTTAGTATGGATGAAATTATTTTTAGTAGAGCGAAGAACAGACTTAGCACGATTCCGGGCAGAAACGTAAAGATGATGTGATTCAGGGGTGGGTTGGCTCCGGTACCTTTTGTAGGCCCTCTCCTTGTTGCGGACAGCATTAGAACAAGCGTGATTAAACCAAGGCTTTCTTGCGTTAGTCAAAGGATATGAGAAAGGAATGTATGCTTCCATGCCCGAGAGAATAACCTCCGTGTCAATGCGCGAGGCACACTCAGATGGCTCCCGGCCATGGAAGCAATAATCATTCCAGGGAAAATCAAAGAAGTACTGCCTGAGGGCCTCCCAGTTCGCGGCTCCAAAATGCCACAGACGACGTTTCCCTGGAGGGTCCACAGGCCGTACTGGAGTGATAGGACAGGTTAAGGTAATAAGGTTGTGATCGGAGGAGCCCAACGGAGAGAAAAGATTAACAGAGTAAGCAAAAGGATTAGTTGTGAGGAAGAGGTCAAGTATGTTGGAGCTCTCTCCAAGGCGGTCAGGGATTCGGGTAGGGTGCTGTACAAGCTGCTCTAGGTCATTAAGGATAGAAAAGATGTAGGCTTGTTCACCAGGTGGATCCGTGAAAGGAGAGGAGAGCCGAAGGTGGTGGTGAACATTGAAATCTCCAAGAATGGAGATTTCAGAGAAAGGAGAAATGGACAGAATGTGTTCCATCGTAGAAGTAAGATAGTCGAAGAATTTTTGATAGTCAGTAGAATTAGGGGATAAGTAAACAGCACAGATATATTTAGTCAAAGAATGACAGGAAAGCCGAAGCCAGAGTGTGGAGAATTCAGAAGAATCAAGTTCAGGAACACGAGAGCAAGATAAGTCGTTGCGTATGTATACACAACAGCCACCTTTGGCTTTGAAATGAGTATAGAGAAAGTAGGAGGATACAGAAAAGGGTTTGCTGTCGGTTGCCTCAGACAGCTGAGTCTCCGTCAGAAAAAGAAGGTGAGGTTTAGAGGAGGAGAGGTGGTGCTCAACAGAGCGAAAGTTAGATGAAAGGCCGCGAATGTTGCAGAAATGAAGAAGAAGAGAGTCAGACAGTGGTTCCAGGCACCTTGAGTCGTCACCGGGAGAGGGGCAGATGATATTTTATAAAATATAAAGGCCAAGTAACCATTGCCTGACCAAATGTGGTTCACATTTCGTCTCTCGGTCGCAGCAGGAACTACCTAGGAAATTGCTGGGTTCGTTTATACTCCCTCATCTTTTCAGTTGCTGATATGAAACTCGAAAATTTAGGCTGGTCAAACACGATTATGTAGCTGTAGTAGAGCTCTCATAATGATTCATGGTAAACTTAATCTTCGGACAAAACCTGGCACGACTTTTTTCTTTCACTGTACATTTTATCGTAAAAGAAAGGGCTATATCTCTTTATGGTAATACATGATCGATAAACATTCACTTACCTCTTCAGACTGAATATAGATTAGGCAGTCACTCAGATTGGGGAGACCTATCCTATAAACTGCAATACATGCCATCATTCAACTTGTATCTGAAGCCCTGCCCCCTTCCTGAAGCCGTGGCCATTGGCCTCATGATTATAGTCTCACATTGTCAGCATGGTGGGTGAGAAGGAGGGGGTTATAAAACAAGTTGACTGGCATTGGGTATTGGTGTCGCATTTGCTGTTACTATGTTTATTTTCAGAATCGTTTGGCTGGTGGAGTCTGGTCTTTTTGATAAGTGGCTGAGATTTGCAAAACCTCTGCCCAAATCCTGCGTCAATCCACCAAAAATCATCACTGTTAACGAGATCCTTTCACTGTCAAACCTATGGGTAACTATTGTGTCCAAAATGGCAAGCATTTCTTTTGAATCTGTATGAAGAACTGTTAACTATGTTATTCAGACACACAGGTAATTATTTGGAATATCTTAAATTCTTGACCTAAATAGCAGTTTGCCATTTTAACGGCGGCTGGTAGACTGCTTAGTCATTTATTTACTGTGGCTATTTGCAAAATATTTTACTCATTACAGGAAAAGCTTCCATCTTTCAGGAAACAGAAATCGTATTATTGATCAATGGATTGCAAAGAGAAACGTAAACGGAAAATAAAAGAAGCTTGACCTTTCTCCCTCCTTGCTAATCTCAACATAAGTACGAAAAATTATAGATTCGAGACCTTGGCTACATTGTACGGTAGCAGATTGCCTTTTTTACGAAAATCATCAGTGAGAGACTGTCGCCCAACCTGGTTCTCAGAGATACTACAATATATGAAAAGGAACTTAATCCATTTCTTATCACCAGAGAAATTTTATAACAGAACACAATTAATAGAGACAAACCAACAGCTTCATATAGTCAGTTTCAGTAGTACTACCGCAAGGATGTTATCAACCTTCTGAAGGACCCGGCAATGACTGCAATATTTTCCAATGATCAGGCCAGTATACTGTACCAGGAAATGTTAATCATTGTATTGTTCTGCTTGCCACAAATATGCCACTAAAATGCTACACGGTTACCAGTTAAACTTTTCGTAAATGGATATTGGAAAACTTATGCTTTAGTAGAAAACTAGATTTTAACCCTTGGAATGACTCCAAGGAAAGATTTGGCATATGTTTATCACACATTCACTGAACCTGGCATTGACTCTTCTAGTCACACACACACACACACACACACACACACACACACACACACACACACACACACACACACAAGGTGTAATCAACTTTTTTGATGGCTTAAAGAATGAAAATTTGACTTTCATCCATGACCTAGATTTTCGTCCTACCTTTTTCTGAATGGAATTACATCAACCATGCAAGACTTGCAGACCCTGCACTAAGAATAGTTCAGATAAGACTAGTACTCTTACAGTTAACTTTGCCCTATGTAGGCTACTTGGCCCTTGACCTATTATTCTCTATTCTTTTCAACGTAGCCTGCCCCTAAACCGTAGAGATAGATAGATAGATAGATAGATAGATAGATAGAGAGAGAGAGAGAGAGAGAGAGAGATGTGAATACATATATATATATATAGATAGATAGATAGATAGATAGATATAGATTTATAATCAAGTGTAGTTGAGAGAATGGAATGTAGTGATTGTTGGAGATATGTAAGAAAACACGGATGGATGAAACTGTGCCGGCAAAGTGGAAAAAGACTGTGATTGTATCCCTGTACAAAAGTAAAAGTGAATGAAGTGAGTGCAAGAATTGTTGTGGCGTAAGTTTGTCGAGTGATGTACGGAAGGAATACGGAAGAATTGTTATAGAGAAAGATCAGAAGTCCTAGTGAGTGATGAACAGGGTGGCTTTAGGAGTGGCAGAGGATGTGTGAATCAAACAAATATTTGCAGTGAGACAGATAGTGAAGAAGACTTGTGAGAATGACTATATGGTGCTTATGGCACTTATAGATCTCGAAAAAACATACGACAAAGTAGACAGAGTATGACTGTGGAAGGTTCTGCGCATGTGCTATGTAGATGGTAATGTGCTAGATGCCCTCAGTGGCTTTTACGATGGTAGTGATGTACGTGCAAGGGTTAATGGGCATCTATGCGAATGGTTAACGATCAATGTGGGCGTGCGACAACGTTGTATGATGTCTCCATGGTTGTTCAGTAGGCTATATATATGCCTGGGGTGACGAGCAAAGTATAAACACAAGTAATGGAGAAAAATGGCGTTGGTAATGAGTTGTGATGTATACAATATCTCCAATTTGTTATATGCTGATGATGCAGTGCTACTTGCAAATACCGCACAAGACCTTGGTAGAGTAGTGCAGAGTTTTGCTGACTTCTGTGAGCATCTTGCCTTGAGAGTAAATGTAGAAAAGAGTAAAATGACGGCAACCAAGAGAGAATGTGACTCCTAGTGTGATGGTGCAGTGAATGGAGAAAGACTGGAATTGGTGAGAGTTCAAATATCTGGGTACGGTGATAGAAAAGAGAGGAAAATGGTAAGAGAAGTGGAAAATAGAGTGGCACAGGGAAGGAAAGTAGCTGGTGCTATGAAGGCCTTGATAAGAAACAGAGGCTTGAATGTTGTAGCTGTGGACGGCATACATGAAGGAGTGTAAGTGCCAGCTTTTATATATGAGTGTGAAACTATGGTGTGGTATGAAAATGAAAAGTCTAGAGTGAGAGCAGTGGAGATGGGACTGCTGAGGAATGTATGTGGAGTACAGAGAGTGGATGGGATGCGAAATAATGTGATTCGTGAAAGATGTGAAGTCACGAAATCTGTGGACACGAGAATTAAAGAGAGTATACCAAGAGAATATGGTCATGTGGAGAGAATGCATAATAACAGAGTAGTGAAAAAGGTATATCTGAGCGAACTTGAAGGAGGGAGGAGGTGAAGTAGGCCAAGGAGAAGGTGGAGGGATATGGTGGATGAAAGTGTGAGGAAGAGAGGTTTGGAAGTCGGTGAGGCTAGGGGACTGACAAGAGATCGAGCGGGCTGGATGAATGTTATGAGAAGTGCGTGATCAGAGCTTTGGCACCCTTCTTTAACGTGACAGCGTTCGGATTGACTCTATCGGATATGTTTATGTCAAGCTACGGAATATGGTGAAAGTTTTTCGGCTTATCAAACAGAGCCAGGATTCTGGGGGCTTAAATGATGAGTGAATTGAAGCGTGGCCCATTGGACTGGTTAAACTCAGGCTGCTCTAGGGTGGGGAAGGAGGTCTGGATGATGATGATGATGATGACGATTATATATATAGATATAAATATATATATATATATATATATATATATATATATATATATAGGATGGATGGACAGTGTGAAGAGAGCGCTGGATGCGAGAGGGATGTCTGTTGAGCAAGGAAGAGTGGCTGTGCATGACAGAAATAAATGGAGAGAAATTGTGAATGAATAAGTGATGACGCAGCCCTGAGGGGATATTCTCCCGCTTTTGGTCTGATCAGCTAGTCAGGTCAGGTGCGGGTAAGGGGATGGGTCTGTTATGATGTGGCAGGGGTAAACCAGTTCTGCTGTCGGGCCCTGCTGCGGATGTCACTGATTGCATTGCGCAGTTGACCCTTGTGCGGTGTGGTGCGGTGAAGATCTGTCCGTTCTCCCCTTTGGGGCTAAGATGCGAATGAATGTGTTTGAATGGATGAGTAAATGGGGAGTGTGTCGTCCTGTCTCGGCTACCTCCCTCTCCTTGAGGGAAGCAGCCTAGGTATATATATATATATATATATACACTGTATATGTATAGACAGATAGACAGATACAGATAACAGAAGAATGTAAATGAAGTTAAATAAATAATCCATACAATATAATACAGGTGTACTCTCTTCACAAAACGTTTGTAACAGTTGGGCTTGAACTGGTGTAGACTAAAGTTGTTGAGGAAATTACAATATTCTGGTAAAGCGAGATCCAAAGAGATGCAGTTCAGAGAATAAAAGAATTCTGGTATGTAAAAGTTCTGGAATACTTAAGTGAGACAGTCCAGTCATGAGCGCTACCAGATAGCCCCGTGTTGCACGGGGGATGCAACTTCGACTGAGCATTATCCGCAAATGTATCTGTTAAATATTGCAAGGGTGATAACATTCTTTCTTACTTGTTAGTAACGTCGTTCATTATGGCTCCGCTCACCTACGGTGTAGGAGTCACTAAGCGATTGGTCTGCCTCATGATCTAAGTAGGGTAGGTCAGCCAGACAGCGCGCCGCGTGAGTCTGCGTTACGTCACTCTGGCGAGCGGGTTCAGCTTGTCCCATTCTGAAAGAGAGAGAGAGAGAGAGAGAGCATGAATGAATGAATGGGGACACCATGATCTAGACACCACAGCATCAAGCCCTGAGAGAGAGAGAGAGAGAGAGAGAGAGAATGATTATTATATACACCAATAATGATGTCTGTATTTTTCACACTAATAAATGATGGAAATAACATTGATCTCTTCAGTTATCTGTCTAAGAGCCATCATAAACATTGCTAGCGTTATGCGTTATTATATATATACATATATATATATATATATATATATATATATATATATATATAAAGAGAGAGAGAGAGAGAGAGAGAGAGAGAGAGAGAGAGAGAGAGAGAGAGAGAGATAGTATAGATAGATAGATAGTTTGATATAAAGATAGATGAATGAGTAGGTGATCGAATTTGTATTAATTTTGTGTGTGGAGGTTTTTATTTTATTATATTTTCCTTAGTCGTATTGCTACCCCACCTTGATGGGAAGGTGCCATTAAGTATAAAACAAAAAATATAGATAGGTAGATAGGAAACCATAAATTAAGTCCTCCTGTGGAATGTTACAAGCGGACGATAATGTGATTTATTGACGTATTGACTATGGTTATTGTAAATGGTTATAAAGACATAAAATATACTGTAGGAGAGATGAAGCTATGAATGAAGCAATGTGGTCGAATCTCAGATAGCGCGTCTAGGCCGACACCAGCCAGCCAGCCTTGTGAGCAAGGATTGGGAAGGCAGTGGGGCGTGTGTGATGTCATGCAGGCGGGGATTCCCCAGTGTCTGGGTGACCTCCTCTACTTATATCATGGTCTGCCTGTGAATGCGTGCATGCGTGGGCCTGTAACACTATTGTGGACGTTATATCTCCTGAATCCATTGACGGATTTTAATTGAACTCTTGCCGCTGATTCAACGTGAGGAAATAATTTACTGATTAGGTCAGCTTGATCAAGGGGTCAAAAGTGAAAGGTGTGGGTTGAACTAAGTTCATCCTTGTGGGTACTATATCTCCTGAACCTCTCAACAGATTTCGACCAAACTTTAATCAATAATACAGTATGCAGGGACTATGAACTGATTATGTCAGCAAGGTAATGGAGGTTGTACAGTTTGTGTGTGTGCAAGGCTTGGTGGATGTATACCGAGTGACGCCTTGCATCAACAGCTCTGGGCCCGTGATCTCGACATTTGATTTTAATTATTACCATGCATCCACCCAATTGTGGTGGAGGAGGCATTAAGTGATATTCTTCCATCTGTGCGTGCATGAGTGGGCATGTAAGTCCGTAACACTATTTTGGGAGTGATATCTCTTGAACCCATAATGGATTTCCACCAGACTTTTATCAGTGATGCAGTATAGGGAAATGATGAACTGATCATGTCAGCTATGTCAGGTGGTCAAAGGTGAAGGTCGTATGGCGTCGACTTAGTTTATCATTTTGAATGTGACAGCCCCCAATCCCCTTGATGGATTTTGACCAGTCACTTGTCAGTGATACAGTTTGAAGGGATGATGAACTGATTAAGTCAGCATGGTCAACCTGTCAAAGGTCAAGGTATTATGAGTTTGGGCACGATAGCTCCTGAACTGCTTGATGAATTTCAACAAAGCTTTTGTCAGTGATACAGTATTATGAATTGTTAGGTCAGAAAGGTCAATGGGAAAAAAAATCAAGGTCATATTGGTGTTGGCACAATAATTATCTCCCAAACCTCTTGACGGATTTTGCATAACTTCTGTCCAGGAAAAAGTATGAAGGGACAATGTACTTATCAGGTCAGCAAGGAAAAGGGTCAAAGGTCAGTGTCATATGGGAGTGGATGCAATGTGTCCCAATCCCTCCTTGATGGATTTCGACAAACTTTTGTCAGTGATGCAGCATGAATGGATGATGACCTGATTAGGTCAACATGGCCAAGGTCATATGAGGTCAACTTATTTTATCTTTGTGATTGTAACATCTCGTGAACCGCTTGATGGATTTCGACCAAATTTTCATCATTGTTGCCGTATGAAAAGGCGATGAGTTGATTCAGTCAGCATGGTCATAAAGGTTGTATGGAGTGCTCGTGCATGAGGCTTAACAGAGTTATACTGAATGATGCTTTGTGTCAACAGCTCAGGACCCATATTCTCACCGTTTCATTTTTTCTTTCATTCGTTTGCTCAATTTTGATGCTTGCATGCGTCGGCCTTGGTCACCTAATGGCGGCTTTCCATGCTGCTCGATCTCTGGCAGCCTCCCAGTTCAGTCCCTTAACCCTGAGGCCACACATGACCTTGTCCCAGTTCTTTTTTCGTCTACCCCTCGTAACCCCACCTCTAATATTAACGCTTCTCACTTTCTGCACCCAATTATCATCCCCCATCCTCTCCACATGCACAAACAACCTCAATCCACCTTTCCTCATCACAACACCAATACACTCCAGTCCCATTCCACCTCTCGACTCTTCTATCTTAAACCTAGCCCCCCAGGTCCTGCACTCAGGAACACACTGCACATCAACCTGTTCATTGTCATTTCTGCACATTTGAGCATGTGAATATCCTCTTCCTTTACTGCCTAGGTCTCACTACCAAACAGCATTACACGCCTAACACATACTGCATACAAAGATCCCTTAGCACGTCAGGAAAGCCCTCTCAATGTCAGGAGAGGCAACAGCTCCTTGAACATCTTCCAACTATTCTTCACCCTAGCCACAGAGCTAGCTCCAGTCCCACCTCCAGCACATAACACGTCTCCCAAATAACAAAACTCTTCCACACACTTAAGAGATTCACCAGCAAGTTCAATCCTTTCACACCTGACTTCTCCACCTGCTCTCTCTGACACACCGTACACATCAAATCAGCATTATCTGGCAGTCTATCTCTAATACCACTACATCTCTTATGCACCCACGTATCACAAACACTGCACAAGATGGAATTACTTCTCACGCCCTTGTGACAAATTGCACATGGCCACTCTCCCTCTTCTTAGACAGTACAGCCGCCAACCCTAGATATCATCAATTTTGTTTTATCTGCATTTACTCTTAAGTCCTTGTCCCCCGTATCATCTCTCCACTTCCTAAATCTTTCCTCTACCTCCCTTTCATTCTCTGCAGTCAACACCAAAACATCAGAACACAACATCTCCGATGAAAGTCCATTTCTGAGATCACGTGATAAGGCTTCAAGTACCACGATAAACAACAAGGGACTCAAAACTGACCCCTGATGCACACCAACAGCCTCGGAATACTCATCACTCAAATATCCGTTCACTCTTACCTTGGTGCGAGCACCCACATACATGGCCATAACCACCCTAACCAGCCACTCCTCTATCCTAAACTTTCTCATTGTCCACTTCACCACCTCTCTAGGGACTCTGTCAAAGGCCTTCTCCAAATCAACAAAGTTCCATTTTCTTCCTTGTATATTTTTCCTGAAGCTGTCGAACATGAATCAGTGGTCCCTCTACTTGGGCTAAACCCAAACTTCATCTCATCAATATTCACCTTTTCATTCTATTATTATTATGATGATGATGATGATGATGATGATGATGATGAGGAGGAGGAGGAGGAAGAACAGGAGGATTACTATTCTTATTCTTATTCCTATTATTATTATTGTTGTAGTTCTTCTTCTTCTTCTTCTTATTATTATTATTATTATTATTATTATTATTATTATTATTAGTAGTATATTATTATTTTTATTTATGGAATTATTATTATTATTTCATTCTCATCTTAAATGTCGGGACCATCTGCTTAGCCCCGGGCTCCTGTGCTCCTCATGGGGCAATGTAGGATTGGATGATGGATGGATGGATGGATGGATGGATTATTCTTATTATTATTATTATTATTATTATTATTATTATTATTATTATCATCATCATCATCATCATCATCATCATCATCATCATTATTATTATTATTATTATTATTATTGTGGAGGTTCGTCAAATCACATTATTGTTGAATGCAAGATCAAGCTGAGAGGAGTGTGGTGGACCAGGAGAGAAAGGAGCAGCCAGGAAGGAAGAGTGAAAATCCAGAAGATGGGGATCAAAGAAATGGCAGATGAATACAGGACTCGAGCAAGGTAGGAGCTAGAATCAGTGAACTGTAATGAAATGGATCTGACAGCCTGTGCAATGCATATAGAGACTGCTTAGTTAGGAATGATAAAGCGGTGCGTGGTGTGGCAAGAGTAACAATAAAAAAGAAAGGTACGGCATGGTGGGATGAAGAGGTTAAGAGAGCAGTGGAGAAAAAGAGAAAGAAGGGGCTCCAGTGGTTATAGGACAGGGGTTCAATTGAAATAAGAACTGAGTATATTGAGTGCAAGAAGCACGAAGAGAGACTAGAAAGGAAGAAAAAGAAGCAGTGAAATGATGATGTAGGAAGAAAAATGAATGCAAATTACTCTAAAAATGGGCAGTTATTCTGGAAAGAGGTGCGGAAATGTAGAAGTGACAGTGGAAAGAAATGCAAAAGTGTGAAGGATGTAAGTGGTAGATTATTAACCCATGGAGATGAAGTAAGGACCACATGGAAAGAATATTTTGAAAGCCTGATGAATGGGAATAGAGAGAGCAGAGCCGCTGTAAATATGATTGGTTTTGGGGGTGTGCAGAGCTGGAATGCAGTGCCATAAAACGTGACACTCACACAGGTGAAGAACACTGTGAAACGGCTGAAAATTGGGAAAGCATCTGGAGTTCATGAGGTGTATGCAGAGATGATTAAGGCTAGTGGAGAGAGCGGAATGAAGTGTTTGTTGCAGATATGTAAAAAAGCATGGATGAGTGAAACTGTGCTAGCAGAGTGAAAAAAGGCTGTGATTGTACCCCTGCACTAAAATAAAGGTGAGCGAAGTGAGTGCAGAAATTATCGTGGCATAAGTTTATTGAGTGTGGTAGGGAAGGTATATGGAAGAATTATTATTGAGAAAGTGAGAGATAACGGAAGTCCTAGTGAGTGATGAACAGGGTGGCTTTAGGAGTGGTAGTGGATGTGTAGATCAAATAATTGCTGTAAGACAGAGAATGGAGAAGGCGTGTGAGAAGGAGCATAAGGTGTTTATGGCAGTCATGGATCAGGAAAATCATACGACAAAGTAGACAGAGAAGGGTTGTGGAAGGTTTAATGCTTGTACAGTGTAGATGGTAAGCTGCTAGGTGCCGTCAAGAGTTTTTATGATGGTAGTGAAACATGTGTAAGAGTAAATAGGCATCCAAGTGAATGGTTCACGATCGGTGTGGGCGTGCGACAAGGTTGTGTGATGTCCCCATGGTTCTTCAACATATATATGGATGGGGTGATGAGGGAAGTAAAAAGACGAGTAATGGAGAGAGGGATGGCGTTGGTAATGAATGGTGATGGATGGAACATCTTAAATTTGTTGTATGCTGATTGTGCAGTACTACCTGCAATACCGCAAGAGCTTGTAGACTAGGGCAGAGTTTTGCTAATGTCTGTCAACGTCGTGCCTTGAGAGTTAATGTTGAAAAGAGTAGTGTTGATTGTTGAGGGAGAAGGTGAATCCCAGTGTGATGTTACAGTGAATGGAGAGAGACTGAAACTGGTGAGAGAGTTCAAATGCCTGGGTACAGTGATAGAAAAGAGAGGAAAATGTGCAAAAGATGTGCAAAGTAGACTGACACAAGGAAGGAAAGTAGCTGGTGCAAAGAAGGCTTTGATTTGGAACAGAGGTTTGAGTGTTGTAGCTGCATGAGGCTTACATGAAGGAACGTTAGTGCCAACTTTAACATATGGATATGAGACTATGGTGTGGCATGAAAATGAAGTCAAGAGTAAGAGCAGTGGAGATGGGACTACTGAGGAACATATGTGGAGTACAGAGAGTGTATGAGATACGAAATAATGTGATCCGTGAAAGGTGTGGAGTGAATGAATGAATGAAAGAAAATGTGACATGGCGGCGCAACAGCAGAGGTCATGTGCCACCAAACATAAAATGAAAAGAAAGTACAAATTTATAAAAAACGATAAAAAGTAGAGATAAACAATGCATAAAACAAATGAACAATATAAAAGAATAAAAGAAACTAAAGCTAAAAAACATAGTGGAAAAATATGGGTTAAAGTGAGAACACTAACATTAAAATACAAACTAAAATATGGAAAAGCCCTACAGTTTGTGGAGAAGACCAGAACTCAACACAAAAGAGAAGGTGCCTCCCCCCACAGCACAAGCCTCTTCCCCAAGAACCGAGGAAAGAAGGAACTATCCATTGGCAGCTCGGCACACGGAAAGGTACTGCCGACGAAGGTCCCTGAGACTGGGGCATTTGACAAGGAGATGCCGCACAGTCAAAGGAACCAGACAGCCATCACAATAGGGAGGGGACGCCCTCGCCATTAAAAAACCATGGGTCAGTCTAGTATGGCCGATCAGGAGACGAGCCAAAGCTATGTTCCACTGTCAGAACAGTCCCACATACCCCCCATCGCCCAGGTTCCTATGAATGCTGCAGAGTTTGTTCACCCCTGCTGCATCCCACCTCTGCTGCCAGCAAAGATGGACAGCCTCCACAGTGGCTGCACATAAATCCTCGGATGGGACACGGTATTGAGGAGAGGAAGGGCGAGAGGCAGCAGCTCTCACCAAAGAGTCAGCAAGCTCATTGCCCACAACCCCCACATGTGCAGGGACCCAACACAGTTGTACAGAGTATCCTCTCCTACGTAATAAGAAGAGCCACTCCAAGACAGATAAGACCAGGGGATGTGATAGGAAGCCACAAGACAAAGCTTGTAGGACACTGGCTGAGTCACTAAAAATGGTAAAAAAAGCTGGAGGAAAGCTAAAAATCAATTCAACTGCAACTAAAATGGCAGTAAGTTCACCAGTAATAACAGATGCAGAAGGAGGGAGACTCCCACCACGGCTAAAATCACGAAAGATGACACCAAACCTGTCCCCACACTGAATTTAGAGCCATCAGTATATACAGGGATCGAGTCATTGTGAGCAGAGGCATGTTCTAAAAAATAAGACAAAGCTGCCTGTGAGGAAAGAGAGGCCTTCCTCTCAAGGAAGTAATCACATGGTTGTACCTCTGGAAGAAGCCAAGGGGCCACTCGGGGGACACGCACAGGGCAAACAAGAGAGGACTGGACACCCAACTTCTCCAAGGCAGCCCTCACTCTGTACCCGAACGGGTGTGGATAGCGAGGGTGGGTGTCATAAAAGGGGAGAAAAGTGACCTCAGAGACAGCCTGATAACTCAGAGTGGCTGGAATACGGCGAAGGCGGTGCCAATACTGTACCACTAAGGACTGCTGGCAGAGGTCCAGTGGTAGTTCATTCACATCAACCAAAAGGCTTTTAATCAGCGAGGACCGGAAAGCCCTAGCTGACAGGCGAATCCCAGCATGATGGACAAAATTTAGCAGCCGCAGCTGTGCCTCAGTAGCAGAGGAGTACACTACACACCCATAGTCCAATGTGCTCCTAACTAAGGCACGGAGCAGGATGGTTCTGTCAGCGCCTCAAGACAATTGAGATAGGGTCCTTAAGAGAGACAGGGCACGGAGGCATGAGAGTCGTAATGAATGGATATGAGGTACTCACGTCAGTCTCCTGTCGAAGACAAGTCCAGGAAACCTTGTTTCATCGACACATCGCACCCTGTGGCCATATAACTGGAGATCTGGGTCGGGGTGAACTCCTCTCAAGCGGCAGAAATGCAAGGTCACCATCTTTGTTGGGGAGAAATGGAAGCCATGCACTGTGGCCCACCGAGAGACCCTGTCCAGAGCAAGTTGCATGTGACGTTCAGCCACAGACATTCGGGAAGCAGCATACCATAGAGCCAAATCATCAAACTGCAATGAGGCTTACACCCCTTCTGAAATAGAGGACAGTATACCGTTCGATGCTATTGCAAAAAGTGTCACACTGAGGACACTTCCCTGAGGCACCCCTTCCTCCTGAGGGTACAAAGGAGACAGGGTGACACCAACCCTAACTCTGAATGAACGGTCACACAGAAAATTTAATATAAAGAGGGGTAGCCTGCCACGTAAACCAAAGAATGGAGTAGTTGGAAGATACCAAACTGCCATGTAGTATCATATCCCTTTTCTAGATCAAAGAAAATGCACACTAGATGCTACTGTCTAGCAAAAGCATCACATGCTGCAGCCTCAAGATGGACAAGTGCATCTGTTGTTGAGCGACATTTTTGAAAACCAGACTGGCACCGAGAAAGACATTCATTCCTTTCTGGGAAACACATTAGGCGTGTATTGACCATTATCTCAAATAATTTGCACATGGAGGACATTAAGGCAATTGGCCGATACTCCATGGGACTGTAACCTGCCTTCCCCGGCTTCTGGAATGGCAGGACAATGGCCTCACGCCAAGAGGTGGGATGAGAGGATGCCCTCTAGATTTTGTTATAAAGGCTGAGGAGTAAGTACAGTGCATCATCATCCAGGTGTTGAAGCATTGCGTAGGGAATATCATCCGGCCCTGGTGAGGTGTCACGGCAGAGGGAAAGGGCAGAGTGAAGTTCACGACAAGGGAAAGGGAGGTTGTAGGACTCCACATTCCCTGAACGGAAGTCCGTACCCTTGTAGGAACTTTGTAGCCACCATTTATATATATGTAACTCTTTAGTCTTGTAATATTTAAGTCTTGAGTTTTGGTTAAAGTTATTTTGGTAATCGAAGAGCAGGAGGAGTTAAAGATGAATACAAGGAGTTGACCTTGATTTATTATCTTCAGAGAAAGTCTAAGTTGCGCAGCATAAGCATTACACAGGGACTTAATATGCTAAATCTAGTTGGTCCCCTCTTATTCGATCTCTCCACTACCTGCCAGTTCTATGGCCGGTCCCTTTCTGAGCTCTGATTCTTACATTCTTGTTTAGCAGGGGTCGTGTCACATGTGCTATACTGTCGTGGAAACCTCTAGAATACTGTATGTCTGTGTGTAAGTACTGCTTCCAGTAAACGACCAGCATTCCTTCACTTTAAGAGTTGCAAGCTAATTTCCCATTCCAACACCTTGTCTGGTGCTCTGTCTATCTATCTGTCTATCTGTCCATCATGCTATCTGTCATGATTTGTATTTATAATATGGAGTCCTGACATCACTTGGTCACGCAAACTCTCGGTCCTCCGACAGCAATCATCATTGACATATACTAATCTCTTAATACATAACATTGATTATAATATTGCATAGTTATAATATTCATGTTAATATTGCAATGATCCAGTAACATTACAGTTTAACCCCTACACCGCGGGGATATTTTTGCTCTCTTTGCACGTTCCATGAGGATATTTGAGCTCCAACTGACTTTTTAAAAATACTTGCCAATAATCAGTTATTAGTCCTAGAAAATTATAATTAAATATGCCTATGGCACATACCTTCAGCTTTCTCCTGGGATGTTTGTTGAGCCTTCATCGACAACCATAGGACTTGTGGAGACTTCTGAAGTTGGGTAACGAAGTCTCCACTTTACACTTCCTGACACCATGTAATATGATTACCACAGCCTGGTATTATCACTAGAAACACTATTGTATGATTTTTAGGTAGTTTGGAATCCATACTCAAGAAAAAAAAAAAAAACACTGTGAAAGCAATGAAAATTACGAGCGCGTACGAGCTTCCCATCCGTGATCGTTCCCCGCTGGTATTCTCTCATTTATTATTCATAAACACACTCACACTTTATATTCCTATTACTTTATTACACTTATATATATCTACAGTATTTATCCATAAGTTTCCTTCAGTAACAGTAGTTTATTTTCACTCCAGGCATTCACTATCTTGTTCAGTAAACTATGTAATGTATTTTTAATATTTACATTTCTATTTTATTTACACTATGTTATGCACTGTCACTTGCAGTAACTTATAAAACTCTTTTCCACTGTTCAGTCATATTTACATCCATTGCTTTCACTTGCTATTTACACATTATTTACATTTCCATTTGCATTGTTTTAGGGTCACCAGAAAGATCGTAGTCACTGTCCATCATTATCATTGATATTAGCCAGTTCATGTTCCACAGCAGAGTCACTTAGCCCTTTACCCCTTCCACATGAGGTTTAGTAGGGGTAGAGGTCACAGTGCCCTTTGCATGGGGCTAAAAAGCAGTGGAATTGGACTTGGTTTCACCTTAAAAGAGGACAGTAAACTGAATGCTGTGGCCTAGGGGCAGTGAAGGGTTGCCAATGTCAGCATGGTGACAGCTACTAATTTATATGCTATGAAATGATTTGTAGGAAATCTAGACAATACATAATAAATTAGGTACTCCAGGCTTCTCCCTTCCTTTCTTATATATATTTTTATTATGAGAATAGGTCATACAACATATTTCAAGGGTAAATAAACAGGGAAAATTAGCGAACGAGTGCATGTGGGGTGTTGCCAGGTGATAATTAGCCCATTCCAGATGTGTGGCAGTATCAATTACTTTTTCTCTTTCTTTTATATATTATTATGTATAAGAATAGCGTACAGGGCACATTGCAATGGATAAAATGAGTGGAAAAATCCATCCAGAACTTGTGTAGTGCAGCACAGCTGGGCATGCGGGAGGAGAGGGTAATGGAGGGGAGGTAAGGAGGGGAGTCAAGGACAGGGGAAAAATGGCTAAATTGTCAATAGTGGATGAGAGTACAGATGACATTAGCAGAACTGAGTATAGCTGGACACTGGTAGTACTGATAGATGATACAAGCCACCACTTGAAAGCCAGGGCGAATTCAAAATAACACAGAATCACAAAAGTGACGCCCCGCGGTATGATCCCTTGATCCCCAGAGTCACTAAAGTGACACCCCGCAGTTAAGGGGTTAAACAAGTTGTAAATATAACTGAATAAATGCAATATGGTTAAATTGGTTATTGTATGACATTTTGTAAGATGTGCATGTTTAACAGTAAAATGTATATATGCAAAGAAAAAAGTTCAAAGTTAAGATTATGGTAAGAGCTATTAATATGTTATATAATGATACTGGTATACTTTCATATCATGTGTCTTCTTCTTATATATATATATATATATATATATATATATATATATATATAGATTATATATATATATATATATTTGTGTGTGTGTGTGTGTGTGTGTATAATTAATACTATATACAAAATATGTACACTTCATTCAGGAGGGTTAACTTGAATGCTTACTCTACCCCCACTAAATACTGACTCCAAATTTGCAATTCTTGCATGCATTCTGTGAATTGCAAATAGCACTACTGCAAATACAATACAGAAGATTTATAAAGACAGTAGGTGCTGGGCTATACACATAATATGGGTTGAACATACTCAAACTCAAATCTTCCCAGGGCTTCATTGTTTCATTGATCAGTTGCATAGTTTCAAACTTCAGTGAAGTCAACTTAATACCTGTGCTCATGTTTAAGTCCATATTAGGTAGTGGGTGGAAATGTTTGTGTGTATGATTGAGGATGGCGTAGTGAATGATGGTGGATAAAGTGGACATGGATGGTGTAAATACCGCACAGTAGTCTGGTGCTATGTATAATCCTGATGCTGAAGTATGAAATGGTGGTATATCTGGACAGACTATGTAAACTGATGTGTTATGAGTCTGTCTATATACCGAGGCTCCTTCCCCCAAGGAAAGGAAGGTAGCCGAGACAGGACGACACACTCCCCATTTACTCATCCATTCAAACACATTCATTCGCATCTTAGCCCCAAAGGGGAGAACGGACAGATCCTCACCGCACCACACCGCACAAGGGTCAACTGCGCAATGCAATCAGTGACATCAGCAGCAGGGCCCGACAGCAGAACTGGTTTACCTCTGCCACATCATAACAGACCCATCCCCTTACCCGCACCTGACCTGACTAGCTGACCAGACCAAATGCGGGAGAATATCTCCTCAGGGCTGCGTCATCACTTATTCATTCACAATTTCTCTCCATTTATTTCTGTCACGCACAGCCACTCTTCCTTGCTCAACAGACATTCCTCTCGCATCCAGTGCTCTCTTCACACTGTCCATCCATCTTATTCGTGGTCTTCCTCTCAGCCTTACACCTCTCACATCAGATCTAGTTATCTTTTTCACCAATCGCTCATTATCCATTCTCTCCATATGCCCAAACCATCGCAACACCCTCTGCTCAACTCTACCAACCACTATGGGGTGGTACTACTACTCTGCGGCCAGGTTGTGTTAGGAAGAATACTGCCACCGTATTCCCTGTGTCGTAAAAGGCGACTAAAAAGGGAGGGGTGAGGGGACTAGGGACCCCCTCCATTGTTTTTTAGTTCCTAAAAAGAGACAGGCCAGAGAAAGGGTTGGGGGATGGAGTTATCCCCGTACCCTGAAGATTGGGATTGTTATGAGTGACATAAAAAAAAAAAAAACTGTGAGTGACCGATGCATTGATGGTGTACAAGCTTATCTGGGGTAAAAGTGAAGTTGCAGTGATTATGAATGTTGTGATTTTTTATGATAGCCATTTCACAAGGGACTGTTTCAGTAGGCTGAAATGTGAAAATGTACGCAGGACAAAGGTGAACAGCATGTAAGGATGTTGGGCTCTTTCGTTCAATCATTGATTCACTTGCGAAAGTGACAGTATTCCGTTTCTTGGAGACCGTGATGAGTTCGGTGTCTGTGTTGATGTTGATGATGACCAAAGTGTTATTATTCTTAGAAGGAAAGGGATGTATTTCCTATACTGTGAACAGGTCATCAGTTATGAATGGTATATGAAGTACTACTGATGTTGGTGTTAGTGTTGCTTCTAAATATGGATAATATTGCATGAAATCCCTACTTCGGAACAAAGGCTTCAATTTATGTTTATATATGCCTTGACTAATTATCTGACATAGTTCATGAACTGGAAGTAAGTCAATTGTGTTCTTGCCATTACCGGCATTCGAAATTCCATGCACAAGTGCCCTGTAACGAACTCTAGTGTTGTCTAATTGGAGTAGAATTGTGTCAATGTTTCCGTGATGATGTAGAAGTGTTGGAAAAGTGTTATGTTACCTTCCATGTAATTTATTTTATCTACACTTTCCAGAGCAATGTTTTCCACCTTTTTCAGATTTTTCACGATTGTCTTCATTGCTGAGTTATGTCCTGCAGCGAATTTATCTTGGTATGTTAGTACCTGAGCTATTTTTATTAATTTGTTGTTTATTTCTTGAAGGTCTTCCTGTGGAGTACTGTGGAGTCACATGGAGAGACAGGCTGACAAATGAGAATATAAAGGAGCGTTGTGGTGAAGATGTGGATGTGATAGGAAGTGTTAGGAGGAATACACTGAGGTGGTTTGGCCATTTGGAGAGGATGGAGGGTGAAAGACTGACGAAGAGAGTGTATGTGAGTGGGGTGGAGGGAGGAAGAGGGAGGGGGAGGCCAAGGATGAGCTGGAGGGATGGGGTGGAGAGGTATATGAGAGAGGGGGGGGTGAGTTGGGAGTGGGGCAGTGAAATGGCGGGGGACAGGGCGACGCGACGTGGAGGCGATTTGTTTGTGGCCAAACCCGAACGGGATTGAGGTGTCTGGCAATAGACAGATAGAGATAGTATTCCTCTGTAGCCAATCCAAAGATGTTCCCAAGAACTGCACCACCCAGGTCAAACAAACCGCTCTTTTGGTGAGTACGTGTAATGTTGTTCATGGCACTCAATACCCCCATTCCATGAGATGGGAGATCTTGGATCATGATGAGCATAGTTGACTTAGCCTGTTCTATCATCCATTTCGCTAACTTCACTATTTCATCCACTTCCTTTGTGTTATGTGCTTGTGAAACATAGCCTCCTATCATGAAGTCTAGGGTCCTCATGGGTCTCGCGATGTTTTCTGGATAAGAATGTAATTCGTATAAGTAATCCAGACTGATTTCAGTACCATGACATCTTTTACATTTGACGTCGTGCCCGTTGGAGCTATGAGGCATCCTTGCCATACCATGTGTTGGGAGTCTAAGTGAGCATATCCTCTTGCTGTGTAGAGGAGAAACCATAGCATAAGTCCCTTCATTGTTACCTACCGACAAAAAAAAATCTATTAATTTTCTAATATGGTCATGCTGTGGTCGATGATAGTGATGATGTGCGTTACGGTTGACTAACGTAGAACAATAACTTGATTGTAATTTCATTTATAGAAGGAGTTTGAATCGATTTTTAAATCATGTAAATGATGTTCCGTAGATTTTATTGGAACAGTTGCACCTATGTTTGATTGTTTGGTATATGACCTTAATTTATTTTTGTAATTATTGTTGTTTTCTTGATTGGTTTCATGAGTTACGTTCGCTTGTTCGGTTGTATCCAAGGCTGTATAATTATTGGACAGTTCGCTTGAAACTCGTTTTAAATGGTCAATATGAACTTGTTTCTCTCCGCCACTTAACAATGACCTAATTAAAACTTTGTTTGCTTTTATGTTAATTACTCTGTATGGGCCCTGAAAATTTGGGAATAATTTATTGTCTCTTGGAAGAATGATACCATAAACAATGTCTCCTAAGCTGATAGGCAAATCTCTTACCTTTTTATTAAATGCCTCCGTCATTTCTTCTTTAGACATCGTTAATTGTTTTTTGACTCTTTTGTGAATGTCCTGGAATTCACGTAAACGGAGTTTAGAGTAATCATCGTAATTGTATATGGGCAGACTGTCACCTTCTTGGAGTTCATATGGTAGTTTTTTATCTGTGCCATATATAATGAAATGTGGTGTGTCACCTATGGATTTATTTATAGATCCATTAATTGAGGTTTCTACTCTGGGAATCCAATCATCCCAGCTTGCATAATTTTCACTAAGAATGTGTCTTAGCACATCTAATACTTTTTTGTTTTATCTCTCTACTAACCCATTGGATGCTGGGTGATAGGCTAAAACGTTAACCTTTTTGATATTGTATTTTTTACATATTTCTTGTAAGATATCAGAATTAAATTCTCCTCCATTATCACTTATTAGTACCTTTGGGGTAGTAAAGCGACATATTACATTATCTATTATTGCCTTTGCTACTGTCTCTGCTGTTTTATCTTTAATTGGGGCTAGAATTACATAACGGGAAAAATGATCCGTTGCTACGAATAGGTATTGGTTATTGTTGTATGATAATGGCATCTTGAGTAAATCAACTGTGACACCTTCTCATGGTTGATGTGATTCAGGGTAATTACCTATTGGTGCAGGTGAAATTGGGTATCCTTTGTGTTTTGCACATGATTAGCATGTCTATATGATTGTTTATATCTTTTCGTAATGATGGCCAGTAATATAACAACTGGGCTTGTTTGGATGTCCTATCCTTTCCAGGATGTCCTGCATGTGGGCTATCGTGTATCGTTCGTAATACTTGGGGTATCATGTCATTAGGTACTACAGTACCAATTGTTTATTATTTCTTCGGCGTTTTGGTTGTCCTGCATTGATCTTGTATAAAGTAATACTGACTATTGTGAATTGTTCGAGTGGTACATGTAGTTTGGGTAATTGTATGTTATCTCCACTTTCCAACTTGTATATAACTTTAAACCATGTTGGATCAAGTCTTTGTGCTTTTGCTATTTCATCGTGTTTCAGATGCATCCTTTGAGATCTAATGCCGCGACCTGAATTGTGTTCGGGTTCCTAGATAATGCGTCGGCTACTAGATTCATTTTGCCGTGTATGTAATGAATATGTACATTGTAGTTTTCAATTGAATATTTCCATCGTGCTCTCCTCCCAGAGAGGAGTTTTTCTTTAAACATACTAGCGGTTTATGGTTGGTGAATAAGTGTATTTCGTAACCATATACGAAATCTCGAAGCTTTTGTAATGCAAAAACCACTGCAAGTGCCTCTAAGTCTGTAGTGGAATAATTTTTCTCTGCACCTTTTATTTGTCTGCTGGCAAATGCAGTTGGTTGATTCTGTCCTCTTTTATCTTCTTGCATCAATACAGCCCCTAATCCTTTAACTGATGCATCTGTACAGATATTAAATGATTTTGTGAAATCTGGATATGCCAAACAAGGTGCATTTGTTAGTTTATTTTTTTAATTTGTTAAATGCTTGTTTTTGTTCTTCTCCCTATTGGAATACAGCATTTTTTTAAGTAGTTGGAATAGAGGAAAGGCTATATGAGAGAATTGTTGTACGAATGACCTATAGTACCCAGCTAGACCTAAAAAATGTCTAACTTCATCATTTGTAGTGGGTTCAGGAAAGTCTCTCACTGCCTGTATTTTATCATTAGTGGTGTGAATACCATTAGCACTTAATGTGTGGCCTAAGAATTTTATTTCCTTAAAGCAAAATTTGCATTTAGAAAGCTTAATTTTTAAACCAGCATCACCAAGCTTTTGTAAGAGTAGGTCTAATTTCTGGAGGTGTTCTGTGATATCTTTTGTTGCAATAATAATATCGTCAAGATGAACAAATATTCCTTGTCCTAAAATTCCGGACAATACGATGTTCTTAACCCTTACACCGCGGGCATGTTTCCCAATGTTTTGCGTGTCCCGCGGGGTTATTCGGGCTCCGACAGACTCTCAAAAAATATTTGCCAAAAATCAGTTATTAGTCCTAGAATATTAAAATTACATATGCATATGGCACATTCCTTCAGCTTTCTCCTGGGATGTTTGTTGAGCCTTCGTCGATTACCGTAGGACTTGTGGAGACCTCTGAAGTTGGGTAACGAAGTCTCCACTTTACACTTCCCGACAACCAGTAATATGATTACCACAGCCAGATATTATCACTATAAACACTATTCTATGATTATCAAGTAGTTTGGGATCCATACTCCAAAAAAAACCCACTGTGAAAGCAATGAAAATTACGAGCGTGTATGACCTTCCCACTTACGCTAGTTCGCTGTTGGTATTCTGTCTTTTATTATTCATAAAACCCCTCACACTTTATATTTCTATTACTATATAACACTTATATATATCTGGAGTATTTATTCATAAGTTTCCTTCAGTAGTATTAGTTTATTGTCACTGAAGTCATTAAATTTTTCATCCAGTAAAATAAGTAGAGAGCCACTGATTCACTTTCACTGTTATAACATCAAGTATTTGTACTCATATTCTTATACTACTAATTACTTACATTATTATTTACATTTTCTATTGTATTTTCAATATTTACACTTCTATTTTACTTACATTATGTTATTCACTGTCACTTTCAGTAACATAAAACTATATTACACTGTTCAATCATATGTACTGTACATCCATTGCTTTCACTTGCTATTTACACATTATTTGCACATTATTTTCACATTATTTTCCTTTCCCACTTGCACTCTTAGAACTGCTTCTGGCTGTGGTAATCAAAGAAGCAGGTAACACAGAGGGGAACCTGGCACTCAGCGCACTGCCAAGAGGTGCGTTTGTGCTCAGGTGTGCATCGGGTGGTATGTACACACACCTGGCACCTGTGGATCGCAGCCTTCTCTTGCCTGTGGCAGGCATTTGCACCAGTCTGTGCTGATCCATGTACGCCCTCTGCTCAAGTCTGTCGGGAAGTGTTACTGGATGGCGCCTTGGAGTTGCTGCTGTCACCCTACCATATCTTTCAAGCAGCTGCTGAACACAAGTCCTGGCAAACAACCTCAGGGAGAAGGACTTGGGTGGCTTGACCTTCATCTTGTACAGGATGAAGGCGTTCAGTATCGTCATGTCTATAAGATGCAGAAAAACTTTCCTGTACCACCTAGTATACTTCCTGAGACAGTCGATCTCTCCAATCATCATGTCAGACTTGTCCACCAGCCGCATTTTGATATTGTAGTCTAAGACAGCATCAGGTTTCCTCACAGGTTCTCCTGTCCTACGGTCGACCTTCCCACTGTCTGTCATTTCCCCCTTATGTACGGTGGTGAGCATGTGCACGACCCTCATGTCATGCCAACGTATTGCCAGCATCTTCTCAGACTTGTGCAGGTGCACGTCTCCTCGCTGAGAGGTTCCTGCCTCTGGGAATTTAGGGAAGTGGGCACGATTACTCTTCACAGTGCCGCAGGAGCCGATGCCGTGCTCTGAAATGTATTTGGCAAGTTTCGGTGCTGTATAATAGTTGTCTGTATACAGCACATGATTCCCACCAAAATACATTTCAAGGAGCAATTGCACTACACAGCCTGAGAAGCCAAGGGGGTGTGTTTTATCAAGATCGACAGTGCTGGCTGAATAAATGACGAAGTCAAGGATGTACCCCGTCTTACAGTTGCACAGAACAAAGAACTTGATTCCAAAGCGATGGCGTTTGCTTGGAATGTACTGCACAAACCTAAGACGTCCTCTGAACAAAACCAAGGATTCGTCAATGACAACCTTCTGAAAGGGGTAGAAGAATGTCATAAACTTATCCTTCATTCCGCTCAGAATCTCCCGGATCTTCCAGAGTGGGTCGGTTTGGGAAGGTACATTGTTTTTGGCAACGTGCAAGTTTCCCATGATGTTCTGGAAGCGATCTCTGGCCATGTACTTACTGAAGGTGGGTGAGGGTAGTATGGGGTCCATGGACCAGTATTCTTCCAACTCATGCTTCTTTGAGTGTGGCATGAGAAGCATGAGGGCAAAGAACACATACAGCTCCTGCACTCCCAGCATGGACCATTGTTGCATCTTGGCTGCACCTGTACCACTTGCAGCACGTTGTGATTCATACCTGTTGGTCTCATCACATATGTGCTGCATGACTTCATCATCGAGGAAGGCCAAAAGGAAGTCCACACACTCAGCATCCTCGTCAAGAGTGAAGGCAGGCTATACTCCTGAGGAACTCTCGTCAAAATGGAGATGTTCACGGACAAAATTGGACCCTTCCGTCCACGCGAAGGCGTCCAGGATTCCCTGTCGTTGCGGTGTAGGGTGGGTGAGGGTGGAGGGTGGCTGTGAGGCAGATTTATCAGGTTCAAGGTCACTCACACTGACCCTGGGTTGCCGTACAGCACTAGCTGCCCTTACTCTACTAGCAACTCTACTTTTACGGGTCAGGGATTTACCTCTTCCTCTATGGCCTGCCTTCACTGTTGATGCTGGTGGTGACTCCGACGACGAAGACTCCGGAGAAAATTCAGCAGAAGAGGAAGAAATGAGTGAAGTGGGGCTTGGGGAATGGGGAGGTGAATCAACTCGGGACTCAGGGCGGGCTGGGTCACACGGGGCCATTGTTCCTGGGCTAACCTGCTGCCTTTTCATTCCCTTCCAAAATTCCTTCCCTTGCTGCACTAACGGCTCCTTTCCCTTGGAGCTAGGGATAACTTGGGACACTGAAGCACTCGTACTAGTAGTTTCTGTCACGACTTCCTCACCCGGCTCATCACACGAATCCCCTGAAGGGTCAAAGTCACAATCCATCATCACCATTGACAATTCAGTTAGTTCACATTCCACTGCAGAGTCACTTAGTCCTTTCCTGCTTCCCCCACGAGTTTTTCTGGGTGTAGAGGTCATGGGGCCCTTTGCAATGGGTGCAGAAGCGGCACAAATGGCGGGGCGCGAGTGCGACATGCTTTGACCACAGAGGAGGACAAGGAACTAAATGGCGCAGCTTATCTGAGAATGCAAGGGTTGACAGTGACAATGGGGCTAACAGCTGCTAACTTACATGCTAATAAATTACTGGTAGAAAATCTCGGCAATACATAAAGAAATAGGTAGTTCCAGGTGAATGTAAATGTCACTTAGGCTTCTCCCTTCCTTTCTGATATATATTTTTATTACAGAAATAGATTACAAGGCATAATTCAAAGGGGAAATTACCGTGAGAATGTAGCAAATGAATGCATGTGAGGTGTTGTGATAATTAGCCAATTCCTGGTGTATACCACTATCACTTACCTTATTTTTTTTGGTATATATTATTTTGTATAAGTATAGGGCATAGGGCTTATTTCAATGGATGAAATCTGTGGAAAAATCCGGGGGAGATTTGCTTAGCGCAGCGCAGCCGGGGAGGTGAGAGGACAGGGTAATGGAGGGGAGGTAGGGAGGGGAGTCAGGAACAGGGGAAAATGGCTAAAATGTCAACAATGGATGGGAGTACAGATGAGATTTGGAGTGCTGACTAGTGTTGGACATTGGCAGTACTGATAGATGATACAAGCCACCACTTGAAAACCCGGGATAATTCAAAGTAACATAGAATCACAAAAGTAATGCCCCGCGGTATGATCCATTGTGCCCGAGCGTCACGAAGTGACGTCCAGTGGTTAAGGGGTTAAGATGCTGGAATGTACCCGGGGCTGGCCTCAGTCCCATTGGCATCCCTCTATACTGAGTGTCCTCTACTTGTGGAAAAGGCAGTGTATTTACGTGGCTCCTGATCTACAGGAATTTGATAATAACCACTCAGCAGATCGATTGTGGAAAATACATTATTTTCTGGTCCAATATTCTGTAGAATGTCGCTTAGCAATGGCATGGGAAATAGGTCTGGGATTGGGTGATTGTTTAGTTTACGATAATCTTCTACCGCACACATTTCTCCATTTTGTTTGGGCACGAAGAATAATGGGGCATTCCACGGGGAGACTGATGGCTCAATAATTCCAAGTTGTAACATTTCATCGACATACTGGTTTGCGAGTGTACAATGAGCTTGTGGGATTCTATAGGCCGGTACAAAAATTGGTGGTGTACCTGGGTGCACGTTAATCTTGTGATTAATCAGGTTAGTACACCCTAATTGTTCTCCGGGTAATGCTACAGTGTCACTGTGTGTTTCCAACATGGTTAAATAATTTTCTTCATCAAATTCACCTGAGTGAATTAAATTCTCTTTTATGCTTTCTCTATCTGTAGATTTTATCTCATTTTTCACTCCAGCTACAACTATTTCCTTCACAGGGGTGGGACATTTTTCAATATTAACTATACAAGTCCTCCTTTTCAAAAGTATTTCCCCATTCATGTGATTAATTATAAATATCTGAGTTTGCCCTTCGTTGTTCATCTGACAATGAATTTTCTACTGACAATCCTTTTACTTTACATAATTCTTCTAAGACAAGAACAATACTATTCCGCAACTTGCTCTTTATAGTAACTTTCATATAAGAGTTAGGTGGTATAACTAAATCATTGGTGAGATGGGCAGGAAAAACTGATAAATCAGTACCATTACCTGGGTTTCTAGTCCTGGAGGTTGAGGGGGGGGGGGAGTGGATCTATACATTCATCTGTTTGTGTATGTTTGTTTAAGCTTTTAATATTTCCAATTCTTTTTGGTTCTCTTTTACTAATCGGTGAGGACTCGGATGGTATTTCCACTATGAATTCATTATCAAAGTCTATTCCATTCATTTGTGGGAGTAAAACTATTTTCTCTGTTCTCATGTATCTTAAGCCCAGTAACATATGAGCTTTAATTGTTGAGTTTTCAACGATACAGAAAAATGCAGAGATTGGTCTTGTAGTATCTGTGATACTGATGTTTAACCGTATCATACCTTTTACTGTGATTTGTTTGCCATCTACTGTATATAAGTCTAAATCAGATTCTTCCAGAAAAGCTACTTTCTTCTTATTTCCATAAATTCTATTTATTTCTTCTTGTGTTATTAAGTTCACTGGAGAGCCTGTGTCTAAAAATAAGGAAAAATTTTGATCCTCACATACAGCTAGTGTCAAGATACACTCATTTCCCAACATGCCTCCTATGTGAATTTTAGACTTGCTTTTCTTTACATTTGTTCGTTTTTTGTCGTGACTTGGTCTTCCCCCGATTTGAAAATGGACACTAGTTTTTCTACTGTTTTGCAGTTACTGGTCCAATGCCCTTGGTACCGGTGATGCCTATAGTAGGGAACAAATCCTTGTGTTTTTTGTCTATCCTCTTTATTTTTGATAAAGCATTCATACCTTGTGTGTCCTGGTTTTGCACAATAATGACATAGAATGGACCTATCTCCTGACTGTGATCTACGAGATGGCTTCCCATATTTAGTGGTGTCTGTGGCGCGAGATCTGCTCAGGCTGCGCAGAAACTTATGAAACTGCCTGTGGCCTGGTGTTTGTGATCGATGCCTTGACGCGTTTGGTTGTTTGCTCTGCCTGCTTTCGAGTCGCGATCGATTTTGTTCTCTGTTTGGGGTAGTTGTAGGTGTTTCCACAGCTGATACTGTCTCAGGCAATCTCATTCTACTAGAATGTGATTTTGTTTCGATCACCCCAGCTTTGCTACACTGCATCTCTATCTCGTTCATTAAGTCTAGTAAGCACATATCTGGGGTGTACGCGATCGTCTTAAGGGTCCCATCAGGTAATTTACACAAGGCAGCTACATAACCAATGATTTCCAGGACGAGGTCTGGGGACATCTTTCCATCTCCTGTTTTCCAGTTTGAGTTTTCTAAGGTAGCTAATAATGTTCTTTGGATCGTGGAGACATCAGCAGTTATTTCACTGAGCACATGATTTGTAGTGTGCTCCCTTACAATATCTGCAATCTGATGTAATTCTGGGATATTACCTGGCAAAAGTTCATACCCCCAGAAAATTTCTTCAAAAATTCAGTTTTAAATGCATCATATGTCTTAGCTCTGAGGAGCTTATCTGACTTTAGCAAGTCTCCTGCTGGGCATCTTTCCTGACTAATCCAAGAGAAAAAAATAGCAATTTTCTCTTGTTCATCTGTAATGTATCATTTTACGAAGGTCTGTTCACACTGATTGACCAATGAAATGACATCAATGCGATCTTTTTCTGTGCCATAGAATTTCGGGGCAGTTTGATCCTCATGATAAACGTAAATATGTGGGGATGTTTGATCTGTGGTATTCATCTTCACTGGTTGCTCTGTTAATTTAACTTGGACTTGTTTATCGTTGTGTGAGGGAATAGTGGAAGAGATTTTCCCTGAACGATGAACTCTGTTAAGTATATTTTCATAGGTATGCAAGTCAGAGACAAAGTTCTCACTCGCAACATCAGAGGAGGTTTGCCAATCATCATCATTATCATCTAGAACTGAGGTATTTGTTCCTTTATCTTTAGTTTGTGGTAATTTTTGTAGGATGGGTGTGTTGCCCTGGTTCTCTTCTAATTGTGTATCCACAGTGGGCGCTAACTATGTATCATCTGGTAGTAACACAGGTGCGGGTGAAAATAATCCTGTCATATCACTCAGCTAAAAAGAATTCTTGTTGCTAAGATATAGTGTTATGAAATGCATCTTTTGTTTATGTCCTAACTAAATAGATGAGTAAATGAGTTGTAATAAATGATAGATAGTGAGTGAATAAGTGTATATATAAAAATAAGTAAAGGAGGTGATTGTACCTAATTTAAGCACTGAGAAGAATGAGTAAGTATAATTACACCCACTTGATACAGATGGTCATTTGGAGGGGTGGGTCGAAGCAATTGTCGATCTTGGAAGATAAATACAGAGTTGAATGAAGATCTCCACTCGATAATTCTAAGGCTGTGTTGATGGACTATATTACTCAGGAAATTCCATGACCTGATGAATGTAGTGGTTAACAGCTGTAGTCACAGGCGAACCTCACCATAGAACATCAAATTCCCACTCAATACTGTGGAAATAAATGAGTATGAGTAGGAGTTATGTGAATAATGAGTAACGAGTAGTGGGTGAGAAGTGCCTGGTGTCAGTCACACGTTGATTGGCGTGGCGTTGTCTCAGTAAACACGCATGGCGACGTCGTCTCAGCAGATACACATGGTGACGTCGGCTTCCCACACTGGTAGCTGTGGTGAGTAACTGAGTAGCAATGAGTAACCTGAGTGAGGAAAGGTGAGTAAGATGCGTTATAAATGTGGCTCTGGTGTTTGCCGTGTGTCTTGACCTCTGCGTCAGCGATGGAGGTAGGGGGGCGGTAGGAGAGAGTGTTGGGTTTTTTGTGCATGTTGCTTTGGTCTTGCTTTTCCTTTACTTGTTTTGTTTTTTATGCCTCTTCCTGATACTTGAAGTTGCGTGAAGAAGATTATAGAGTTGTCTTGTAGACTTGTTATTTGTAGTTAATTGTAGAGCTTGTTGATCCTCACTCGTAACTCGTCGTTGCTACTGTATGCTCGTAGACTCATAGACTCGTAAACTCGTACTTCTTATTGTATACTCACTTTTGGTTACTTGATCGTAGAATTGTAGTTTCTTGATAATGCCACCATTTATTGTAGAAACTTCATAGCCACCATTTATATATATGTAACTCTTTAGTCTTGTAATATTTAAGTCTTGAGTTTTGGTTAAAGTTATTTTGGTAATCGAAGAGCAAGAGGAGTTAAAGATGAATACAAGGAGTTGATCTTGATTCATTATCTTCAGAGAAAGTCAAAGTTGAGCAGCATATGTATTACACAGGGACTTAATATGCTAAGTCTAGTTGGTCCCCTCTTATTCGATCTCTCCACTACCTGCCGGTTCTGTGGCCAGTCCCTTTCTGAGCTCTGATTCCTACATTCTCGTTTAGCAGGGGTCGTGTCACATGTGCTATACTGTCATGGAAACTTCTAGAATACTGTATGTCTGTGTGTATGTACTGCTTCCGGTGCACGACCAGCATTCCTTCACTTTAAGAGTTGCAAGCTATTTTCCTGTTCCCACACCTTGTCTGGTGCTCTGTCTATCTATCTAGCTGTCCATCATGCTACCTATAATGATTTGTATTTATAATATGGAGTCCTGACACCCTTGCCTCTACTATCTCCCGTTGTCTGCCAAATATTGGTGAGCTAATACCTCTCTGACTGACCACCGCAAAGGCGGACTCAAAAATCTCGGCCACAGCTGCAGGGTCACCAACAGGCTCACCATTAGACATCAGCATGGGGGACCTACCTTGAGTGAATTTTCCCAAAATCTTTCACACCCTCTTCCACAACTGAGACACTGGCATCTTTGAGTATACAGATGACACATAAGCTATCCAAGAGTCCCACCTAGCTTGTTTCAGTACCAGACGAGCCTTTGCCTGTGCCCTTTTGAACTTGACAAGATAATGCTCTGTCCTGTATCTATGATAACGAGAGAAAGCTAACTTCTTCTCACATACAGCAACACTACAATCCTCATTCCACCATGGGACTGGTCAACGGTGATATGCCAGAGGTTTTTGTAACAACATTAAGGGCAGCAGAATGCAGAACAGAGTTAAAGAACGAAACATCCTCATCAAAAAGTGGAAAGTCTTCAATGGAGACATCAACAGATATCAGAGAAGAGAAAAGAGACCAGTTTGCCTTGTCGAATCTCCATCTCGGTAGACGGGAACATGGACTAGATACAGCTGCAGTAAGGAGGATGGGAAAGTGATCATTTCCATGGAGATCCTCCATAACCTCCCAGGTAATGTCCAGGAGACAGTCAGGAGAGCAGACAGAGAGGTCGATTGCAGTAGATGAACTCATTTTGGGGTGAAAATGGGTAAACGCCCCAATATTGAAGAGGACAACATCCTCATCCTCCATTAAGGATGCCAACAAACTCCCACATTGATTAATAAGACAGTCACCCCACAAAGGGTGGCAACAATTAAAGTCCCCCAAGAGAAGAAAGGGCATAGGTAACTGACCAAGCAGGTTCTGAAGTTCCATCCTATTGACTGCTGTGTTGGGTGGTAAATAAATGAAACAAACTGTATACAGTGGTGGGTATACAACCGCACAGCAACACACTGGAGGTCAGAATGGAGGTGGACTGGCCAATGAGGGATGTCAGCCCTCACCAAAACAGCACCACCTCCAACAAGATCCTGGGTTGGAGCTGAGTAAAAAGCTTCATACCCAGGTGGTGCATGAGGAGTGGCAAGCCCTACAAGGGTTTCCTGGAGACACATGCACAAAGGGGAATAAGCCAGGAGAGTCCGCAGCTCCTCCCAATTACGCAGCCCTCGACAATTCCATTGTAATATACTGGCTGAGAATGCCATAGTACCCACAGGAAAGGAAGAATCAGGTTGAGGGGCGAGACAACCTTGCCCCCAACAAGCAGCCAAATTTAGATTGCTGCTTAGATTTTTTTTTTTTTTTTTAATGAGAAGAAGAAGGAACCAAAGGCCACGAGCTTGCAATAACTGTTCCCTCCAACAGAAAAACAAAATACAAGAGAGAGCCCTTAGAAAGGGACTGACAGGCACCGTTATGGTGTACAGTGTGCCGCCCAGCTGAAGATAACCTGGAGGAAGAAGAAGAGGGCCGGACAATGGTCTTCTTCTGTGGTGAGGCAAGAGATAGTTTGGCAGGTGGACTGCAAGCTGCCTTAGCCGGAACAGAGCAGGCAGTGCCACCACGAGAAGGAGCACGATCAGTAGCACATCCCACAGTACTGGAATCCTGAGAGGGCAAGGCCTCATGCAGCTGAGCAGGCACATCAACGACCTGAGAACCACCATTATCTGGTAGTGGCTGGGTCGTCAGCGAGACGCCATCCCTAGCCTGCACTCGCCCCGACCGCTGGGCGTCCCGAGGAGGAGGAGTAGTGGGCTCCACTGCAGAGATCTTTGGTACCAGTGCTTTGCTCTCTCAGCACTCCGAGGAGCCACAGTGACGCTTGCCTTGCACAGGAAGGACATCAGGAGTTTTGGATATGTCAAAGCAAGGAGTAGCATCGACACGGGTGTTTGTCACAGGGGGAACCAGAGGAACTGGGATGGGGGAGGCACTCCTAGATGCTGGAACCACCACCGCAGAGGAGACCCCCAGAGACAGGAGGCATCTCCCTGGAGGAAGCACAGCTGCTTCCAGGCTGCATTCCCTCAGTGGAACCCCCCAGCTGAGAAGGCCGGGAAGTAGAACCCTGAGAAATTGATGGGGCATTGTGTGATGGGATGGCCACCTGCCAGGTAGCTTTAGGGCGAGACAACGCAGCAGCAAAGGTAACCCCAGCGTGAATGAACCGTTCACTTACCCTGGCATTTGTCTCAGGAAAGGAAATTTTCTTCTTCGTTCGGACAGAAATAATCTCATATTCATACTTGTATACTTCATAATCCCTTGAGGAGGCTGCATGTGCTCCTCCACAGTTCAAACATTTACAGGGTTGAGAACAATCATCCATACCATGAGAAATTCCATCACAATTTCCACAAACGTCAGGTAGGGCAGATGCTTCCTGCCTGCAAGAACGGCGAACATGGCCAAACCTTTGACAATAATAGCACATCCTGAGCCGGGGAACATAAGGTTTAACCTTAATCTTCTACCACGCAGCAGTGATGACCTCCGGCAAAGTAAGGCGATCAAATGTCAAGATAAGAGTGGGTGTGGGGGTTAAAATCCCATCAACTTTCTTCATTATTCTTTGTACTGCTACAACTCCCTGAGGAGCCAGCCCCTCTAAGAGAGAAAAATCAGAATATGAGATCAAGTCACGAAAATACACAACCCCTCAGGACTGATTTAGGAGCAAGAGACGAGAGGCAGATACAGGATAACCTGCGACCATAGTTAGTGAGTGGATGTGTGAACTCTCTTCATTCCTGACTTCTAGCAATAGAGAACCATCACCCTGCAAAGAGACCTTGGGGGTAAATCCACATGTTGTAACAAGATCATTGTGAATCTGAGAACAGTTCAGGTTCTGGAAGGAAGTACCATTATCCATTTTGAGGACTATGTATTTTGTATAAGAGTTTCACAAAAACTCCAGGTAACAGCTCGATAGAAAGGGCGTCTTGATTCTCAGTTTTGGCAGATGGCCCAGAAGGTACAATGTCGTCAGCCAGAAGTGACCAATTGATGCCAACTTGTGCGGCTGGTCATCGACCACACGAGTGGTTAATGAAATGTTCAATGTATCCATATGTACATTGGTGAATATAAATTGGCACCAGGAGCCAAGAGAAACTGCCTACTAGGGAGTGAGGGGATCGAGCGCTGTTTGATGGGAGTGGGGTACCTCAACCCCAGAGGGTGCCCTAAAAAGGACACCCCGTGATATGCAAGTTTGCTCCCACCAGTGCAAAGAACCCCTTCCCCAACACCCCCCAGCCCAGACACCCAACCTACCAACTCAGGACAGTGCTGAGGTGATCCCTATGGAGGGGGGCACCGATGGCCCATACGGTTAACCTACGTTTCAGGCAGCGCTTAGTCAGACCTCTCACCCACAACCCTATCCGCATGAGAGACCCTGCCAGATGTCGTTACATCCACAGGCAGACTTGTGGGATCACAGGGGCACGCGAGTCCCCCAACCATGACAAGGTGGCTGCCCACGGGGAGGGGAGTGTGGAGTGAGGAAGTCTGTGGACATCAGAATCGAAGAGAGTGTACTAAGATGGTATGGACATGTGGAAAGAATGGATGACAATAGAGTGGTGAAAAAGTTATGTCTGAGCAAATTTGAAAGAGGGTGGAGGCAAGGTAGGCCAAAGAGAAGGTGGAGGGATATGGTTGATGAGTGTGTGAGGAAGAGAGGTTTGTAAGTCGGTAAGGCTAGGGAACTGACAAGCGATCGAGCTGGCTGGATGAATGTTGTGAGAAGAAGCATATGATCAGGGATTTGGCATCCCTTTTTAAAGTGACAGCATCCGGATTGACTCTATTGGATACGTTTATGTGAAGCTACAGAATGTGGTGAATGTTTTTGGCGAATCAGGTAGAGGCAAGATACAAGGGGCTTGAATGATGAGTGAATGGAAGCGTGATCCATTGGATGGGGCAAACTTAGACTGTCTGGACGTGATACTCCTCACCACGCCCTCGGGCAGGAAAGGAGGTCCGGATGATGATGATGACAATGGTGAATTATTATTATTATTATTATTATTATTATCCCTGCACCCACCTTTGGTGGAGTAGGCAGTAAGTGAATGGTCTGTACAGTAGGTCTATGGTACGTGGGTCTGTGCATCCGTCACATTCTTGTGGGAAAGATATCCCTTGAACCCGTTGACAGGTTTCATCTAAACATTTGTTAATGATGCAGAATTAGATGATGAACTGATTAGGTCAGCCATATCAAAGAGTCAGTGATATAAATCATATAGTGTTTACTTGATTTATCATTGTGTGTGTAATATCTCCTGAATCCCTTGAGGGATATCAACCAAACTCTCGCCAGTGATAAAGAATGAAAGAGTGATGACCTGATTTGGCCAGCAAGATCATGTGGTTAAAGGTCAAAGTCATATCTATATCTATCTATCTATCTATCTATCTATCTATCTATATATATATATATATATATATATATATATATATATATATATCTCTATATATATATATATCTATATATATATATATATATATATATATATATATATATATATCATCATCATTATCATCATCATCATCATCCGAACATCTTTTTCCACCGTAGGGCACGGTGAGGAGTATCAGTGTCCAGACAGCTCAGATTTGCCCAATCCAATGGGCCATGCTTCAGTTTGCTCATCATTCAAGCCCCCAGAATCGTGGCTTTATCTGATTCGCAAATACTTTGACCATGTTCTGTAGCTTCATATCAACATATCCTATAGAGTCAATCCGGATGCTGTCACCATAAAAAAAAATCCAGGATCATGCACGTCTCACAACATTCATGCACCCAGCTCGATCTCTTGTCAGTCCCCTAGCCTCACCGACTTCCAAACCTCTCTTACTCATCCACTATATCTTTCCACCTTTTCCTTGGCCTACCACGCCTCCTCCCTCCTTCATATTCTCTCAGATATACCTTTTTCACCACTCAATTGCTATCCATTCTCTCCATATGACCATACCATCTCAATAGGCTATACTCTTTTCGATTCTGGTGTCCACAGACTTCCTCACTCCACATCTTTCACACTCTCTGTACTCCACATACATTCCTCAGCAGTCCCATCTCCATTGCTCTCACTCTTGACTTGTGCATTTTCATGCCACACCATGGTCTCACATCCGTATGTTAAAGTTGGCACTGACACTCCTTCATTTAAGCCTCATGCAGCTGCAACACTCAAGCCTCTGTTCCTTATAAAAGCCTTCGTTGCACCAGCTACTTTCCTTCCTTGTGTCACTCTAGTTTCCACATCTTTTGCACATTACCCTTCCTTTTTTATCACTGTACCCAGGCATTTGAACTCTCACACCAATTTCCGTCTCTCTCCATTCACTGTAACATCGAACTGGGAGTCACCTTCTCTCTCAATAACCATCACTTTACTCTTTTCTATTTTTACTCTCAAGGCATGATGCTCACAGACATCAGCAAAACTATGCACTAGTCTGTCAAGTTCTTGTGTGGTATTTGTAAGTAGCACTGCATCATCATACAACAAATCTGAGATGTTCCATCCATCACCATTCGCTACTAACGCCATCCGCCTCTCCATTACTCGTGTTTTTACTTCTCGCATCACCCCATCCATATATATATTGAAGAACAATGGGGACATCACACAACTTTGTCGCATGCCCACACTGATCGTGAACCATTCACTTAGATGCTCATTAACCCTTACACATGCTTCACTGCCATCATAAAAGCTCTTGACGGCAACGAGCAGCTTACCATCTACATTGTACATGCACAAAACCTTCCACAATCCTTCTCCGTCTACTTTGTCATGTGCCTTTTCCAGATCCATGAATGCCATAAACACTTTATAGTCCTCACGAGCCTTCTCCACTATATGTGTAACTGCAAATATTTTATCCACACATCCTCTGCCACTCTTAAAGCTACCCTGTTCATCACTCACTAGGAATTCTGATATCTCTCTTACTTTCTCTAAAATAATTCTCCCATATACCTTCCCTACCACACTCAATAAAATTATGCCATGATAATTCTTGCATTCACTTAGCTCACCTATATTTTTGTACAGGGGTACATCTTTTTTTTTTTTTTTCACTCTGCTAGCACAGTTTCATTCATCCATGCCATCTTACATATTTCCAGCAAGCTCTTCATTCCGCTCTTTCCACCACACTTAACCCTTTGGCACCCAGTGTCCTTTATAAAGGACGGAACTGGGCTATTTCAGAATTTAATAAAGAAGGGAACCCCCGGGTAGCAACCTATGAGCTTCGCAACTATGAGCCGACAGGCAGGGGACGGTACACCTAGTACCCTTCCAGCAAACTCCTTTGCACAGGAACTCTGGGCACTGAGGGGTTAAACATTGGCAAATCTATCAGTTTCTTTAACCCATTGGAGCCCAGTGTCCTCTGTAAAGGACGGAACTGGCCATTTTCAAAATATAATATAGAAGGGAACCCCCAGGTAGGGACCTATGAGCTTTATGACTATGAGCCGATAGGTGAAGGGCGGTACGCTTAGTACCCTTCCAGCAACTCCCTCGCACAGGACCTTTAGGCACTAATGGGTTCATCTCTGCATACACCTCATCAACCCTCGCTGTTTTCCAGTTTTTCAACTGCTTCACAGAGCTCTTCACCTGTGCGAGTGTCACGTTTCCTGGCACTGCATTCCTTCTCTTCACAGCCCCAAAACTAAACATGTTTGCAGTGGCTCTGCACTCTCTATTCCCAATTATCATGCTTTCAAATTATTCTCTCCATGTGGTCCTTACTTCATCCCCATGGGTTCATAATCTATCACCTACATCCTTCACACCTTCACATTTCTTACCACGCTCACTTCTCCATTTCTGCACCTTTTTCCAGAATAACTTCATGTTTTCATAGTAATTTGCATTCATTTTTCTTCCTTGATCATCATTTCCTTCCTTCACTTTCTTCCTCATTAGTCTTTCACGTGCTTCTAGCTCTCAATATATCCAGTTCTTATTTCAATTGAACCCCTGTCCTGTAACCACTCTAGCCACTTTCTCTTTTGCTTCATTGCTCTTAGGCCCATATTCTCCCTACACCTCTTCCTTAACGGTTTATACCATTAATATCCTCTTCTTTGCTTCTATCTCTTTAACGTTGACCTAGACTGCATTAGTAACACACAAGAATATAGTAACGGAGTAAACAATAAATCGGCAAGGAAGAGGTGTTAGGGAGCTTCCCAACGGTACGAGAATACCACCCTTAGTCTCTTCATCCTCCCATGCGGTACCTTTATTCTTTGTTGTTACTCTTGCCACACCACACACCGCTTTAGCATTTTCTAACTAAGCAGTCCCAATATGCATTCCTCAGGTTGTCCAAATCCATTTCATTCCAGTTGACTGATTCTCCCGTGCTTTGGTCCTGTATTTATCTACAGTTGCTTTTGATCCTCATCTTCTCGACTTTCAGTCTTTCTCCCTGACTGCTCCGCTTTCACCTGGTCCACCTCACTCCTTTCAGCTTGTTCTTGCATACCACAATCATATCAACTGACAGACCTTTACATCGTCCTCTCACGGCCCTCGTATCAGCAACATTTCCCAGCACCGACCTCTCTACGAGCATGAAATCAATCAGTCTCCTTTCAACATGATCCCCTTTCCCTCTATACCATGTATATTTATGTGCATCTTTGTGTTTGAAATACGAGCTACAACTGCACCTCCTTTCCTGACACATATCGTTCAGTCGCTTCCCATTACCATTTTTTTCCAGGTACTCCACTACAACCCATTATGTTATCCTCAGGATTAGTACCTACTCTTCCATTCATATTGCCCATTACGGTCACTTAAGAGCTCTTGGGCATTTCTCCCACTCCTTCATCCATCTTATCCCAAAACCTGCCTTTCTCTCACTCCTGTCCTCACACAGTGCATACGCTACAATCACCGCCGCTTTCACCTTCTCGAACATGACACACATACATCTTGAGCTGACACATTTGTAATCTCTCATTCCTCTCTGCCACGCCTCATTCCTCAACAAAGCAATTCCTTCCTTGCATCTTCCTCGAACATTCATGCCTGATCTTACACATTTCACACCCTCCCACTCCTCCACTTCACACCCTTACATCTTTATTTCACACAATGCCATCACAGCATATCTCTCACTTTTGAACACATTCACCACTTCCACCCTCTTGCTTTCCTCATTCACACATGTCACATTCCACATTACCATGCGAATCTGCCCATTTGCCAGGGGACCTGGGCAGGTACAGGGCTCTCCGAGGCTCTCCTAAACAACTGCCATGATTAAGTAATTTTAGATAGGGAAATCTGGGGGACACTCATGTATATATATATATAGTATGTATAAGCATAAAAATGTTGTAATATAGGAAATTGTTTCAGGGAATGTTTGCTGTCGTTGGTACCGGGTGTGTTACGGGCGTGGTGTTGCTGGTACTGGAGATTGCCGGTGGCACATACAAGTCTAAACACCGAGCCCCCAACACCACCATCATCACAGCTCAAAATCTGGGTGTTTTGGAGATTCCCTGACCATACTGCACCTTTCTATCATCCAAGATTTACCATTTTATCATTCTAAATTATTTTTCATTGAGTTTTTCTACCTTTAGACGATTTAATGAATCTCAAAAGAGACTTCGAATTGTACGGGGGATATGTACATGGCATTACCGATTCAGCAAGGCAGCATGCCTCCCAGCCACATTAAAAATAATTTTTACGATTATATGACTTTTTTCAGTCATTTTTCATTTTATTGAAATGACAAGTAAAATTAATGTCCTTTAATGCTCCTAACTTAAAACATAATGAATTGATTCAGTATGATGTAAACTGAAACAGCATTTTTCTCAGCCTTTCATACTAGATAGCTGAAAAATCGGGCAACCCTGTGAAATTTACCTATTTACACAATACATGGTTAAAATTAGAGAAACTGTCGTCCATGAAATGACACTCGAACAAGAAAAAAAAAATTCAAATTCAAATTGTACATTTTGGTATGGAGTATTAACTATCAAATCGTCACCCGAAAACTGTTCAAAACAAATGAATATACACGAACAAAAACAAATGACTGGGGTTAGTGTCCAAGTAAACAGTTCTGCTTTGAAGATATATATAATTACGCAATTTGTTTCCTTACAGAAATAAAGACACATATTGAAACAAAACTAATTTAATTCCTGTATTTGAATATACTTAGATGCATCAATAATCTGTACTGGCTCAGCAACCATAATTCAGATTTATTGAAAAGTCTTTCATAATGGACGGTAACTAATCTTACAATGACCATACAGACTCTCCGATGTAACAAGGGGCGAACAGACGAAAAGGAATATGTATTAGAAATCTGCGTCCGAGTTTTCAAGATTTCAACTTGCCACATTATATATATATATATATATATATATATATATATATATATATATATATACAGAGAGAGAGAGAGAGAGAGAGAGAGAGAGAGAGAGAAAGTTTTTAGACATACATGATGCTTATAACACAAATCATTGCACAGAATAGTCATTTAATCTTTTGCACAGGTTCTCTTATATATTTTGATATGGAATAAGAGGTGTTACTTAAATTTCAACTAATATATTTTAAATTAAATAATCACGTCAACCATAACGCTAGAGAAATGCTAGTCTTTTTATGAAAATGTGCTGCAATCCACGCACACTCACAAACAGTTCTCGAAGCTCAGTCCACAATAGTGGACCATAGCTAGTCATCTCGGTATGGTTTGTATGCCTGATTCTGATGACACACTTACAAGCCATTACAGTGATATCAAGTGCATATCGATGTGTTAATCAGATCTGATGAAGTAAATAAAGTGGCCACGTAGGCTACACCTGGAATCGGAAGTTGTATTTCTGTGGCAAAATTAATTGCAGATACTCATAGTATTACTATTAATCTATGGAAATGAAGAGATCTTCGTAATGATACAAGTTTTGAGACTGTGCTGAGCGTTGCATCAGGGTAGATAAGCTGCTCAAAGGAACCAGGCGAAAGGCGTTATATATTAAAAAATTCACGCACCACACCTATATCATTAGCCATTTCCATAAGCCGACGTAATAAAAATAATCACTGGGATACATAAGTAACATCGCCTTGACTAACTTCGGACTATTTTATCCCGTTGAAGGAAAACAACGTGCTGAGGTAATATATTTCTGTCAAATACAAGCAACTATTTATGGTGCAGTAGTATAACCTGAGTATTTATTACTGGGATACTTCAGCACGTCATCATAATGGCTATAAATTATGGCTATCGAGTGACAGAGATGAAACAATGTTTTGATTGTGCAAAAAGCATGGGATATGAGCCACTGGCGACTCTTCCAACCACTTAGAGAAGGGTCTATCAGGGCTACCACCTGCTACGTGTTTAAACTCTTCATTCCTAATTTTCAGAATGCATGCTGCTTACAGGCGTCGAGAACTTTTTGTTGAAAGTGTATTTTTATAGCTAAAATTACTAGGTCACTGAATTATTATTCTTATATGACTGTAGTTATACCATTATCATTCTTGTTATACATTTCTACATTGTCTTTTATTGGTTTATCAATGAACTGTGCCTTACATCATATGGAAAATCTGGGAGTAAAGACAGTTACCCTACAATGCTAACCACGCACCCCATGAGCGGAAATTGGAATATTTTCTTATCGAAATGGTCCTCTGAATAGACCTGTCAGCTCTCAAGGTAGCATCGACCAATCTTTTTCAATGGTAATAGACATTAATATTGTTCTTTTGGGTGAAGGTCCACTTGAATAATTATGAAAGTTAAGATCTTGGGAAGAGCCTAACCACATACATGTCATTTTTGCCTTGTCGCATCAGGCACTCAATGCATGCTGCCTTAGTCTTCTATGACACTAACAGCACAACATATTGTGTCCACTACATAAAAGATGCAACATTAAATAGTACGTCTGGAACACTATTAGATTCCCAAGTTAATGTTTCTTTTGTTTCCTAATTATACTCCTTTTTTTTTCTTCGTTTCCCAGGCTCGTAGATCTCCTTCTCCAGCGGCCATTTTCTCTTGAGTCCCATGCCAATTGTGCCTGAGCATTAGTCAGTTCGGTGCTGGACATTAAATGCTGGCGAAGTGCATTTTGAAGTTTCTAAATATCCTCTGATATTGCTGCACCGGCATCTGTGTTTCCTGTAATTATACCCTTTTTTTCGTTTCTCAGGCTCGTAGATTTCCTTCTCCAGCGACCATTTTTTCTCGAGTCCCATGCCAATTGTGCCTGAGCATTCGTCAGTTCGGTGCTGTGCATTAAATGCTGGCAAAGTGAATTTTGAAGTTTCTGAATATCCTCCGGTATTGGTGCACAAGCATCCGTGGTTCCAGATCACTTCAGTTTGATCTCTGCTTCGATATCCTGTATTTCTTAACCTCCTGTGACTTCCTTTCCCTCTCTGTTGCCTCTTTCTCGTGTTGCTGTTTCCCTTTTTCGCACATATTCCCTTTTCTTTCTCTTGGCCTCAAGGTGAGTTTCTTGTTTCTGGTATGAAATATCTGACAATTTCAAAATCTGAAGTCAGTGGGATACGCATTTCACCACCAGTATTCATAGAATGGTCTTTCACAATTCGCAAGGCAGTGAGTGTTTCTTCTCCAAGCCTCTGACCATGGACAACAAGAATAAACTTGTTAATGGAAAACCCACTTTTGGGGACAGCATTTACATGACTCATTGTCAATAAACAGTTGGCAGGTGCAGTCAGTTGCAGGAATTATTTTCCCATTTCATATTTAATTTTATTAATGTCAGGCCAGAACTCATCAGTCCTTATCCGATATTAAGATGGACTCCCTTCTTGGAGTCCAAGACCAAAATATTCATGTACAGTACATGCATCTAATAAGAGTATTGTGCCGTAGCAGATGTTTGTGGAGTAGGTTTTATATATGCATTCAATGATGAATGTGTTCTGTCTGATAAAACTTCCACTACTTTCTGACCAGATCACACAGGTCTTCTAATTTTGTGGATGGATCTGTCTGGAACACGGTTGGCAAAACATTCTTTGGTCCTGTGGTATTGACAACTTCCAGAATGTTGATTGTTAGTTTAGAGATGCCTGCCAATGAAGATAAGTCAAGTTGCTTTTCTGTGTGTAGAACTGAGGCTTGCTTGAGGACAGGCTCATCAAATAGAAGATTTTTCTGTAACAGTATTTCTGTATTACTTCAAACAGTTCTCTTTGAAGTTGTGGCATCTTTCCTCTATGTTTTCCTGCTGAATTAAAATAGCCTTGGAACGTTTCCCAGTGTCTATATTAAGCTTTGATGCTATTTTGATTGTATAATTTAATGAAACCAAAGTGGCTACAGATTTCAAGTTTTGTTGTGATGACCTTGGGGAGTGCATAAAGACTTCTCTGGGATAAATTTTGTCAACAGCTGCCTCAAAAGTTCGCCCAGGCAGTCATATAATAAATGAAGCATGGGCTCGTTCTGAAACTTCAAAAAGAGGCCATCAAAATTCTGGACAATCAATTCAACAAATGCAAGGTAAACTGGGAAAACGTCTGCTTTCAGTATATCTGAAATTCATTTGTGCCTTTGAGTTGATTCAACTTTCCTTTTAAAGTTCTTTTGCTTTGACGAGAAACGAAGGAAGTATGTTGATTCTCCCATTATCCCAGGGTTCTAAGTACAACTGCTCCAGAGTTAACCACCTTGATGTTACATGGCTTAGTTCACACCAAATTGCGCACTGAGTGACTTCTTTCAAGGATATGAAATCTTCCCTTCTAGCACTAGACAAATTAAAGAATGATCGAATGCCAGAGGCAAACTGGTCAGCGTCCATGTCCATTTTTGTGAGTAATTTTCTGAATCCATTGTGAACATAATGAAGTGAACAGGATCCAAGCTGTAGAAGTATTGTTCTGCAACCGTCTCCTAGATTAACAGTCAGTTTACTGTCTAAAGGCAAATGAACACTGAGTTCATCCACCGCAACATGAAGCAGTAGCGTTTATTCCAGTTCATCTCTTAACCAAACTCGACAAAGTGAATGACCAGATCTTCTGCTGTGTAGTGACCAACAAAGAGTGATCGAGAGTAACAAATTTCGTGCCATTTTTGTGAGGACTAGCACTGCACATGTCCATCATACTGCTTTCTCACCAGTGATGTAGTAGTTTCATCAGACTTGAAAGGATATTGGGTGTCTGAGAAATCCTTTATCCCCTAACTGCCAGGTGTCATTCAGAAATGTCAAGAAATCGGTGCCAGATGTCGTTGGGAATACACTTGTTTTCACACCACTTTATATAATCACCAAAAACTAAGGGGGGACTCCCACCAGCCAAGCCAGTCGTACCTCAGTCGTCTCTTTGACTCTGCCAGGTGTAAGGCGATCTTTTCTTAACCCTTCTCGTCCGATTCCATTCCTGCCTCATGTGGACTTTTGTCTCATCCACCCCTGCCAAGCCTCTTTCCAAGGATACTAGGAAAGAACTCATTGATAGTACTAAGGAGTGTGCCTTGGACACCACTGTGTGTAGTTTATCTAGTAATGGAGAAGTTATCCTGCTGAAAGCAAAGCCATTGCCTGGGCCGCGGGCAAATGTACAAACACATCCTATTCTCGGGGCAAAAATTAGTCCTCTTCCTCACGTCATTACTCATCGACACAACGACCTACAGACCTGGGGGTATTATCATTCGCAAGAAGAGTTGGTGAGTAGTATGGTTTTTAATTCCATTAAAAAGGTTCGAAGTAAGGCTATTATGTGGAATTGTTCCATACTGAGGGGACACATGAGCAAATATTGGCCCGGCGTCCAGGGGTTAAGAGTTTTGCTTTCAAATATGGTGCAAAACCATACTGAATGCAGTATCTTATCTTTGTCTCTCCTTGTAACTTTGTGCTATGTCTGAATCTGGAAACAGTGAAAAGAACTGCAGAGCTACATCAATTGTGCTTCCAAAAAAATAACTGGAACTGACAACTTTCGGAGCTTAAACACTTTCTTCTTTAACCCTTTAACCGCGGGTATTGTTTTGGTCTGACTGTCCTCTCCCGCGGGGGTTTCAGCCGAATGTAAACAAACCTTTAAACCTTAATAACTCTGCACAGAATAAAGCTAGAGAAAAAAATAAGGTACCATTAGAAAGTACTAACCTTCAGCTTTCCATTGATGTAGGTTTCATGACTTTGTTGACTTTCACAGGACGGGGAGAGCCGTTAGAAGTGAGGGGTGTGAAATAACTATTTTACGCCCCACAAACCAGTACCAAATGCCAACCACTCTCTCATAATAGTAATATAAACATATATGAACACTGTACATACGATAAACACCCACTCTGTGTTAACTGAGGTAGGTAAAAGGCACTTCCCTGCGGCTGCGCCCGCTCTTCACTGCGGCTGCGCCTCACTTCACTGCGGCGGCACCCGCTCACTGACGTTTCAAGCGATCTTTTCATTCTTTCTAACTTCTAATATTATTTTACATATAATCTGGGCAATATACATTATATTTACACTGCACTTATTACTATATTGCGTCACTGTCGCATCACAGAATTACACAAGTGCCGCAGATTCTCTTATTACAATATCACTTATTATACTGGCCAATATTTACATTTTTTTCTACGCAAAATATCCCTTATTACTACATTATCCATTATACAATTATTGGCAAAGCACGTCACTGTCGCATCACTATATATCACTGTCACTTTCAGTATTTACTCAGAGAGTGGTACTCGGCAAAGCACGAAGTTACACATAGAGCGACTTGGCATTCCAGGCACTGGTGTGTGCTAATTTTTCTCGTCCTAGGCCTCCGTGTGGTGTTATGACATACTCTTCAGCGGCCCTGTGACAACCTGCCGCCTGCTGTAAGAGGCAATTTCACAAGCTGGTGCCGGTTCATGTAATTGCGGCACTCAAGACGGTCAGGTTGTGTGTCAGAGTGTCGCCTCAGGATCAATGCCATCACCTGACCAAATCGTGCAAGTAGCTGCTGCATGACAGTCTTGGAAAACTGTCTCAGTGATGGTTGCCTTATGCCCCCGACTTGTGTCTTGTAGAGAATGAAGGCGTTGAGCATGCACATATCGAGCATGTGCAGGCAAGCCTTCCTTTACCATCGGGTGTTTCTCCTGAGACAGTCAATTTCACCAATCATCATATCAGACTTATCAACAAGTCTCATATTGACATTGTAATCAATGACGGCATCAGGCTTCATGATTGGCTCTCCTGTCCTGTAGCTGACCTTCCCAGTTCTCTGCAATTCCCCCTTGTGGATGGTGCTGATCATATTCACGACCTTCTTGTCATGCCACCTGATCGCAAGAAGCTTGTTTGACTTCAGGTAAACATCTCCCTTGGATGATGATGATGCTTCGGGGAAACTTGGCCACTCTTTCCTATAGCTCCGTACAGTGCCAACAGTGCCAATGCCGTGTTCAGCAAGGTATTTGGAGAGTTTCGGTGCTGTGTAGTAATTGTCTGTGTACAGCACATGATTACCACCAAAATACCTCTCCATCAGCACTTTTACAATGGAGCCAGAGAAGCCAAGGGGGTCTTTCCTGTTCACGTCCATTGTACTATCCGAGTAGATGACAAAATCCAGGATATACCCCGTCTCACAGTCACACAGCACAAAGAACTTTATCCCAAAGCGGTGGCGTTTGCTGGGGATGTACTGCATGAATTTGAGACGTCCTCTGAACAATACCAGGGATTCGTCTATGACGACTTTCTGCATAGGCCGGAAAAATCGCATAAATCGATCCCTAATCCTGTTGAGAAAATCCCTCACTTTCCACAAAGGGTCAGTTTGGGACGGGTTAGCATTGTCAGCGAAGTGCAGGTATCCAAGCAGCTGTCGGAACCGATCCCGTGACATATACTTCCCGAATATTGGGATAGTAGTAATGTCATCCACGAGCCAGTACTCCTCCAACTCATGTCTCTTTATATGGGGCATCAAAAACATTAGTGCAAAAAAAACATACAGCTCTCTGATTCCGACAGGCAACCACGACACTTGCTTTGGTGAGCCAATAGGTCCCAGCCCTTCTGCTGCACACTGAGCTGCATACCTATTGGTCTCATCGCTGACATGCTGCACAATTTCATCATCCATGAAGGCCAGGAAGTAGTCAACAAAGTCATCTCCTGCGTTGCATGGGAAGGCAGGCTGTATTCCAGCATTTGTCATATCAAACAGCGGATTGTGTGGCTGAAAATCTGCACCGTCAGACCAAACAAATGCATCCACTTTCCCTGTGCGTGGTTCAGTGGCAGTGGCAGGTTGCATTGGACTCGTTTCCCCGTGAGAAGGAGCTGAGGTGGAGGCAATGGGTGAGGCAATGGGTGAGGCAGGAGGTGAGGCAGGAGGCGAGCGGGAGGGGGGTGAGGCAGGAGGCAATGGGGAGGGGGGTGAGTGCAGGGGCGGTGAGTGGGGGGTTGGCGAGGGTGAGGGAGCTGAGTGGGGGGCAGGCAGGGGGGTTTCTGACCTGGCGCATGGTGAAACTTGACCCTTTCTACCCCGCTTATCACCTCGCTTGTCTCCTCGCTTATCGCCCACTTTGCCCTCCAACTGCCATGCATCCCCTTTGTTCTAGGCCTGCCTGCCCTGCCTGCACGGCCTGCACGGCCTGCCTTCCCTCGCTTTGCAGGCTCTGGGAATTCGTACTCCTCAGATGATGTAGACTGAGGAGAGGGCACGGCAGATGATGATGATGATGTGAGGGCAATATGGCTAGGGGAACGGGAAATTGATGGGAAATGCTTACTAGGGCCTGGTGTGGGATGTGAGCCTGCGCTTCACTTCCTTCCCACGTGCAATACCAGATTTGCCCATAGGAGCCTTCCCTTTCCCAGAGTAAGTTGGGAGTGGTGGGGGGGGAAACAACACAATCGCTTTCATCACTGTCACTATCAATGGAAAATGGTTCACCACCAATCACTGCCAAATCGTCACTGCTTGCTGTGAGTGTGTCACTTTCACTGCCACAATCAAGAGTAGTACTTACTGTTTTGTCCAGCTCAGTTCTAATTTCAGGAGTGCTCAACCCCTTCTGCCTCGCCGTCGGCAGTTCCTTTACTGGTGTAGAGGTAGAGGGAACACTAGCACTAATCACTTTAGAGGAGGAAGCGAGCGACGATGAGTCGGGACGGAGCGCCATTCTCACGCACAGAGCTGGACAGATACTGACTGATGCGGGTCAGGGCAGGGGTGGGGGGGGCCCCCTCGGGGTTGGAGGAGGGAGGTGTGGGATGGCTGGAGTGAAAGAACTCGACAGCTACTCTTGCGTGAGACACTTTGCGCGCCGGGAAAACGCGCGGTGTTCAAAATATTCACGATCATTCCAGAATGACACCTGCGGTTTGGTCCAGTTTTGTCAATGTCATTTTGGAATGACACCCGCAGTTAAAGGGTTAAGAACAAACTCTTCCTTGATATGAATAGTGTCATTTGAAACAACTGACTGCCTTTCCCAGATTTTACAAGATGGGTTTAAGTTGATTGTACACTCAAACTTTTTTGTTGTTGTTGTTGTTTCAACATGTTTTTCCCCTTGATGTGGGACTATACTTGTACTACTCCAACTTCATCAGTTTTGAAGGTCTGTTTAACACACTGCAGAATGCACTAAACATGTCATCCTTGACACTCTTCATTGATGGGAAATTCTTGTCACGTGGTTCACAATAACTGGTTTTCAATATTGCTTATGCAGATGTACACTTTTTAAAATGCCAAAACTTCCCCTCCCCCCCTAAAAAAAAAATGTAACACATGAACCAAATTCACCATATTATATAAGCCACTCAGAATGGAAATACCATCACCACTCCCATGTGGCAACCTTTTACTGTATAGTATTTTCAGGGTGAGGAGATTGAAACCTCTAAAAGGTACAAATCTGTATATGCTCCATGCGTCACTTCAATATACTCATACACTACACTTCACTTAAACACTTCACTCTTACCAGTACACAGTAATGCAAATATAAATACTGTCTGCAGAATCATGTACTATAAAAGGAAAATGTACTCAAACGGCAGCTCAAAGCATAATGGAAGGTAATCATTGGCAGGGATATTATTACTCTGAGTTCAAAATTTTGGAGGGATATATCCGTTTACAGTACACCACATAGGTATACATTTCATAACAGGACCTGGTGTGGTGGCGTCTTCTTCGTGGGTCTATCCCCCAAAGGCTGTCGAAGAGAAGAGGAGGACAGCATGGGGGCCAAACCACCGCAAACCCCCCCGGCACCTCACAGGGCTCGAGTACCTGGAAGTGGCTTCGGTCGCCCGGGCAAGTACCACATCTCCCAACACATCACACACAATAACACCGTTTTTTCTACACCGAGAAATGACTCCCTGGCTGTAATTTCTCAACGACTTCTTCTATCCAGGGAGACTGAGAGCAACCCAGGACCCACCAAAAAATACATATGTCCAACATGCTCAAAACCTATCACGTCGAGCCGAGAGACGAAGGGTTCAGTTCAGTGCAATTCCTGCAAGAACTGGACTCATTACACCTGCACAACACTTGCATCCAGAAAACATTACACAAACACCTGGACCTGCTCCTTATGCTTCTTCCCCCCACCCTCCAACCCCTCTACCAATCCTTTTTTTTTTTTTTTTTATGCGTCAGACTCTGAGCATAGGCTTTACTTCCTGCTTCCAAGGCCCAGTAGTCCATCTGCATATCATACACCTCCACATGTCACCACTTCGGCATTAACATCTACTCCTACTTCCTTCACACCTCCACAGCCAAACCCACCGATCCTTCCCACACCATCCAGTCCCCCAACTCCTCCCATTCCAACCCATCTTAATCCACCTCAACTCTTACCTCCATCACAACCTCCTCCTACCCCTTCCCCTCCACCCACACCACCTCCCCCCCTTACTGCAGCAGCCAACACACATCGCACACACAACATAAACATCCTTCAGTTAAACATAGATGGCATAAGCACCAAAAAACAAGAACTCACACAATTCATCAAACAACAGAACATAGACATTGCCATCTTACAAGAAACAAAACTATATAGAGCACAGAAAACACCGACATTTCATAACTTCACCACTATTCGACAAGACGGGCCGACGGCAGTGGTGGTGGAATCATCACTCTGGTACACAAATCCATCAACTTTGCAGATACCAGTGCATACACAAAGTCACTTCTCCCCCACATGACACCACAACAGAAATATAATCAGTTAAAATATGCACTGGTAACAAATCACACATAACAATCGCTAACACATACATTCCCCCCCAATCGTCCCCCACAGTACCACACAATTACTCCCCACAGATACACCACATCACTAACATACCCAACATCATCCTGGATGGTGATTTCAACGCCAAATCGTCGGCCTGGCATGTCAACAACCCTGGCACAGACAGAGGGCCTGTACTACAGTCCCAGACAGATCATCTTTTCATACTGAACAATCTAGACCAACATACCCATATCCTACACCAAGCCCTCTTCCTCCCATCATCTCCAGACATCACCTTCTGCTCCCCAAACCTCGCCCCCACTACATCATGGAGAGTGGTCCAGACCCTAGGTTCTGATCACCTCCCAGTCATCATCACTACCAAAACCAGCATCACCCCAGCTGGACACAAACATACATACACTAATTATAAGAGAGACAACTGGGAGGCCTTTGTAACTGAAACAGAACAACATTTCGAAACACTAAACAGTACACCCATCACAAACATCAACACAGCTTTGCACACTTTCAATACAATTATACAAAACGCAGACAAATGGCACATCCCTAGAGGCAACAGAAAAAGACACAACGCTAACTTCACACTAGAAATTCAAGGCCTTATCAGACAACGGGACACACTGCGACACTCCCCAACACCCCATACACAAGACACCATACAACAAATTCAAGAACTCAACACTCAAGTAAACAACAAAATATCAGAACAGCAAACACTAAACTGGAAAAATTACCTCCAAACACTTGACCACAAAACAAACATCAGCAAACTCTACAAAACACTAAACAGCATCACAATTTCCAACAGCAACACCACACAATCACACGCTGCCATCACAACAACAGACACTATACCCTCAAACAAACAACAAGCAAACACTCTCATCAATCACTTTTCATGAGTTAGTCATCTAAACCCCCATCCCGAAGACCGACGTATCATCCGACGTAAGAGACAGTTCCCCACAGACCCAGACTACGCACCTTTCACTTACAACCAGACGAAGCACATCATTAACAACCTCAAGCACTCATCTGCCTGTGGACCAGACAACATAAGCAACATTCACCTTAAACACCTCGGACCACAAGGCATACAAGCACGCACCAACATATCAAAATACAGCTACTCAAACAACACAATACACAACACCTGGAAGCATGGCATTATCATCACTATCCCTAAACCCAACAAAGACCCCACGTTACCCTCCTCACACCGCCCCATCACACTCCTCTGCACCCCCTCTAAAGTCACTGAACGACTGGCACTACAAGTAGTCACACCTCACATTCCCCTAGCCCAGTCACAACATGGCTTTAGGCCACTGCACTCCACAAACACCCTTCTTAAAGACCTTACACAAAGTTTTCGATAGCATGAATTCAGCTAGGCCACCACACAGAACACTCCTAATCACACTAGACATTAGCAAAGCTTTTGATGCCATCCTCTGCCACAACCTCACAAACAAAATACTCAATACAAACATGCACAATAACACAAAAAGATGACTGGGAAACTACTTAGCAGGCAGATGTGCACATGCAACATTTGCCGGTTAGTCTTCTAACATCAGAAAATTCACAAACGGTGTCCCCCAAGGATCTGTTTTGTCCCCTACACTCTTTAACCTATTCATGCACGACATACCCACACCCCACACACCACAGATACAGATAACTTCCTATGTAGATGATGTTACATTTACATGTACGCAACAAAACGCAAACACAGCTGCACACATCATTCAATCTTACCTCAAAACACTACACAAATGGTTCACCACAAACAGGGTCAAAATAGCCCCAGCCAAATCTACAGTGACCCTTCTCACAAACTGGACAGCAGAACACAGTCACATCCCACACCTCACCATAAACAACACTCCCCTACCACACACACACATACACACACACACACACACAATCCTTGGAGTAACATACGATACATCGATGTCACTTTAACAACACATCACACACATTAAAAACAAAATAACACCAAGACCCAATGCTCTCAGGTCACTTGCCCATACAATATTCGGACACAACAAAGAAACCACCACCACAGTATACAAACAATACATACGTTCAGTGGTGAATAATGCAAGCCCTGCCTGGGCTTCTAACCTCACCAAAACACACTACAACACTCTACAGACCATACAGAACAAGGCCCCGAAAATAATCACATGCTGCACAGCTACTACACTCACAGACCACCTACATCAAGAAACCAAAGTCCTCAAAGTCAAGGATCACCTAGACATAAGAGGCACCCAGTTTCTTGCTGCAGCCTCCACAAACCCACAACATCCACTATGTTACATGGGAGCACATCCATCCACACCAAGGAACATCAAAGCAACACCCAGCACACGATACCATACACAAATACTGTCATCTCTCCCCCCTCGCCCACCTCAGACCAGCTTCCAGAAGCATATCCACACTCAGATCACTCACCGCTCCATTCAGTGACTTAAAGACAACAAACAACTGCATGCACGGCCTCCTGACATCCATCCTTCTGAATCCTATCTCCCTTGTGAGGACAGGGTCCACCTGGCCAGGCTGAGATGTGGGCACCATCCAGACCTCTAAAGCTACCAGAAGAGGTTGGATGACTCCGTCGCTGATGCCTGTCCAGGATGCAACACAGCACCCCATACTATTAAGCACATTATGGAAGACTGCATTGCACACAATCACCTGTGCCAACAACACAACATACACTCTTTGAGAGCTCTGTGGGAAAGCCCGGTCTCGGCCATGACCTTCCTAATGGACTCGGAGCTGTTCGGCCAGACTGCCTAGGGAGCAACTACTACTACTACTACACTTTACAACATTTTCTTTTTCGTTGTTTTACGCTTGTTGCCACTTCTGTACCAAATTTTGTTAATTTTATGGTTATATGGTATGCTGGGATGGCTAAGACATGCTTTTCTAAAGCTGTGTATAATAAATGATTACCAAGAATATTTAATAAATTACGTCTTCTAACTGATAGGATCAAAGGCGGAAGGGAGTTTTTTTTTTTTTTCTCGAAAATGATATATTTGATCCCATGACAATTCATGTTACATGAAACTACAGTTAAAATTCGGTCCCAGTACTATATGTTGTGTCTCTGGATGAAGTGCTTGTGAAATTTCATTATAAAATATATTAATAATTATAAATATTATCGACCTCTGTTGTCAATAATGGATGTCTCGGATATGAAATCAGCATGTGTGTATGGTTAGGGTATCCTTTACAGTCTATTTGCCACATGAATTTGGAGAGCTGCACATTATGAAAAGTTTTATACCTTTCTATGTGAACGTGACTGTGAACAAGATATAGAAAACTGGTTCCGGCAGTGTTACTTGTAGTGGCCCTACAAGTAGTGGTGCTACGTAGCTCAGCTACCTTTTTTTTTTTTTTTTTTTTTTTTTCGGATAGTAGCTCTAGTGTACTACTTTCTGTCAAGAGTACCAAAACGGTAGCGACAATACTTTTCTGAGGTATTCCAAATGCTATTAAGTACTTTTAGTCGTGTGTATGTTAGACGAGAACTGTACAACTGAATTTGGTACGAAGCAGATATCAGACATTAGGGAACTCTATAAAGTGCGGCAAATTTTATGAAAAATCATTTTGGTAATGAGGTAAAATGATTTAATATTAACCTTAAATTTGCTAACGAATATGTAAGTGATTAAATTGTTTATAATCTTTTTACCTGGGGGAACTGCAATATATTTCCTATGAATATTCTATTACGATTACAGGAAGCGATAACTTTTTTCATGATATGGTTGTGTATTGGATGTCAGGTTTCAGACATCCGCGGATGCGGTCGCAGATACGGATAACAAATATTCGCATTTCGCAAATGCAGCTATTAGGCTTTCACATGCATGAGGATTCAAAGTTTGTGTAATATGAATACAATTATTTCTGATTTATAATACATTTAGTATTTGGCCTTGTTAATTATAAATGTTTAAAAATAACGTAATTAATAATCTGTTGGTTAACTCAAGAAAGGGAATGGAAGAATGCGAAAAATAAAGGTTAGGCATAATTAATAAAATTCCAGCTCAATTCTGCATCATCCTTAAACATACTTGGGGTTTCATTCTTTCGGGATTTATCTTGGAAAGAGCATATTACATCTCTCGTAAAATCTGCGTCCAAGAGATTAGGTGTGCTAAGCCCACTCTGTACCTTCTTTACCCCTGCACAGTTGTTGACTTTATACATGGGTTTTATTCGCCCCTGTGTAGAGTACAATTCTCATGTGTAGGGAGGCTCCCCACATACAGCTCTTCTCAACAAGGTGGAGTCAGAGGCTTTTCATCTCATTAACTCTCCTCCTCTTCCTGGCTTCCTTCAACTTCTGTCTCACCGCTGCGCCTTTGCATAGTTATCTCTCTTCTATTGCTACTTCAATTGTCACTGCTCCTCTGATCTGTCCGCTTGCATCCCTCAACTTCTACAAAGGGCGCGTATCACCCGTCTTGCAACAAACTCATCCCATTTCTGTCCAACTCTCTAGTGCAAGAGTTAACCGTTACTCCCAGCCCCTCATTTATGCAACAGGTCAACTCTGGAACTGTCTCCCTCTGTCTGTATTTCCTACTTCCTAGGATCTCCAGTCTTTCAAACGCAGTGTGTCCAGGCATCTCGAAATGAACGGATCCTGAATTTGGCTCTCTTTTGTATTGTTTTTATTTCTCTCTTGGAAGGAATATTTTGCGGGCTCCTGGCCTTTGGTTCCTTATTGCTTGCATAAAAAAAAAAAAAAAATTAGCCAGCACAACACTCATGAATTATCCAGCCAAGCCGTCCTTGTCAGATTGTTGCATATCATTTCAACCGTCCATAGGCCAGTGTCACTCAGAGGTAACGCTTTGGGTCATTTTCAGATCTTAAATAAGAAGGGAACCCTAAACCTATGAACTTCGAGACAGTGACCCAATAGAAGAAGGGCGGTACGCGATGTACTCTCACCCAAAAGATCCGACATGCAACTACCCTGGATTGTGGAGGGTTAAGACAATTTACGTCCAGTTGGGCCAAAATAGTTCTGTTCAGATCAGAAAGGTCTACTCAGGCCCTTCATATATGCAAGTTCAGTCATGAGAGTTGAAGGCCATTCCTGTCCAAGTAAAACTCTTCAGGACCTTCTCAAATGCTCAATGTCAGCATTGAAGAAACTGCTAAATACAAAAAAAAAAAAAATAAAGTGCAGTTCGCATAAACATTTTTCATGTTAGCCAAATCAATCGTAACATAAATCCTAGCTACCTCATCAAACCTTACCTAGTCTTGCCACCTAACCTGACCTGACCAAACCAAACCACCTAACATAACTCCTTACCTGACAGCCTACTAAAATCATAACCTGTCTACCGATCCTAATCGAACATCTATCCTTGTAACCTCGAACCAAACCTCATGTAACATAATGAAACAAAATCTACCCCACCACATAACCCACCCCAACTTCACCAAACCTAGCCACATAAACAAGTCACATCTAACTATAAAATCATCTAACCTAACCTCAAAGTAATTAATCACTGAACCTACTAAACTAGCAAATATAGCCACCTGAAGTACCAACCCATTTGTGCCCAGTGTCCTCAAAATAGGACGGAACCGGGCATTTTCAAAATTCAGTAGAGAAGGGAACCCCGGGGTAGGGATTATGAGCTGACAGAAAGAGGCGGTACGCCTAGCACCCTTCCAGCAAAATCCCTCGCACAAGAACTGTGGGAGCTAATGGGTTAAACACTGACAAATCTATCAGTTTCTTTGACCCATTTACGTTCAGTGTCCCCAATATAGGACGGAGCTGGGCATTTTCAAAATTTAATAAAGGAACCCCGCGGTGGGGACCTATGAGCTTCGTGACTATGAGCAGACAGGTTGAGGGTTGTACGCATAGGACCCTTCCAGCAAAATCCCTCACACAGGAGCTCTGGGAGCGAATGAGTTAATCTAGCAGCCATATAACAGGACTTGCTACCCTAACCTAGCAACGTAAATTAACCAACAAAAATTTCGTTACAACCTGAACTAGCATTACCTGACATCTTACCTAACCGCACTTTAAAAACTAAGCTTACCCAGAATTAAACGTCATTCGGGAGTACTATGTTAATCAACATTTATAGCACAAGCTTTTTTCGTGAAATGTACAGTAGGTGAATAATGGTAAAAACAACACCTGCAGTAAAAGCTGATCACTTGAAAGTGATATGATTCAATGATAAGATCATTCTAATTATTCCTTGGTTCAAACAATATCTGATCCTCTAGTACAGGACAAAAACCAACCTATTGACCACCGATGCTCGCCTAGTACAGACAAGAATATAATATTAACCCCTTTACAATGATGAGTTTTATATTTTATTCTTCCTATTTTCAGATTGTGTACCTGCACTATGAGGTGATACTACTACTCTGCGGCCAGGTTGTGTTAAGAAGAATACTGCCACCGTATTCCCTGCGTGTTGTTGCGGGGTGAGGGGACTAAGGACCCCATCCTCTGTTTTTTAGTTCCTAAAAAGAGACTGGCCAGAGAAAGGGATGGGGAATTCAGTTATCCCCGTACCCTGAGGATTGGTTCTATGAATGTGCGTGGATGTAGTACGAATGAGGCTAAAAGGTAGGAGATTGGGAAAATGTTTGTGAGAAGAAAGTTTAATGTGTTAGCTTTGAGTGAAACAAAGATGAAAGGGAAAGGCGAGTCTAAGTTTGAAAGTGTGAGTAGAAGATTGTCAGGTATAGATAGAGGAAGGGCACGAAAAGGTGTGGCCTTGTTAGCGAGTCCGGAAGTACAGCAGTGTGTGTGATTGAATGGAAGGAGGTGTCATCGAGACTGATGTGGCAGAAAGAGAAATTTGAACGTGAGTTGTGGGTGTTTGTGAGTGCATATGGGCCTGGTAGTGAAAGGGATGAAGAAGAGAGGGAGTCTTTCTGGAATGATGTTGATGAGTCTCTGCAGAGTTTTGGAGCGAATGTGAACGTGGTAATGATGCGAGATCTGAATGCTAGAGTGGGAAATGTAGCAGTTGAAGGTGTAGTTGGTATGCATGGTGTGCGAAACAAATGAAAATGGGGAACGAATGATAGAGATGTGTGTTGAGTGAGAGATGGTGATTGTAAATACCTTGTTTGAGAAGAAAGATGATTATAAGTATACATGGGTGAGACAGGAGGGTAGAAGGGTTGTTGGTAGGGCATTGATGGACTGTTGTTGTGTCCAGGAATGTATTATCAAGATTGTTGGATCTAAGAGTTCTGAGAGGGGAGGGTGGAGGTATGTCTGACCACTACCTGGTGGAGGGAAATTTAAGAGTAGGTAAGAGATAGATGAGAGCTAGGAGAGCTAGGTGTGGCAGGGAGGTTTTGAAAGTGAGTGAGTTTGATAAAAGAGAGAAAACGACAGAGTATCAGGAGAAATTGAAAGATGAATGGAACGCAGTGAAAGATCAGGAAAATTTTTGGCAGTGTGGAGGAGGAATGGCAGTTGTTTAAGAGTACTGTCGTGGGGCATGTGGAAGAAGTGTGTGGTGTGAGACTAGTGGGTGGCAGTGTAAGAAAAGGAAGTGAATAGTGGTGCGAGGAAGTAAGTATGGCTGAGGCTGAGAAGAGACGTGCTTATGAAGTGTGGCTGCAGAGGAAGGATGAGGTGTCATATGAGAGGTATAACGAAAAGAGGAATAGGGCAAGAAGGGCTGTGCGTGATGCTAAAGTGGCAGCAGATGAGGGGTGGGGTAAGCGGTTGACCGAGAATTTTCAACAAAATAAGAAAATGCTTTGGAAGGAGGTGAAAAGGGTGCGAAAGGGAGAGTCTGGGAAGGAAGAGCAAGTAAAGGAGAGGATGGAAGGATGTTAATTGAGATGGATGCAATAAGGAAGAGATGGGTGGAGTATTTTGAAAGATTGTTAAATGTAGATGAGGAAAGGGTGGCTGAGATTTTGGGGGATGGAACGGTGCAAGGAATAAAAGTGTTGGGAGAGATGAATGATTCTTTGATCACGAAGGAGGAAGTGCAGGAGGCAGTAAAAGAGATGAAAACAGGGAAAGCTGCAGGTATGGATGGGTGTGCTGTGGAATGCCTGAAAGATGGTGGAGCGACTATTGTTGACTGATTAGTACGGTTGTTGAATGTGTGCTTTGTGAAAGGTATGCTGCCAATTGACTGGGCAAGTGATTGTGTGGTCCCGTTGTATAAAGGTAAGAGTGATAAGTATGAATGTTCTAGCTTTTGGGGTATAAGTCCGTTCAGTGTTGTAGGTAAGGTGTATGGTGGAATGTTAATTACAATAAGTCCATACCTAATGGTAGGTTACTAAAAGAGTGAAAAGTTTTTATGTAAATAGTAGAGCATGTGTAAGAGTGGAAAATACTGTGAATGATTAGTTTCCCCATCCACTCACTCGATGTAGTGCTGCTCCCTTCTGCCTATGGGTAACTCTACACTGAGTGACAAGCCTAATGGTTTCCTGTACACCAGGAAACCATTTACTATGCTGGGTGGTAACCATATAACCAAATTAGGCGCCTGGTGGTTTAGTGGGTAATTACAGCGCTCCAATCGGATTGAGCCGGTGAAGGTTTATATCCAAGGGATAGTTGGGGTTATTGCTCATGTAATGCCACTCAGGGATGAGTGAGGCTGGTCATTCTCATCTTAAACGTCAGGACCAAATTGCCTAGCCCTGGGCTTCTACACTCCTCATGGGGCAACGTAGAAATGGATGATGGATGGATTCGTTTCCCGTGAGAATGGGGCTGCAGCAGGGATGTGTGATGTCGCCTTGGTTGTATAATATTTATATGGATGGTGTCTTAAGGGGGGTGAATGGAAAAGTGCTAGGTCAAGGTCTGAGTCTGGTGAATGTTGATGGTAGAGAGTGGAATCTGAAACAGCTGCTGTTCGCAGATGATACTGCACTGGTGGCTGATTCAGAGAAAAGATTGAGAAAGTTGGTAGAGGAGTTTGGAAGGGTGTGTGAAAGGAGGAAATTGAAAGTAAATGAGAGTATGAGTAAAGTGATGAAGTGTACGAGTTTGGTAGATGGTAGGAGGACGAATATAGTTTTGAATGGTGAGGTGCTTAAGGAGGTAGAGTGTTTTAAGTGTTTAGGGTCACATGTTCCTATGGATGGAAGAATACATGCAGAATTGAAATTTAGAATGAATGAAGTAGGGAAGGTGCTGGGATGAACGAGAAAAGTGTTTAGATGTCGTTCACTTAGAATGGATGTAAAGAAAAGGCTGTATGAGGGTGTTGTGGTACCGACAGCGTTATATGGGGCTGAAACATGGAATATGGGTGTAGGACGAAGGAAAAGTTTGAATGTAATGGAGATGAGGTGTCTGAGGAGTATGTGTGAGTGACACGTATGGATCGAGTGAGAAATGATGAAGTGCGAAGGAGAATTGGAGTTGTTCAGGAGATGGCTAATCGAGATGAACAGAGGGTGTTGCGATGGTTTGAGCATATGGAATGAATGGATAATGAGCAATTTGTGAAAAAGATAACTAGATCTGATGTGAAAGGTGTAAGGCTGAGAGGAAGACCATGAATAGGATGGATGGACAGTGTGAAGAGAGAGTTGGATAAGAGAAAGGATGTCTGTTGAGCAAGGAAGAGTGGCTGTGCGTGATAGAAATGAATGGAGAGAAATTGTGAATGAATAAATGATGACGCAACCCTGAGGGGATATTCTACCGCATTTGTCTGATCAACTGATCAAGTCAGGTGCGGGTAAGGTGATGGGTCTATTATGATGTGGTAGGGGTAAACCAGCTCTGCTGTCGGGCCCTGCTGCATATGCCACTGATTGCACTGCCCAGTTGACCCTCCTGCGGTGTGGTGTGGTGAGGATCTGGCCCTTCTGCCCTTTGGAGCTAAGATGCGAATGAATGTGCTTGGGTGGATGAGTAAATTGGGAGGGTGTCGTCCTGTCTCGGCTACCTCCCTTTCCTTGGGGGAAGCAGCCTAGGTAAATAAATAGATTGATGTTATCTGACGGTTTTACATACCTCAGGAAACATTTGCCGTATGGAAGCGTTGTTTTACGCTGTCTATCCAGCACAATTGGTTCGAAAAATCTCCCCTCAGCTAAGGAAAATTGGTTGGTAGGAGAGAGAGAGAGAGAGAGAGAGAATTTTAGGCATCCGCAATATCCTCATTCAGGTGGTGCAGAAGAGGATTCAGATGCGTAAGTTAATATCAGTGAAATACTGAAGCGAAAACGGATTTCTGTATTAATCAGGATACTCACGGATGGGGGTGTGATTGCGGATATCACATGCATCTCCCATATGATATTTTATATTTAACTCGGTAAATTTAGATTTGGTAATGAAGAAACTGGTTTTTTATCAATCATAGCGAGTCAGTTATTTAATAACGGCCATCTCATTTTTTGTTAGCGATATTCATATGCAATAAATGTGCCATTTGTGTTTCAGCAAATTATAGCTGAAACTTGCATCTGGATTGTATTTACTGATATACGTATCAGCTCGAAGTCAATTATACAATTACTGCAGTAATATACGCTAAATAAATGTACTGTATTTTTATTTAAAGTAGAGGTAGCGATCCGAGCAGCGGTAGTTCACTACTTTTGGAAAAAAAAAATAACTGTTCCCATAGTGGCACTACATTTAGATTCACGAAATGGTAGAAGCTGTGCCACTACTTTCGGTAGGCAGTGCGCACAAAACTACCTAAGGCTTCCAATAAATGGTGAATTATTTCAAGCAGTGAAACTGTGCACTGTGATTGGCTGCCAGTGTTTATATAAGGGCTGCGAGAGGGGGGTTAGTGCTCAGTGCTCAGCCGTAGCTCCAGGCTGTGCGAGTGCCGCTACGACCTCACTTGCCCCAGCTTCTTCACCGTGAGTCATGTGGCACCGTGTTGTTACACACTCTGATGTAAGGCATGTGGCACCATTTTACTACACATTCTGCTATGTCGTGGAGCACCATGTTACACTTAATTGTCACTCATGTGACCCGGTTTTCCTACAGGCTTTGCTGTCAGTCATCTGCCACCGAGTTGCTAAACACTTTGTTGTCCGTCTGTGGCATCGTGTCACAACAAAAATTATATGAAGTTCTATCATTTTCGAAAACTTTTCGTTTAACCAGCGTCGTACAATATGAACTGGGGAACTGCGTATTGCATTAGTAATCGAATGTTAATTTTTAATGGCCTCTAAATCTATCTGTGGCGGCTCTTTCCTTTCGGACCTAACACGACAAACACGTAATATCTGAAGACACTGCAATTGATTAATTAGTGGGGGATCTCTGCATTTGATCAAATTGACTTCACGACTCTGAAAGACTGAATGAGGAAAGGGCATGCCAATAGTTTACTAGCCACATAGAATGTAATTTTTCAAATGTTTATGTGTTAACTGTACAATTTCTTGATTCCTTTAGTCACTAAGATAAACCAGTATGAAGGCATAAGAAGCGATTGAGACTTTGAAAACCCTGTTTAAATTACTGCAAACAGGACAATGTTATGGTGTGATAATTGTTTTGTGAATCATAAATGAGAAAATTGATTTGACCGACAAAGTATCTAGAGAAGAAAATCACTGCTCGGGCTTATTTGTTAAACGTTAGCCACTGAAAAGCATGACAGTTGGGTGAGTCAGGTCGCTTATTATTATTTTTCACCCACACACCAAGAGGTATCTTCGCTTGGTCGCTCGAAATAGTTTGTGTATGTATGTGTGTGTGTGTGTGTGTGTGTGTGTGTGTGTGTGCATAATGGACTGACGGTAACAGTGTTAGACTGTGTGTGTGTGTGTGTGTGTGTGTGTGTGTGTGTGTGTGTGTGTGTGTGTTCTTAACTAATTGTATCTTTACAGGAATGAGTCAAGCTTGTACTGGCCCGTGTCTTAAGCCATATTTATCGTACATATCCTTAAATTTGTGAATTGTTTTGGCACACACTATTTCATTCGGTAGTGCATTCCATTGATCAATTGCTTTGTTTCGGAAACTGAATTTCCTTACGTCTTTATCACCTCTCTTCTTATGCAGTTTTTTGCAGTGTTCTCTTGCTGATGCTTCTCCATATGTTAAGTAATCATTTATGTCTATTTTCTCCTTCCCTGATATGCACTTGTATAGCATTACCATGTCACCTGTTTTCCTTCTCTCCTGTAGTGTTGGTAGATTCAGTTTATTTAGTCTTTTTTCGTAGCTTAGGTCCCTTAAGCTTGGTATCCATCTTGTAGCGGCCCTTTGAACTTTTTCAATCTTGTCTATGTGCTTTTTGAGATGAGGACTCCAGACTACTGATGCATATTCCAAGGTTGGTCTAATGAATGATGTTATTTTCCTTCTTGGCATGTCTTCATTTATGTATGTGAATGCTATTCTCATATTTGCAAGCAGTGTATACATGTTCCGTACCTTCTTGCTGATGTGGTCTGCCGGAGATAGTCTGTTATTGATAATCACACCTAGGTCCTTCTCTCTATCTGATGTGTATAGGGTTTTATTTCCTAACTTATAATCCCAATCAGGTCTTTTTCCACTTTTACCAAACTTGATTACATGACACTTGTCCACATTGAATTCCATTTGCCATGTATTACTCCATTCATGAAGTTTATTTAATTCTTCTTGTAGCTCTTTACAAGAGTGTATGTTAGTAATTCTTCTTTGTATTTTTGCATCATCTGCAAACATATTCATATAGCTCTCATTTCCAGTGTTGCTGTTTATATCATTTATATGCACTAAAAACATGATTGGTGCCAGCACTGAACCCTGTGGTACTCCACTAGTCACTTCTTTCCATGATGAGTAGTTTCCTCTTAGTACTGTTCTCATTTCTCTTTTTATGAGAAAATCTTGCATCCATCAAAACAGTTTGCCTCGAATTCCTCCTTGATGGTACTGTTTCCATAAAAGTCTTTGGTGTGGTACTGTGTCAAAAGCTTTTTTAAAATCTAAATAGATACTGTCCACCCATCCTTCTCTTTCTTGTATTGTGTTTGTTACTCTGTCACAGTAGCTCAACAGATTAGTAACACATGATTTTCCTTTTCTGAAACCAAACTGTCTTTCTGTTATCATACTGTGTTCTTCTAGATGATTTACCCAAGCTTTTCTTATAAGCTTTTCTAATACCTTGCTTACAACACTGGTCAGTGATACTGGTCGGTAGTTGAGTGGATTTTGTATATTTCTTTTCTTGAATAAGGGGACAATATTTGCTTTCTTCCAAATATCAGGCAGTTTACCTTAACTCAAGGATTTCTTGAAAATTAAAAATAATGGTTTACTTAACTCCTTTGCACATTCTCGTAGTACCCAACATGAAATTTCATCAGGACCACTTGCTTTTCCTCTGTCTAATTTACTTAACTCCTCCTGTATTACTTTTTCTTCTATTTGTATATCTAGTAGTATGTATGGACATGCATGTTCCACATAGTCCCTCTCAAAATTTTTTTCTTCCGTAAAATCTAATTGGAAATTCTTATTTAGTGCTTCACAAATATCTTTCTCTTGTGTATAAGTGATTCCCTCGTCCGAAATGGATTGTATTATATCTTTTACTTTGGTTTTGCTTCTGATGTAGCTGTAAAACAGCTTTGTTTGATTACTACTTTTATTTATTATATCCTCGTTAAACTCTTTCTGGGCTTCCCTCCTTATTCTTGTATAATCATTCCTTGCTTATTTGTAATTATTATACGCCCTTTCACTATTGTGTCTTCTGTATGTATTCCACAACAAATCTCTTCTTTCTTTTGAATTTTAACATTCTGTATTGAACCATTTCTGTATTTTCTTATCTGCTTCATTGTGCTGTGGGATGTACTTCTTGACTCCTATTTCATAAAATTCAAAGAATTTTTTATATACAGCATTTAAATCTTGTCCTCTAAGCTCCTTTTCCCAATCAACTTCTAAGAAATACTTCTTTAGGTCTTGATAATTTCCCTTTTTATAGTTTAGGCCCTTTTTGTAACTTTCATTGTTGTTAACTATGCCATATGCTATCCTGAAGTTGTAATTTAGTACTGCATAATCGCTTTTGCCAAGTGGAGGGTGATATATTAAACTGTCAGTATCATTTTCTTGCCTAGTAAATATTAGATCTAGCACTGAAGGTACATCGAGTCCTCTTTTTCTGGTGGTTTCCCTCACATGTTGCGTTAGGAAAAACTCTTGCACGAGATCCAGGAGCATTTGGACCCAACAGCTTTCTTGGCTAATTATATCTAGAGTATTCCAATTTATATTTGTATTAAAATCTCCAGTTAGTATAGTTCCTTCCGATTTCTCTTCCATTTTATGTAGTAATGATCTTAAACTCTGAATTGTACTCTCTGCCAGGTCCTCACATTCGTCTCTTTCCCATGTGTTTGATCTGGGTGGCATGTACAAATTGGCTACAATTACTTTCCCTTCAGATGTGTTGATCTCTGCTGCAATCAGTTCTACTTGTGATGGTATATCTAGTTTTATTTCATTGACTTTTAGATTTTTCTTAGTTAATATTATAATTCCTCCTCCTTTTTTTAAATTTCTGTCTCTTCTCCATATATTGTATTCCTCTAAGTTTAGTATGTCATTGGATATCCTTGGTGTTAATTTTGTTTCAGTTAGCATATTATATGTGGTTCATTTTCTCTGACATAATCATTCATCTCTAATAATTTAGATACCATTCCATCCACATTTGAGTACATCAACTTTATCATCTTGTTTATATACTTGTCATGACATGGTTCTACTACCTTCCTCCTTTTTATTCCCTCCTGTTTGTGTACCACTTTCGTACCTGCAATCCTATTACTTTGTAAAAAAAAAAATGTGTTCTTCTCCTCTTCTGAGTTTCCCTCATTTTTTGTTTTTGCTTCCTCCCTCTTCTCTTTCAGTAATTCCAGTTCCTCTTGTGTTAGGCATCTTTTTATCCATACATTTTTGAACTCCTCTTTTTCCATGAGATTCTTTGCATTTTTTAGTATCTCCTCCATGGTGTTTACACTCTGGAAAGTCACCTTTTGAGGTCTTGTCTTGCTTTTCTCCTATTTCCCTAACCTTTTGTGTTCCTCTATGTCTTTACCACAGATTTCCTCTGATACTTCTTTCAGTAAGCTCATTACATTTGCCGTCTCCTTTTTATCTCTAGTGATCTTGTTTTTTACTTCTTCCTCTTCAATACCAGTGATTACTATAGATTTGTTTATGTCTACTGAATCTCTGACTAAGTTTGGATTGTTTTGGATTATTTTTTTCACTTCCTGTTTAATGCTTTTTTCCTTCACCCTTGTTTCTAAGTCTTTCTTTACTTTCACCATTTCAGCATACGTGGTTTCCACATCATTTTTGTAGTTTTACACTGCTTCATTCACCTGTGTTATCTGCTCCTCAGTATCACTGCTCTGGTCTATCAGACTGCTTACTTGCCTAATTGTCTCTGTATCACTTTTGAACTCTTCGATAACACTCTCGTGATTGACTACTGTACTTGCCATTTCACTCATTTTCTTCCTAAGTGTACTCAATTCCACTGTTAGTTCACTGATGGTTGTGTCTTTCTTGTTGGCCTCCCTTCCTAGTTTTTCTATTTCTTCCTTTTGCAAGTGCATCTGCTTTATTTCATCAATTTCATTTTTGAAAGCCATTTCCAGTTTGTGTACACGTTCAACCAGTCTATTGTGAGTCTCCACTTCAACCAGTTCTTGGTAGAAATCATCATTTTGCTTTTTACCTTTATCCCTTTTCTTTTCCAAATTTGCTTCACTAAAGTATGTGTCCATTTTGCAATACTAAAAGCACAGAGTACATGTACTTGCATTCCTCGTGCAGCTGTAGTCTAAACAAACCTCAGCTGACTGAGCGCATTCTTTCAGCTCTTGGTTCTCTTTTTTGTTTGAACAAGTCTTGTTTAAACTTCTTATTATTTTTTTTCTTTTAATAATGAAAAATCATTTAGTCTAACCTGGTACAAAGCTTGACTCATATAAAGATACTAATTTAGGTAATGCCACTGGCCATGCTGGCTCGGTACGGAGCGCCGACGTCGCACGTCTACTCTTTCTGAATCCCACTGTGTGTGTGTGAGTGTGTGTAATGGACTGATGGTAACAGAGTGTTAGACCACTATAAAGTTTTATAAAAGAAGACAGCAGAAATGGCTACAAAGAAGTATCAGTCATAAAGGAAACTAATAAGGCAAGAGAAGTAGGAGGGAGGGGAAGAAAGACTGAGATTAAGTAGCAGAGGTTATGACGGCTTTGCTGCAGACTTATATATTAAAGATACAGAGTTACACAGGCAGTTTTAAAATGTTGCATGGAAGCATCCCTTTTTTTAACATGATAGTCTACAGACTGACTCTGACAGGTGTGTGTGAAACGTATCTATAAAGAAAATTACGCACTAAGCTACACACGGTTACGTCAGTGAGGTAGAGCCACGATTTCGGAAGCTTGAATAATGTATGGATGATTATTTTCTCGATCACATCACAGTCCATCTTTAGTTTGAAACGAGAATCAGGATGATGATTTTGGTACATGGAATCCTTCAGGAAGATAAACCTTGTTATTTAGATAGCAGGTGTGGGTGTTAACGAATGTGGAGAAAGAAAATGGGACGAGAACATGACAGAGAGTGACGGAAGAGGAAAAAGAGACGAGTATAATAAAATGAGGAGAGAAGAGTATGTAACACTTAAACAAAATCGTTAAATTCTGAAGACAGCAGATTACAAGTTTGGCAGGTAGTTGGACAGTAAATGTGGAACAGAGAGAACTAATTAATATTATGAAAGCAACTGAATGTTAAAGAGGATATTGGGAATTTGATAGCCATATTAAAAAATCATGTAGAGCTACACAAGAGCTGTCCAAATGATAGTGCTTCTGGCAGTAAACAAAAATGCAAACTGGAATTAAGCAGGGATATCGGGTTTCTCATTTATCTCAACGTTGTTTTCAGTAAGATGAAAGAACCCTGTACTTACGCTGGAAACATACTGGGAATATGTTAACTTTTCTCATTAACTGTACTTTATATCGATGCATCATGCAAGAAAGTATAGTACAGTGTGACGAAGTGAATTGTTTAGGATCTTTCATTAACGAGTTAAATTTGGTAACCCATATACTGCAGACGACCCTCCATTATAAGAGATTATTATTATTATTATTTTTATTATTATTATCATTATTATTAATATTATTATTATTATCATTTATTATTATTATTATTATTTTTATTATTATTATTATTATTATTATTATTATTTTTAATTTTATTGCATTATTATTATTATTATTATTATTTAATTTTATTGCATTATTATTATTATTATTATTAAAACTTCCCACATCCCTCTTGGAAGTTTTGTTGTTTTTGTCAATATTCTTCCCACATCCCTCTTGGAAGTTTTGTTGTTTTTGTCAATATTCTTATTATTCTTTCTGTTAAAAAGCAAATGGTTATCAACCAAAGGCTCTTTGACCGAGGGCCTACAAACTTGGTCATGTTAATCGCCCGGCTGGCGGCTTCTTCTGGACAAATGTGATGGTAAGCCATCAACCAAATCGCTGAATATTATTCAGAACGTAAAAAATCGGATTCCGGAATGTTATCTCAAAATGCGCATAAGCTAGCAAGCTGAAATTTTACTTCAGCCTTAAGGCCGTCGCATTGCGGAAATGAGCGTGGTTCCAACAGGTACACACCTTACGGTATTCTCTGATATCGCATGGGGTAAAAAATTCGGAGTTTTCAGGGTATTCCGGATGTTACAAAATTTTCCATGAAGGATTACAATTACAGCCACCAATCTTGGTGGACTTAACGACTGTGATGACCTAAGGTGACATGCACAAGATCAGTGACTTTGACCTGAAGGTCCTTTTTTTAACTCGATATTTAGAAGGCACTGACAGTGGGAAGTTTTTCGTTTATCATTATTGCCCTTAGGCAATTTTACAGTGCTTTAGTTATTATTATTATTATTATTATTATTATCATTATCATTATCATAATTATTATTATTATCGTTATTTTTTTTTTTACTAAGCTAAACGTGAATCACTATTGTTCCCTAGTATAATGCATCTTACAAGAAAAGATTACCCCGTTTTCTCAGGTTTCGGTGATATTATCTGAGTTCCCAGTGTGTCCAATTTTACGTTATCAGGAACGGCTTAGTTGGGATAACTGAAGACACATATCAGAGGTAATTTAGTGAGAAGGTACAATAGTTTCAACCGAACTTATATCCCTTTGAGGTATGAAGAGAAACAGCATAGCCGTGTATATAGAGCGAGGAGGGAGTTAAAGAGAAGACGTAAGGACGAAGGAGTGCTTCCTTCCCTCCCTTCCCTGCCTGAAAAGAGTGCAGGTCACGCCAAAACTATTGTGTTCTTAATAAACGTCATTAACAGATACACTTAGTTCTTGAACACAGTTATATGCCTGTCGACTGCACAAGCAAGTATTCCATAATATATACAGGTCATGCATAATTCTTCCAGTGCCGTGAATATTTTTTTTTTGTCTGTGTAAACAACAGACTGGAACGATGTGGTGTGCCAAGGATGATGCTTCCTTATTGGTAACGGTTATTGATAATCCTCTATGTGATGACACTTCCACCAGGATTACTCAAGGGAACGTTGAATATTACCCTTCACAATCAGTGTTTCATATATCATATTATTCAACGGTACATGTACGACATCGGTACTGTGTACTCCCATGAAAGGATCAGTTCAGTTATAGAACACCCTAAGGTAAAGAGGGAAAACAGTAAAGCCATGTTCTTATGTTGAATTTTACACAGTAGCTGTTCATAAGTAATAAGAATGATTATCAATAGCCAAAAGGGAAAATGCAGAGAAAAGTAAATAGGTTACCCTAACCATTAGCCAGAATATATATATAGTTATGGTAGTTATGGTAGATGACACTTTATTAGCAGGTGGCTATTGTGAAACTCCATCCATGCTCAGCATTGTTAAGTATTATTGTGTTTATAATATGAAATACAAATGTACGTCTTTGACTCACACACGTCTTTCTGTTGCGATATATGAATGCTGGTTTTCCATATTATATTCTTCTGTTACATATTTCCATCATTGCATTACATCCTCCTGGGAGATTATAGCATCGATGTATAGCAAAATGCACTGAATGCAGCTGTTTTTCTTTACATTTAAGGCACTTTTTTGTCCGCCCATCATTTCCGACAAACTTTTGGTACATTCGTTCCTCGTTTCCTGGCGGCACATCATCAATTAAAACAAGATTGTAGTTACCGCAAACATTACGTTACCCAGATTTCGAGCATCGCCCCCAGTCACGTTCGATTATCCTGTCACCAGACAACTTACAATGCCTTACGTAACACTTAACTGTTAATTCAGGAAAATTGTGATTAAAATTCCTTGTCTTTATTTGACAAGTTAAAAAGGTTTGCAAATCAGCAAAAGTGATATAACGACGAAAATGTGAATGCCTATTGTAAACAATGATAAACACATGAATAGATAAGGTAAAGTTTGTAACAGTTTTAGAACACTAATAACATTAAAAAAAAAAAAAAAATAGGTACATGCAGAAAGATTGCTGGGAGAGAGGCACTTCTTCAGTAGACTGATACACTCATAATTATGGATGGTATCAGTAAACAGAGTGACGAAGCAAATAGGAAATACGGGAACTGAATTTCAGGTAAGTTATACTGAGTGTCAGGGAGGAAAGGACATAAGCTTGGGAAGTGATAAATTAGGCGGTTCTAAATAAAAACAATATCAATATTCATCCAAACCTCAACCGTTACGGAACCATAACTACTGATGATCTTATGAATGAATTATCACCAAGACCATTTTCGACCCTAAGATCATCAGTATGTATAGCTCCGTAACGGTTGAGATTTGGACCCCTGTTGATAAAAAAAAATAAAAAAAATTGCTTAGAACTTTCCTCCCGGGATACTTGTATATTTAATATGAGGCATAGGCTAGACGTAAAATTGCATGCTGAACGCTGGTTAAATACTTTCAGGAAAATGAAGCACCAGCGTTATATTCGGCCAACCACATTGTCTGAGCGCAGTAACTATGTGTGGCTATGGGTGAATGGCATGACAACACGCGCCATTGCGAAGATGACGGGGACACACGTCACCACCGTCAGTAAGTGGATCAATCGCTGGCAACAGGAGGGCCACATCAACACCAGGTCTCGCAGTGGCAGGCCATGCAAGAGCAAGCATAATTTAAGGACACACGCCACACTTGGATCCGCTCAGCCTTTACCAGTCCATGTTAAACCTGATGCTTTTCAAAACATGAAGTATAACAATGTTGGACTAACTGAAAGAATATATTACCAGCATCCACACGTTTACTTGCACTATATATTAAATTTACATCATTATGAGTATCAGTAATCACAATTGTGCCGTTTGTTATTAGTGAATCTAAGGTAGAACAAAGCTTGTGACTAGTAAGCAAGCTTTGACTTATTTGCTAACCTATGAAGAATTGCAGATTATTTGATATGTTTTCACCTGGCAAACAGAGAAACATCAGTAATTAAATAATGACAACATTTAAAAATTTTCAACGAGACTTACTAACATAACCTTGGTACTCATGCACGGTGCAATGGAAACTTGAATCAGACTACCATAATAAAGCCCCCAATCTGACATACACCCATCCCAGGTGTCCTTAACCCGTCACGTCCCAAGCTATTTCGCACCTCTGACACCCCCCAATCCTGAGGTATTTTCGAAAAAAAAAAATTTTGGCTAAAACCTCCGCTTTTGGTGAGAAACATCGAAAATTCATAGAGAAATCGCTCACCTGAGGTTTAAAATACTCGATCCAGGTAGCAGTACCTCCTTACCTTACTGGGTTTTCTAACAGGCTGGCACCAAAGAAAACGAGTTCTATGGGAGGGTAACTATTTCACACCACTCATAAACGGTATTTATTTATTTACTTGGTACGAATTTATATGTAGTATGAGAGTATATTGGTTTTCAAACAGTAATATAGGCATTATAAGCATTGTTTCACTTACTAACTCATCACCATACCTGAACTTTTTTTGTCACATTACCTGATCATCATTTCTGACTGTTTCTTCCTCTAAAACTTTGTTCTCCACATTGTCATCGATTGGAGAATCACTCTGGCCCTGAATGTCTTTATTGGCCAGGTCACTGGTAACAGGTGAATTGCTGAGACAATGGCGTGCGGGGGGGGGGGAGGCTATGCGGTGTAAGGCATTGTCCCTGCTTGGCATCTTGTAGAGGAATAGAGGAAGGTGTCCCGTGTATACATACGAAAAATCACGCGCAAAAATTGAAAACTGTGCAAATTATGAACCTTACAATTGCGCAACTTACCAGAACATCATCAGGACTGGCAAATGCATAATGTTGCAACGTACCCATACATCGAAGGGACGCCTTGGGTTAAAATAGAGATGGTCGAGCCCATATAGCTAGTCTTAGACACAAACATCACCCAATCCTCCTCAGCAACCAGCTTAGATTTTGTTGGATGGAATCACAGATGACATGTGCCCAGCTCGCATAATAGGCCCACACAACGAAAAGCATACAACGGAGCACTGCAGAGCACACGTCACTCTAAGACGCTGATGCCATATTAACCGGTGTAGGGAACCTATGGGACAGCCCCACAGGGGCAGCTGCTTACCTACAGTCGATGACTGTGCTGAATCATATGGAACGGAGGTGAGCAACAGTAAGACCAAAATGAACAAGCAGACTTTATTGTATATCACACTAGCCAATGGATGTAAGTATATTATTATTATTATTATTATTATTATTATTATTGTTATTATTATTGTTATTATTATTATTTTTATTATTATTATTATTATTATTAAGAATTACCTTTAAGATGTCAACAGTGGCATGAATCAGAATATCAAATCGTGTAAACTTCTAAAAATATACTTTCCTTATGTGGTCAATGAATTCCTCTGATGGTCATTTTCATTACATTCAGCATCCAACAGTACTTGTGAACTGTCAGAAGATGTCAGCGCCATGATCGTGAACAGAATCCTTGAGAGATTTCTAAGGGTGGAAAAGTTCGATATATAGTCCGCTCCCAGCAACATCTGCAAATTGAAACCCAAAATTTCATACTGGTGTTGTGTGATACATAACACGGGTCCAAAGATAGGTAAGAATCGAGGAAAGGTATTCTACAGAAGCCACAATAACAATGGTAAAGATTTAATCAGATTCCCAGGAGGGGGATAACTTTTTAGAATAATAATATATAAAGAAGGGAGAGCCTTGCCGAGAGAAGCGACCTGATACAGGAGCTTGTATATAATTTTATGAAGCTATGCAAAAGGTCCAAAAAGGTTACGCAAGGGCATGAAAAGTAACAATTCATTATTTGTAGCCTCATCTGGAACGATCACAGCATCACATTGTCACCCGTTTTAAAAGATGAGCTTACTACATCGGATGAACTTTAATTTTCTGATGTTATATTTTCTGCAGTTTCAGTTTACCTCGTCTCAAATAACTGGATTTTCAGTGTGAAACAGTATTTGAAGAGTAATCGTAGTTTTGATTTTGCATTTCTTCTGGGTTGCGTAATTTCCAGGGTTGGTTGGGGGATGATTACATAGGACAAGTCACTTGACCCAGCTGCCTGGAAGGATTCAACCCCCCCCCCACTCCTCTAGGATCTACGCCCATGATCAGCGTGATAGCTATTGGCTGCTGCAGACACTTCATTATTCATCACTATACCCAGTCAGTTGCACTTCTGCTCTCTTGACATGTAGGACAATTTTACTATAGCTTACACTTTTCTTTATCAAAAAGTACCAGTATGTATGAGTCCCTGTGTAAAGTACAACTCTCATATGTGGGGAGGCTCCCCACATTCAGCTCTTCTCAACTACGTGGAGTCAAAGGCTTTTCGTCTCATTAACTCTCCTCCTCTTACTGGCTCCCTTCAACCTCTGTCTCATCACAGCATTGTTGCATCTTTATATCTTTTCTATTGTTACAGTCATGGTCATTGCTACTCTGAACTGTCTGCTTGCATCCCTCCACCTCTACAACGGGTACGTAGCACCCGTCTAGCAACAAACTCTCATCCCTTTTCAGTACAACTCTCAATGCAAGAGTTAACCGTTATTCCCAGTCCTTCATTTATGCAACATGCCAACTCTGGAACTGTCTCCCTCTGTCTGTATTTCCTACTTCCTATGACCTACAATCTTTCAAAAGCAGTGTGTCCAGGCATCTCGAAAGGAACGGATCTTGAATTTGTCTGTCTTTTGTACTGTTTTTGTTTTTATTTTCTTGGAAGGAACCGTTGTGCGGGCTCCTAACCTTTGGTTCCTTCTTCCTCGCATTAAAAAAAAAAAAAAATCGTGATAAAATGCTACTCACATTCTGTGTAATGATACTTGTGACGAAATGGGCGAAAATATTTCTCCCTAATCGTTAACCCATATGGGCATTAGTAACAAGAGCTCTGCATTGGCTTAATGGAAAATATGTTGGCAAGGTTTTCATTATAAATTATGGCACTGTGACAGAACCGTAGCGTATTGATGCACGTATGTATGTATGTATGTATGTGTGTATGTATGTATGTAAATGGTCTTTGAAACAGGATTAGTGTCAGACTCCAAGTACTCCAAGTCTGCAGCTGGCTTTTAGAACTTTGTGTCCAATATGTAAGTAATGTTCTCTGTTAGGAAAAAAAAAAAATACTTGCACCAAGTCTTAAACCTAGCCCTTGCAACTTGCGTACATACCTTGGTGGAGGGAGGGAGGGTGTTAGATGTAAGATAGGTGTGATACAAGTACATGATCAAGTAAGAAGAGTGGCATAATTTGTGACAGCTTGTGTTAGGATGCAAATCCTAAATAAAGTATATTATATCTTATTTTATATAAGCAAATTTAAACATCCTTTGCTTGAAATACGCTACAGTTATTCAGACAAACATGGAATCATTAGTTTTTCGATGTGGAACTTTTGATTTAAAGGTTTGCTCTTAAATAGTCTTCTCCGGCTCCATATTTAAAACGTGATAGGTAAAAAGGGCTGTTCAACAGCAATGTCGTTGTAAAAGTTTTAGGATGGTTGAATATATAAAAGAACTCATTCTTATGCAGTATATAAGAGTCAGACTTACAACATTTATCTTAGGCTAGTGAAGATCAATTGTGTCACAAATCTACATCGCGTGTGAAATAATCTGTTTGTTAATTGTGTGGATTTATGATGCCCTGGATTGTAATACTGACAGTTTTAGTCTCGGTTTGTGAAGGACCAAAGTATGATTTTAATATGTTCGCAAAGTTGAAGGAAACATGAATGGAAAAATGGACGCCGGCATCGATGATGCAAAATGTAAATGCACAAATAAAAAAATACAGCAAAAGGATCGTGGTTGTTGTCGTTATTGTGCTACCCCAGTTTTCATTCCAGCAATTCTATCAACAGCAGTCAAGCAACTGCCTGCATGGCCGTCTCGTCCAGTGAACAGCGCCTCAGTGTGGAGAGGTGCGGGGATTAGTGTTGAGGTTTGGTTCCTGGATGAACGCCGAATTTATGTCTCTCCATCCATTTAACAAAGGCACCATAATATTCTTCACGCTTTCCCGTTATTTGGCTCTGTATTTACCACTCAGCATTATAAATGATTTTCTCAGTTACAGGAAACCTTTAGGATTGTCACTCACTGTGGAGCCACCTGAAGTGGAAACAAGAGTAATGAATAGGGAAGGGGAAGGATAGGTGAAGTAGGAAGAGTGGAAAACGGACACGAAAAAGAATGATAGACATAAGGAAGAAGTTGGCAGCACTACATCAAGCGAGCTGATTACTGGCGCTCCCACCTACAGCCAGTGGATCATGGTGTAATGAGGTTTCATTTAAATATAAATGGAAGGTACCAGAGGTGCAGCTAGGATATTATAAATGAAGTGATCAAGGGGTGGCCAAACCCAGTTATGGAGTGGGCCATGTAAAAGTTTCTAAAGGTGTCCAGGGGTATTTCCCAGGAAGTTTGAAGTGGCCACTGGGGTGACCAGGTATATACCAAGGTACACCAGTCACCCTTTGGGTACGTCTCTGAAACGTACTGGATTACATTATCTGAGCCAAAACATCTAAAGAGCTGAGATAAATGTTGATACAGACTATGCATTCACACATTGTTCAAACCACAGCTCACTTAACTCGTTGTTGTTTTTCAGTAACTCATTATTAATATTCTGTGTTTCTTAATATAATATTCAGCACAAGCCCCAACAACCTCGGGATGTCACTGAAGGTCAAACAAAAATTAACAAAATCTGGTACGTGAACTTAAACTGGCAAAGGGATTCATATGGGATTACGCAAGGTCAGAATACTAGTAATGAATACTGAAACATATCAAGTAGTGTAGTTTACCGAAACAAATAAAGTTACCGGTGAGGAACTGATACAGGCTATCACGTTATTAATAACTGAGTCTAAAGAAGTCAACAACTAGATTATTACCACTAAAATGTGAAAATGATTGAGATGATGGAGGTTTAAAGAGCTTGCAAGGCTTGGTGGCAGTCCAGAAAACTTGCCTTTATATAAAACTAATCTTCGTATACCTATTCATTGTATTTGGATAAATACAATATCAGTAAGAGAGATTTTTTTTATTTCACTCCGGTTTTTAGTTCACATCAAGTTAACATTATCTTCCTCTAAGACGGCAAAAATTCATATTAAAAACTTCACTGTGCTACTCCCGTACCAGTTGAAGTTGGTTGTACATACAACCGGCACATAAAAGTTTAAGAGCCATCCCATCATCCACCTGAGTACCGCCTCCTCTCCGCTTCAGACCGACCACAGTTTAGGAACCATAATCTACGCTATCCCAGAGGTAGTAATATCCCGACAATGATTAGTGAACCCATTAAATTACCAAGAATAATATATTAGCGTATTCTGTCAGCTGTGAATTAATGCTGCTCCATGTGAATATCTTGTTCGTCATGGTGTAGATTTATGTATAATAATAGTTTGCAGTTATAGTCGTAAAACTGGATCAGATGGCCACATTTATAGCTCTTGTGCACCAGGACTGATGTTTTGAGTAACTCACACCACCTAATCGGATACGTTTTCGTGCCTCCTCCTCTTTCTCTTTTCTTCATTCTTTTTCCCTTTCCTCACATCTTTACTCCGACCTACCGTACTTCTTCCCCAGTACCATTTCAGAGTTTGTACTATATATACACCACCCATGGACCAACATCGCTGCTACTTTATCACTGCTGGACAATAATATCGAAATCCCGGTATAAGCATATTGAGCACTAGCATGTGGACAAATGTAAAAGTGTGCATGGAAAAGTTTGAAAGGAATGAGACAGTGTTTCTGATTGGTGATATGAATGGTAAAGCAGGGAATGTAAAGCTGGAGTAGTTGGTGAGTGGGGTGTGCCTGCTGAGATAGATTAGAATGGCAGTGCTTTAATGGACATCTGTGCCGGGAGTGGGTTAGTGATACCCAATACCCTCTGCAGGCACAAAATGATCCACGGGTATACTGTACATGGCGAGTGATGAGAAGAGTGGGTTGTGAACTGAAAGAAAGGAAGGCAATGATTGATTATGTGTGTGTGTGTGCATGAAAGGATGCGAAGATGTGTAATGGATGCAAGAGCTTATAGAGATTGGGGGAGGACTTTCTGACCACCACTTGGTGGTGGTCCAAGTAAAATGGAGAAATAGAGGAAGGGAAGGACGGGAGGAAGGAGTATATGCAAGGGTAATGGAAAGGTTACAAGAGGATGAGAAAAAGGCAGAATATAAGAGAGAAATGGAGGAACGATTGGGTAAATAAGAATTGGGGCAGATGGGGAATGTGGAAGGTGTGTGCAAGATATTCACAGAAGAATTATGTGCAGCATGTGAGGTGGTGTGTGGGGTGTTGAGAAGACGAAAGGGTGTGCAAGGAACAACATGATGGAATAAAGAAGTGAGGCTGTGGCACAAAAGAAAAAAGCATATAATGAATGGATGAGAAATAGGGGCGTGGAAGAAATTGAGAGATGGAAGAGAAAGTTATATGTAGAAAGAAAGAGAGAGGTGAAAAGATTAATTAGAGAGTAAGAGGAGAGTGGATGAGGAATTTGGAAGGAATTTGAGTGTCAAGTGAAGGGAATGTAAGAAAATGTTCTGGAAAGAGGTAAAGAGAGTCAAACAGGGTGGCAATGAAGTTGGTAGGGGAGTGAAAGATAAAAATGGTACATTACTAGTGGAGAAGGGAGAAAAAATGAGCAGATGGAGAGAACACTTTAATGAACTGTTGAATATAGAGAATGAAAGTAATGCGAGTATAAGTGGTTGGGGAATGGCTGGGAGAAGGAGGGAGGTGAGAAGACTAAGAAATTAGTAGGATGGAAGTTGTGGAAGCAATGAAGTTAAAATTGGGAAAGCCCTAGGAATTGATGGAGTGTGTGGTGAAATCCTGAAGCATGGGGGAGAGACAGTACTAAAATGGATGTGGAAGATGTGCAGACTGGCATGGGAGGAAATGTAGAGTCCTGGAGGATCGGCAGTCAGGTATAATTTTTCCTTTGTACAAAGGGAAAGGGGAAAAAGAAGTGTGTGGTAATCATAGGGTCATTTATCTTGTTATTGTAATTGGAAAAGTATACGGTACGATACTTATCGATATAGTTAGGGAAATAACAGCGGAATTTGTTGGAGAAGAACAGAGAGGCTTTAGGTAGGGAAGAGGTTGTGTAGATCAGATATTCATTCTTAGATCTTTAGTGGAAAAGTCTCTAGAGAAGGAAAAGAAGTTGTATGCGGCCTTCATGGATTTGGAGAAGGCATATGACAGGGTGGATAGACAAGGATTGTGGAAAGTATTAAGAATATTTGGAGTAGGTGGGAAGTTGTTGAATGCTGTGAAGAGTATGTATGAGGGTGCTAAGGCTGCAGTGCGTGTGGATAGTGAACTGAGTGTGTTTTTCTATTTGAAGATTGGGTTGAAACAGGGATGTGTCATGTCTCCATGGTTGTTCAATCTGTATATGGATGGGGTTATAAAAGAGTTACAAGGTAGGGCAGTGGATGTTGGAGTGGCCCTGATGAGAGAGGGCAGTATTTGGAAACTCCCTGTACTATTGTTTGCACATGATACTGTGTTGTTAAGTGAAGACGATGGGGAGCTGCGAGGCTTGGTGGATGTGTTTGGGAGAGTGTGTGAGAAACGGAATCTAAAGGTGAATGTAGGGAAGAATAAAGTTTTGGTCTTCGAAAGAGGTGAAGTCAGTGAATGTACAATGAGGCTGGATGGTGAGGAATTGGAAAATGTGAGTACGTTTAAGTATTTGGGTAATGTGGTGAGTAAAGATGGAAGTTTGGAGGTAAAATGCTTGGAAGGGTACAACAAGGAAGAAATGTTGCGGGTTCCTTGAATGCAGTGATAAGAAACAGGGAAGTGAGCATGGAAGTGAAAAAGTTACTGCATGACAGTATTGTCATACCAACTCTAACGTACGGAAGTGAAGCTTGGACGTTGTTGGGGGCACACAAGTCAAGAGTGAGAGCAGTGGAAATAAGTTATTTGAGAGGAGCCTGTGGAGAGACAGACTGACAAATGAGGATGTGAAGGAGCATTGTGGTGTGGATGTGGATGTGATAGGAAGCGTTAGGAGAAACACAGTGATGTGGTTTGGCCATGTAGAGATGAGACGTGTATGTGAGTGAGGTGGAGGGGGAGAGAGGGAGGGGAAGGCCAAGGATGAGATGGAGGGATGGAGTGGAATGGTATATGAGAGAGGGTGATGTGAATTGGAAGCAGGGCAGTGAAATGGCGGGGAACAGGGTGACGTGGAGGCGATTTGTTTGTGGGCACCCCGTATAAGGGATTCAGACGTCTGGCAATAGATAGATAGATAGATAGCACTAGCATTTTTGCTTTGTTTTGTTTTTGTTGTTCTTTCAATAACTGGCAGTTTTTTTTTTTTTTAAACGAAAATTCAGGTAGTTGGCGGTATATTGTACTGAAATTCACTTTTGTCCACATTTGGGGCACAGTACTGTACATATAGGTTTTTATAGCTTTTGTCGAACACAGGAGCGGAAAAAAAAAAAAAAACTAAGCCACAATAAAACACTTCTTTAATGTGTGTGTGAGTGGTACTATTTATTTTAAAGCAACCTTTTCCCCTCAAATATGTTTAAAAGCAATAAAGCATAGCAGCCATTTTGGAAGAAGTTTTACAAACTCCTTATATATAAGCTACTCTTTTATATGAAGAACAGGCTTTCTCAACCTTTTCTTATAATAGGAAATTCGTATTTTATAGTTCAATAATTAACCCGCCTCATCCCAACCACTTTTCCACCTCTGACTCCCCCTAATCCCGACCATTTTTGGAAAAAAAAAAAAATTTGGCTCAAACCTCCACTTTTGGTGAGAAACATCGAAAAATCATAGAGAAATCGTTCACCTGAGGTTTAAAATACTCGAAACAGGTAGCAGTACCTCCTCACCTTACTGTGTTTTCTATCAGGCTGACTCCAAAGAAAACGAGTTCAATGGGAGTGTAACCATTCCACACCACTCATAAACGGTATTTATTTATTTATTTGGTACGAATTTATATGTAGTACGAGAGAACAATGGTTTTCACACAGTAATAAAGGCAATATAAGCATTGTTTCACTCATGAAACACATCAACATACCTGACCTTTTTTGGCAACATTACCTGATCATCATTTCTGACTGTTTCTTCATATAATGCTATGTAAAATTTGTCCTCCACATTGTCATCGATTGGGGAATCACTCTGGCCCTGAATTTCGTACCGTGGCATGACATGGCTTTACTAGCCAGGTCACTGGTAACAGGTGAACTGCTGAGACAATGGCGTGCTGGGGGGGAGGTCATGCTGGGTAAGGCATTGTCCCTGCCTGGCATCTTGTAGAGGAAGGTGTCCTGTGTATATGCACCAAAAATCACTCGCGAAAATTGAAAATTGTGCAAATTACGGACCTTGCAATTGATTCGCGTTTATGAACGTGAACGGGATTGGCAGTGACAAAACGTGTGGACATTAATTCACGTCGATGGGACGCCGCAGGTTAACACTCAGTTGCCAAGGAAACTGTGAGATGAGAAGAGTAATATTTTAAAAATACGAACTTCGGAAGAGAACCTGGCTGCTCTGCCAAATGTAATGGCCAGGTGCGGCATGTTTGCAATGCACGCCATACTGTCAACTTGATTATTGTCTGGTGGCATCTGACTTCCCTCTAGGCTTGCTGCAAGCAAACGCTGTGTGTAAGTCTGAGTCAGTCACTGACTAGCAGAACTTTGGGGTACTACTGCAGATTTTACACCTAGCCAGAACCCTTAGATATTGCTTCCGACTGTATTTGGTGTTTTTGTGTGCACTCTAGTGATAGATGTGGATGCTGGTGATCTAAGTAATGAGGGAAAGACTCTTATTCTCACTTGGAAGCAGGAGAACGGTCCGAATGGTCGGTGAGGTGAGAGTAAGTGGACTTCCACCAGATGTTGTCCTGGAAAGAAACCCTCCTCAAGGACGACAGTGCAATACAAGTGAAGGCTACAAACAAGCTTCTAAGGCCTCTGGTACTTAAAACTTCTGATATTACAGCTGCACATCTGTAAGTTAAATCATCCCAAGCTAAAACTGGGTGTCTCTTTCCGCACCGTCCAACACTGGCAGCAGAAGTACCTAAACCTGACATCACTCTTAATCCGCCATGTGCCAGCCGACTTGGGACCTTTATGCCACCCCAGTGTTGGCCAATTTTCGATATTATTTATTTATTTTTTTTTTTTGCTAGATAGGTTACAAATGATGATAAATAATGGAGAACAACCATAAAAGTACTCACAGAAGCCATTTAGTCGATTTTGAGGTCGATTCTCTCTGAGCATGCGACTGAAAACTTCAGAGTAAAGCCCATAGACTTCACTACCCATCGCCACCACAGAGCGAAAGGAGGCAGAAGCTCTGCATTTTCTTCATCAGTAGCTATGGTATTCGAGCCAAGGACACTCTTGCTGGGTATATAGATGATATAGGAAGTGTCCTCGAGCATAGTTATGTACGTTGGCACATTATGACAAGCAAGTGAGTGAGTTGGATTGCCCATATAATGTTCATAAAAGTTCTTATTCTACGTTTCTTAGGTAGAAAGTCTGTGCCCACACGTATTATACTGTACATAATTTTTGTTTTCCACATAACTTATAATTCTTTTTATAGTCTACGCACTCTTGGTGTTTTTTTTCTCGCACACTCAATGCACTACCGTTCCCTTTTCTCGCATGGCAAGATACTCACGCCATGTCATTTCACTTACTATACTTTCTCGCACACTCATTGCGCTACCGTTCTCTATTCTCGCACAGCAAGATGTTCACGCTTTTTGCTTAATATGTTTTTTCTCTCTCTCTCACACACACACACACACACATACATCCGTAACTTATATTACTTCACATACTATTATAAAATCACTAACACTAGTTTCTTAGCATTTTTTATTTTTATGCGAGGAAGAAGGAACCAAAGGCCAAGCCCACAAATCATTCCCTCCAAGAAGAAAAACAAAAACAATACACAAGAGAGCCAGATTCAAAATCCATTCATTTTGAGATGCCTGGACACACTGCATTTGAAAGACTGGAGACCATAGGAAGTAGGAAATACAGACAGAGGGAGACCGTTCCAGAGGTGACCTGTTGCATATGTGAAGGACTGGGAGTCATGGTTAACTCTTGCATTAGAGAATTGGACAGATAAGAGATGAGAGTTTGTTGCAAAACGGGTGCTACGTGCCTGTCGTAGAGGTGGAGGGATGCTAGCAGACAGTTCAGAGGAGCAGTGACCATTGAAGTAGCAACAGAAAAAACATAAAGAGGCAACAGCACGATGAAGAGACAGAGGCTGAAGGGAGCCAGTAAGAGGAGAGTTGATGAGACAAATAGCCTCTGACTCCACCCTACTAAGAATAGCTGTATGTGGGGAGCCTCCCCACACATGAGAGTTTTACTCAAAACAGGGGCGAATAAACCCGTGTATAAAGTCAACAACTGTGCAGGGGTCAAGAAGGCACGGAGTCGGCTTAACATACCTAATCTCTTGGAAGCAAATTATACACGAGATGCAATGCGATCCTTCAAAGATAAGTCCCGTGTGAATGAAACCCTAAGCATGTTCAAGGATTATGCGGATTGAGCTGGATATTATTAACCCGCCCCATCCCGACGACGTATGGGTACGTCACCACGATTTGCATTTGCCAGTCCCGGCGACGTACCAGTACGTCGTGCAATTGCAATGTGCATAATTTCGACAATTTTCAAATTTCGCGCTTGATTTGCGGTACGTACCCTCGCCTGACCTTCCCCTACCTGCCACCAGGCGGGGACACTCGGTGACCTCGCACGACCCGCGCTAACCCACCACTCGTCCACTCACCTGGTAGCCACGGTCCTGCTCAGACATGGCTAAGAGAGGTCTCTCAGAGAGTGAAATTCAAGTCGCCCTGGACACCTTTACCAGCGACAGTGATTCCCCACTGGATGACGAGGAGATGGACAAGGATTATGTGCAGCCAGAGGAGGAAGAAACCACCAGCAGTGACGAGGAAGTTCCGTCACCAAGGAAGCGGCAGTACTTGACTTACCGTGCTGCTAGAGAGGGGCAGGAGGCAAAGAAGGCACGTGGTATGTCATATCCCTATCCCCAGCGTGCCTTGGAAGCAGAATTCGAGGTCGAGGACGAGGACGAGGACGGAGACGTGGGACGTGCTGCCACGTGGTATGGGCGGGAGGTGATTACGCATCGTGGCCCAGAGCACACACCACGTCGTCTAAGCAGGTATGGGCCTAGCATTCTGTTTGGGGCGGTAGGAAGTGAAGTGGAGGGAGTGGGGAGTGAAATGGACATTCCTGGGATTAGGGAAAGTGAGAGTGAGGTGGGTGAGTCATTGCTCTCCCTATGCAGTGTGAGGCGGCAGAGTGGATCACGTGGGCCAGTGCGGGTGCGTTCCTTATCACGTGGGGTTGTGAGGGAGGGGGAAGGTGGGGAGGAACCACTCCAAAGCACGTCTTATGCTCCCCAATATCCCCTAACACGTGGTCGAGCAAGGTTGCATGAGAGAGCACGTGGTGTGGTAATGGAGGGGGAAGGTGGGGAGGAACCACTCCCCAGCACGTCTTCTGCTCCCCAATATTCAACTATTTCATCCCCACAGCCCCCTAATGTTCCTCAAGGCCGTAAGGGTAAGGGAAAGGGAAAGGGTAAAGGCAGAGGGAAGAGGAGTGACATTGGGGAAGCCCTCCGTACTCCTTCTCCCCAACCTCCCCAACCAGGATCTCCTCCCCACCCAGACGAAGGCGGTGATGGGGACGAGGGATTTGTGTCGTGGGATTGGGAGGATGGGAGTGATTTTTCTCCCCTCATTCACCCCTTCACTGAGCAGGGGCGATCTGGCTGCATTGCACCAGGTATTCACTGTAATTCAAGCAGGTTGGATTTTTTCCACCTGTTTTTCAGTGAGGCCTTCGTAGATCAGATCGTGTTTCAAACAAACCTGTTTGCAAGCGGCCAGCGGCTAGAAAGTGAAAGATTGGGAACAAGGAGTAGGCATTCAATGATTTATGATTACCCTGTCTCCATTCCAGAAATGTTCTTATTTTTGCCCTTGTCCTTTTGATGGGTATAATAAGAAAAAATAGAATTCCTGCTTACTGGACTACAGACCCTGTTATGTTTACCCCCATATTTGGTCAAGTGATGAGCCGTAATCGGTTTCAACAAATTCTAAGTCGCCTCCATTTTTATGATGCTAATGACCCTGCAAATGCAAACAACACGGACAAAATGAGGCGAATTAGGCTGGTCTTTGATCACCTCAGGCAAACCTTTCGATCCTCATTCTATCCCTATAGAGATCTCGTCATAGACGAGAGCCTCGTGTTGTGGAGAGGCAATATTTCATTCAGACAGTATATACCCAGCAAAAAGCACCGTTTTGGGTTCAAGATCTTTGTTATGTGTGACTGTAGGACTGGATACGTGCAAGACATAGTCTTGTACACGGGTGCACAGACAGACATAATAGAAGATCGAAGTATAGGACTTTCGGGAGCAGTGGTAAAGACGATGATACAAGACTACCTTCATCGTGGTCACGTTCTCTATCTCGACAACTGGTACACTAGCCCTCTTCTCGCTCGTTATCTTCACAGACATGAAACGGGAGTCTGTGGAACCGTAAAGGTGAACCGGCGTCACATGGTCAAGGTAGGGCGGAAACTTGCAAGGAGTGAGGTTGTCTTCTTCAAAGCAAACAACATCCTTGCAACAATGTGGAACCACAACAGAGAAGTAAGCCTCTTGTCCACGGTTCACCGCCCCTTGATGCACCGTACTGATTCTGTTGATTACCATAGCGAGAGCAGGCGTCGTGTTTGGAAACCTGAATGTGTCATGGACTATAATATAAACATGCGCCTCGTGGACCAGTCAGACTCCATGATATCGACGGTAGAGTGTGCCAGGACCACGATGAAGTGGTATAAAAAACTGTTCTTTCACTTGCTAGATATCACTGCTCTGAATTGCCACCACCTTCACGCCATGACCACAGGAGTTCAGGAAACCTTTGAAGGGTTTGTGAGGGAGCTCACACGAGAAATCTTTGCAAAGTATGCTGTTGAAAGGCCCCAACAGCGCCCCCGCACTGCCCATATTACCCACACTCCCCAGAGAATATCCGCCCGCCATTTCCCCACTCCTATCCCGCCCCAGCCCAACAGACCTAGGCCCCAGCGCTGGTGTCACGTGTGCAGTCATTCCCAGGTGAGACTCACGACACAGAGGAAGGACACCCGCTATGAGTGCGTGCAGTGTGACGTGGGTCTGTGTATTCACCCATGTTTTAGTGAATATCACACGTTGCTGCAATTTTAGCATGGTGTGAATGCGAAAGGACGCAGAAATTATGATGTAAATGCGACAGACAGACGCTCTGTGAAAATATCAGTCATGTGGATCGCCAAATATTAGTATAAAGTGCCTACGGGTAGAACATAAGTGAAAACATTGGGTGTAAGTATATAAATCTGCCCTAAGTTGAAACTTACATAGAGAGGGTTGTTTGATGCGATATTCTGTCGCTCAGTGCAATAAATACGGCCCCTTATTATATATTTTCTATTATGTGACATTCTTACGGGTATAATATAAGTTCAAATCGTTGTATATGATGATGTATTTCCTAAGTCAAATATTCATAGCGTGTCTATAAAGATAAGATTTCCTGACGCTTAGTCGAATGAATAAGGCACGTATTAGTCAAAATAAAAGTCAGCAAGTGATAAAGTGAATAATTAGTATATAAGTGTGTGAGTGAATTAGTATATAAGTGTGTGAGTATTATGTATGACGTAACATTCCTTGCGAGGGTATTTTCAGGCGATATTCTCACGCTCACTTGAATAAATAATGGCAGTAAGTATGTATAGTGCATTGGAGGGGTGTAAACTTGTGTAATGTAAGTGGGAAATTGGAGTGAATAAATAAAGTAGATGATGAAACACGAGTGTTTGAGATCGTGGTTGCTACGTGAATAGGCGCTAGCATATCGCTAAATGCCCTCGTAATGAATGAAAATAATTGAAAACCTTCACAGTGGTGGGGGAAAGGTTCTATGTAAATGGGAAAATAATTGGAAAGTGATAAAACAATTTGGTATGTTGAAATACGAGTCATAGCGAGTGCGCTTACTAAGCTGATGTGCACTAAACTTATGCTGCATGTCATCATAATGAATGAAAACATCTTAAATCACTTACAAACAGTTGTAATTGGTAAATTGTCATTGAAACAGAAGTATACAAGTAGAAAAAATGATCGGTAGACTCATAACAGAAAATTAGCAGATAGCATGATACGACTCGGACCTAACTCGCTATGCTCGCGCGATGGTACAATGCTTATTTTTCCTATATGTGTCTGAAATCCATTATATTGTTACTGTTATTGTTTATTAGTACAAATTCAATAAATGTAGAGGTGTTGTGTGTTGTTTGTCCCATTATTCCTTACCATAGAAAACGTTAACGCATATCCAGCCCATTACAGAATACGATACCTGCGGGGGGAAACCGCACCTGTATAGACCACTTATAGACCGCAGAGACCACTTTCTTCAAGATTTTCCATAGTTTCTCGACCTAAGCGGAAGTTTCATAAGAAAAAATTTTTTTCCAAAAAGGCTCGGGACTGGGGGATGTCATAGGTGCGGAAAGGCTCGGGACGTGACGGGTTAAATATTAGTGGGTACTCCTGGGAAAGATTTTGACGGATTGATCGTTGTAAAAACTGAGTCTTTGATGAATTAATAACAAGATTATTTTTACCCCACTCACAGATACGAGCCAAGTCAGACATTAGGTGTGCTATAGCCTCATCCCTTGTCTGTTAAGGTAATCATATAACACTTACTTATCAGATAATTATCATTACATGTTACTTACAATTATATGCATTTCACTTGCGTCTCTCTCTCTCTCTCTCTCTCTCTCTCTCTCTCTCTCTCTCTCTCTCTTTCCACAGTCGTCCACCTTGCAATATTTCACAAGGCTGTGAAAAATATATACTCTGTCCAAGGTGAATGAAATGGATGACCGGACATAGAAAAGCGGCATGTGTGTGTGTGTGTGTGTGTGTGTGTGTGTGTGTGTGTGTGTGTGTGTGTGTGTGTGTGTGTGTGTGTGTGTGTGTGTGTGTGTGTGAAGAGGATGGAATGTGTAATGATGCGTGGAGAAGAAAAGCGTTGGTAGCAGGAGTGGTTTGAGTTTGTGTGTGTGTGTGTGTGTGTGTGTGTGTGTGATGAGTCAGTTGAGAAGGTGATGTAGGTGGGGTGTTGAGAATGGAGGGAGTAAGAAGGGAAGGATGGAGTTAGTAGTGTTATGAGGAGGAGGAGTGTCTGGAGTAGAAGTGGTTTGTGTGTGTGTGTGTGTGTGAAGTGGATGGAATGTGTAATGATGTGTGGAGAAGAAAAGCATTGGTACCAGGAGTGGTTTGAGTTTGTGTGTGTGTGTGTGTGTGTGTGTGTGTGTGAAGTGGATGGAATGTGTAATGATGTGTGGAGAAGAAAAGCATTGGTACCAGGAGTGGTTTGAGTTTGTGTGTGTGTGTGTGTGTGTGTGTGTGTGTGTGTGTGTGTGTGTGTGTGTGTGTGATGAGTCAGTTGAGAAGGTGATGTAGGTGGGGTGTCAGGAATGGAGGGAGTAAGAAGGGAAGGATGGAGTTAGTAGTGTTATGAGGAGGAGGAGTGTCTGGAGTAGAAGTGGTCTGTGTGTGTGTGTGTGTGTGTGTGTGTGTGTGTGTGTGTGTGTGTGTGTGTAGAGGGAGGAGGGAGGAGAGGTGTGTAATGGTGTGTGGTAGTGAGGACTGATTGGATGTGTGTTGTGTGTAGGGAAGGAGAGAAGTGTGCAATGATGTGTGATGAAGTGTACTCTTGCTAGTAATGGCTGTGTGTGTGTGTGTGTGTGTGTGTGTGTGTGTGTGTGGAAAGATATACTGGTGTGTGGTAAGGAATGGGGAATCACTTTCCCCATCATAAGGCATCTCAAGGAGAAAGTCAATCTCGTGCTGGGCTAGGCCGCGATGCGCCACGATCCTCACTCACTGTTAGACTGACGTGGCACGCTCGTTCTCCCACATGGACCCAGGTGTGCGGTGATGACTCATACCTGGTGGGTGAGGCCTAGAAAGGTGAGGGAATATCTGCCCTGATTCTTTAGGCATGTAATTTGAATTTTCTAATTTTGCCAAATATTTCAAGTTGCCCAAGTACATGTATGTCAGTGGCACTGTCTGCACATACAAGGGCCGACGTACATGTACGTCAATGGCATGTGGTGGGATAACGGCCAAGAAACCACTTCTTCCCTAACAAATGCATCAGAAAAAGGTATGACTTTTCAAAGAAAAACAAAGATTGGACCTTGCAAGACCCGATGAAGGCATTGTTCTTGATGAAAGCATCTTTAAAAGTTTTCATCCTCAAAGTGGGTGGAAAAGGAGACCTCTCAGAGTCAGTTGCTATGCCCCCTACGACACGCAGAAGTCTACACAGTGATGGCATATTGGTGTGTGGTTGTTGTAGTAAGGAATTTGGCAGGGGAGGCCTCTACTTCCTTTCTAAAACCACAACGATGAATCTTGATGAGTCTATTCAAGAGCAGGACAACCATCTCTTGCAATTCTATGACATTCTTGGTCACACACATTTTATGCAGGACCCTCCCATGTTACAAGGCCAAAAGGATTATGAAATTCCTCTCAGATCATGACACCGAAATGCTGGATTGGCCAGGTAACTCTCCAGATTTGAATCCCGGTGAAAACTTAAGGAATTGTATGAATGATGAGACAACAACTTTTCAACATCTCATCAGTTTCTCTCCTTACGTATGAGATTCCTAACTTGTGGGCGAAGGAGATGAACGGATATTACTTTTAAAATTTAAGAGATGCCATGACCAAACACTTCTAGATTGTAAATGAGATCGAGGGCAGCATGACCAATTAAAAAGATGTAGTTATATGCATGGTCTTGTCCAAATCCTTTATATATTCCCTGGAGTGTTTTTTTTTTTTTTTACATTATGTCCTGTGCAGTCAGCTAGTTTTGTGGAGTCTCTCTCTCTCTCTCTCTCTCTCTCTCTGCATATATATATATATATATATATATATATATATATATATATATATATATATATACTGTATATAGATAGATAGATAGATAGGTAGATATGTATCTATATGTCAACTGTATGTATTAATATCTATATCTATCTATTTATCTATCAGTCTACTATCTATCTATCTAACTATCTATCTATCTGTCTATCTATATATAGTAATCCCTCATTCATCCGGATATGACATAACAGAGCCAAAGGCATGTCCGAGTAGTGGCAACATCCAGATAATGAACACTATTCCCCAACCATACCCAGACCCTACCTATACCCACCCCCAACGTATACCTAACCTATTTGTACAGTACCTATGCTTAATTTGGCGGTGTTTTCAGGTCATTCAGGCAAATTTTGACATCAAAACATTCACTGGAATATCCAAAGTAATGGTAAAACACCAAGAAAACCATGCAGAAAAACCACTGAAAACCAAAAAACACCCTGCATATACACTACCGTATGTACAGAACCCCTCTTTATTTTGGTAATGTTTTCGGTCATTCTGCCACATTTTGACATGAAAACATACACAGGATTATCCAAAATAATTTGCAACACCAAGAAAACCATGCAAAAAAAAAAAGAAAAAGAAAACCAAAAAGCACCCTCCCAAAGCACTACCGGTACTGCATGCACAGTAGTCCTCCTTATTTTGGCAGTGTTTTCAGGTCATTCCAGCATATTTTGACATCAAAACATACACAGGATTATCCAATATAATTTTCAACACCTAGAAAGCCATGCAAAAAAAAAAAATGAAACCAAAAAACACTCTACCTAAACACTACCATATGTACAGTACCCCTCCTATTTTTTGTACTGTTTTCAGGTCATTCTGCCATACTGTGACAAAAACAGTGGTGGGCAGCGCAAACGAAGAAGGATCTTGCGCAAGCGCAAATGCACAATCTGACAAATATTTAGTTTGTGCAATGTCGCAAAGCGCAAGCGCAAACCATTTGCATATATTTTTGGTAATTACTGAAAAATATTGAGATATTTAAATAAAACAGCATACCTACGTACTTACTTTTATTTATTATTATTATTTTCTATTATTTGTAATTTGTGCAAGTGCACAATCTAATATTTAGCTTGTGCAATGTCCCAGAGCGCTAGCGCAAATCATTTGAATATGTTTGTGGGAATTACTGTAAAATATATATTGGTATAATTAAATAAATTACTAAATTAGCAACCTGCCCACCACCTGCAGTGACTGAGGTACAGTAGGTCATTGTCCGGGAAAAACAGCCTGTATTTACCAAGGCATTGGCAAAGATCACGTGATTACTATATCATCAACTCTCTCTCTCTCTCTCTCTCTCTCTCTCCAACAGAGGAGGGAGGGAATGGAGAATAAGAGAAAGAGGAGGGAAGGAACGGAGAATAAGAGTGAGAAGAGGGACGAAGTTTATGCCTTATCTCCTCACTCAAAGGGACGCTCCTTTGCCATTCCCGTATTTATTCTCTCTCTCTCTCTCTCTCTCTCTCTCTCTCTCTCTCTCTCTCTCAGAATAATGCTCTTTATCTCTCTCTCTCTCTTGTCTTGTGAAGACAGTTTATTTAATAATTCAATATAGATATACAATAGCATATGTAATTCGTTACAAAAAATAAAAAATCATGAAAACAGAGTATTTAAATCAAATATCCACAGCCTAATGAATTATTAGGCTGTGGATATTTGATTTAAATAAGATGTTTTAATGGTTTTTTGTAGGGAATTGCATATGCTAATCTTAAAAAATAATGTATATTTATAATTATTTACTAATAATAATAATTTATAAAATATTTAAAATACGCTCTATTGAAGCATATTAAGAAATGCTACTACCCCCTTCCCTCCTGCCTCCCCCCACCAAGCCAACCCACCCTTGAGCCCCGTCCCAGCCTCCCCCATCCATTGTCCAGCCATGCGGGAAGCTCCCAAGACCACTGTCCCCTGGAAGACCACGTGTCCCTTGGATTGCGCAGTGCACAATCCACAGGGCAGGTGCGCAAGGCAGGTGCACAAGCGCAAATTTAGTTGTGCAAGCACAACTAAGTTTGCACTTGCACACCTGCCTTTTCATGTGCGCAAGCGCAAAATTGCTCATGGTCTCGTGCGGTGCGCAATGCACAAACGACATCACCGGAGCACAAGGGGGCGCAATTGAGCTTTGCCCAAGTGTTTGCGCACCTGCCCAGCAATGCATAAAAATATACATAGGATTATCCTAAATAAATTTTAACACCAAGGAAACTATATAAGAAACCTAAAGTTACCTGCTGAAAAACATTCGGTTGCAGTAATTACGACCCAGTGCACAGCAAACAGGCTTCTTAACCCACACACCTCCAGCAGGTATAGAGTTGTCCCATGTGGTCCAGTGGCAAACATTTACGCGGAGTAGACTGTAGCACAAGTCGAGCAGGGCAGTACTCCCGAGGTGGATGGAAAGCTGATGACAGGGAGTGCTGGAGCTCCCGTTTCATCAGCCCTCAGGACTAGTTCCTGACCATCCCCCTTTGCTGAACTTTTTCAGTGTCTCAGTTACACAGAGAGTAGGCCAGCATGCTCTCCAGTACAAATTTCTCTATCTATCTTCACCAAACTACATGCACAGTACACACTACACTTCCTATTCAAAATTCACCAAAATGGCATCAATTCACCCAGCCTCGGAGTCCCCAGGGGGGGGGGACCATAAATGCCCCCGCCATCTGCCCCTCTCCCGGTGACGACTCGAGGTGCCTGGAACCACTGTCTGACTCTCTTCTTCTTCATTTCTGCAACATTCGCGGCCTTTCATCTAAATTTCGCTCTGTTGAGCACCACCTCTCCTCCTCTAAACCTCACCTTCTTTTTCTAACGGAGACTCAGCTGTCTGAGGCAACTGACAGCAAACCCTTTTCTGTATCCTCCTACTTTCTCTATACTCATTTCAAAGCCAAAGGTGGCTGTTGTGTATACATACGCAACGACTTATCTTGCTCTCGTGTTCCTGAACTTGATTCTTCTGAATTCTCCACTCTCTGGCTTCGGCTTTCCTGTCATTCTCTGACTAAATATATCTGTGCTGTTTACTTATCCCCTAATTCTACTGACTATCAAAAATTCTTCGACTATCTTACTTCTACGATGGAACACATTCTGTCCATTTCTCCTTTCTCTGAAATCTCCATTCTTGGAGATTTCAATGTTCACCACCACCTTTGGCTCTCCTCTCCTTTCACGGATCCACCTGGTGAACAAGCCTACATCTTTTCTATCCTTAATGACCTAGAGCAGCTTGTACAGCACCCTACCCGTATCCCTGACCGCCTTGGAGAGAGCTCCAACATACTTGACCTCTTCCTCACAACTAATCCTTCTGCTTACTCTGTTAATCTTTTCTCTCCATTGGGCTCCTCCGATCACAACCTTATTACCTTAACCTGTCCTATCGCTCCAGTACAGCCTGCGGACCCTCCAGGGAAACGTCGTCTCTGGCATTTTGGAGCCGCGGACTGGGAGGCCCTCAGGCAGTACTTCTTTGATTTTCCCTGGAATGATTATTGCTTCCATGGCCGTGAGCCATCTGAGTGTGCCTTGCGCATTACGGAGGTTATTCTCTCGGGCATGGAAGCATACATTCCTTTCTCATATCCTTTGACTAACGCAAGAAAGCCTTGGTTTAATCACGCTTGTTCTAATGCTGTCCGCAACAAGGAGAAGGCCTACAAAAGGTACCGGAGCCAACCCACCCCTGAATCACATAATCTTTACGTTTCTGCCCGGAATCGTGCTACGTCTGTTCTTCGCTCTACTAAAAATAATTTCATCCATACTAAATGCTCTCAACTCTCCAACTCGAATTCTTCCCGCTCCTTCTGGCACCTTGCCAAAAATCTTTCTAACAACTTTACCTCATTATCCTTCCCTCCTCTTTTCTACTCTGATGGTTCTGTAGCTATTTCTTCTACTGATAAAGCAGATCTCTTCGCACAGACTTTCTCCTCCAATTCCACCTTAGACGATTCCGGTGCTGTTCCTCCATCACTTCCCCCCTCTGACTTCCTCATGGCTGACATTAAAATTTCTTCAGTTGATGTATTTTCTGCCATTACTGGCCTCAGTACTAACAAGGCATATGGGCCTGATGGGGTCCCTCCTGTTGTTCTCAAAAACTGTGCTTCTGTCTAGGCAAACTATTTCACCTTTGTCTGTCAACTTGTACCTTTCCTTCTTGCTGGAAGTTTGCTCTCATTCAGCCAGTCCCAAAGAAGGGTGACCACTCCCAACCCTCCAACTATCGTCCAATTCCTTTAACGTCCTGTATTTCAAAAGTTTTCGAGTCAATTCTTAATAGAAAAATTTTAAGGCATCTTTCCTATCACAACCTTCTTTCCGATCGTCAGTATGGGTTCCGTCAGGGACGCTCCACTGGCGATCTTCTCACCTACCTTTCAGACTCCTGGTCATCCTCCTTTCGGGACTTTGGCGAAAGATTTGCCATTGCACTTGACATCTCAAAGGCTTTCGATCGAGTCTGGCATAAATCTTTAATTTCCAAACTGCCCTCCTACAGTTTCTATCCTTCTATCTGTGCCTTCATCGCTAGCTTCCTTTCTGGTCGTTCTATAGCTGCTGTCGTAGACGGCCATCGTTCTTCTCCTAGATCTATCAACAGTGGTGTTCCTCAGGGCTCTGTCCTATCACCAACTCTCTTCCTTTTATTCATCAATGATCTTCTAAGCTGTACATCTAACCCTATCCACTCATACGCTGATGACTCCACCCTTCACCTTTCCATTCGGTTCCCGCAACGCCCATCTCAACAGTTACTTCAAGAAACAAGGGATGAGGCTATGGCACACCTAATGTCTGACTTGGCTCATATCTCTGACTGGGGTAAAAATAATATGGTTGTCTTTAATGCATCTAAGACTCAGTTCTTACACCTATCAACCCGACAAAATCTTCCACAGGTATACCCACTAATGTTTAATAATATTCAGATTAATCCTGCATCATCCTTGAACATGCTTGGGGTTTCATTTACTCGGGACTTATCTGGGAAAGATCATATTACATCTCTTGTAAAATCTGCTTCCAAGAGATTGGGTGTGCTAAGCCGACTCCGCTCTTTCTTTACCCCTGCACAATTGTTGACTCTATACAGGGTTTTTATCCGCCCCTGTGTGGAGTACAACTCTCATGTGTGGGGAGGCTCCCCACATACAGCTCTTCTCAATAGGGTGGAGTCAAAGGCTTTTCGTCTCATTAACTCTCCTCCTCTTACTGACTCCCTTCAACCTCTGTCTCTTCGTCGTACTGTTGCATCTTTATCTCTTTTCTATCGCTACTTTAATGGTCACTGCTCCTCTGAACTGTCTGCTTGCATTCCTCCACCTCTACGACGGGCGCGTAGCACCCGTCTGGCAGCAAACTCTCATCCCTTTTCTGTCCAACTCTCTAATGCAAGAGTTAACCGTTACTCCCAGTCTTTCATTTATGCAACAGGTCAGCTCTGGAACTGTCTCCCTCTGTCTGTATTTCCTTCTGCCTATGATCTCCAGTCTTTCAAACGTAGTGTGTCCAGGCATCTCAAAATGATCGGATCTTGAATTTGGCTCTCTATTGTATTTTGTTTTTCTCTTGGAGGGAACTGTTACTGCGGGCTCATGCCTTTGGTTCCTTCTTCCTCGCATAAAAAAAAAAAAAAAATCTAGCAAATGTCCTATAACTCCTCCTTCTCCACCTGAATCTCCCAGAGCTGGGCGAGGAGTGGAGATGTACTGTGTAGTGATGGTGGCCTACCCACCTCAGGAGACTCCGAAGACCGCCGCAAACTTAGATCCAACAGAGACTCAATGGCTGTTCATGTGCTCAGTTGCGGGTCTGATGGTGAGATGGGAAACGAGCTGGTTGTGGTAGTGGTGGTGGTGAGAATGGGCTGGCACTCATGGGGGTCACAGATTTGAAGAAGGGGTCTATCCTGGTCTGGTGATTGGACAGACGATTCTGCCAGAGGATGAAAGCTCCCACACCTTCATCACCAGGTGGAGTGGCACCAAATTCCTTGTCATAATGCAGGTGCTCGGCATACTCCAACACCCCCTCCAGGTAACCATGGAGGACACAGTGATGAGGGAGTGAAAGAGTTGCGGAGGACTGCGAGTCAGGGTCCTCATCCTCATCCTCGTCAGTCCTGCTGTCCTCTTCCATGCCATCAGAGGCAACAGCAGTAATCTCCTAATCAGACATGGTCTGGTAATTTGGATAGCCGCCGTTGTCATCTAGCCGATCCCTCACTTCGTAGACATCCTCCTGCTTTCCTGCTGTTCAAAGGTGACTGCGGAAATCAACCATATCAAACCCCTCACGGTCGTGCTCGGCTTTGATTTCCTGCAGGAGATGAGACCAACTGCTTTCGAGGGTTTTCACAGAGACTTCCTTCCACACGTTCGTCCACCCGAACACTGCATACTTCAGTCGTAACACTGAAGATTCTGCAAGGTCTGCTCCCCACTTGTGTCCTTGACTGCATCTTCATTCTCATGCATCACCATCACCTCGTTCAGGAACCTCTAGCAGTACAGTCTCTCCATAGCCACAATAACACTTTGGTCCATTGGCTGAATCAGAGCAGTTGTGTTAGGTGGCAGAAACATGTACCAAATCTGCCCATCATAAGCAACCGCATCCTTCCCAGATGGATGTGTGGCAGCATTGTCCAGGAGCAGGAGTACCTTCACCTGGTCACAAGAGTTAACAAGGACCTCCATTTGATAATGGATAACCTCCCCTATGAAATGTCTCTGGAACCAGTCTATGAAGATCTTAGCAATACACCAGGCCTTCATAGAATGGTACAACACAACAGGCAGGCTATCGATCAACCCACAGAGACAACGTGGTTGATTTGCATGCCCACAACAAAACAGAGACACGTTGTTTGGACAACTTCCAAAAAGACACAGTCTTTTCCCTTTCCTCAGCCAGAGTGTTGGTCAGCAAGGAGTGGTAGAACAGACCAGTTTCATCAGCTTTATAGACTTGACCAAGTGCAAGGCCCTCGTCCTTGATCAGGCACTGTACTTTCTGGTGAAGCAGATCTTCTTCCTCCACTGCTACATCCAAAGCCTCGCCATGTGCCTTGTGGCCAGTAAGTCCATGCTGAAGCTTGAAGTGAAAGAGCCATCCCTCAGACGCCTTGAAGTCATGCATGCTGTGCAGATGTGCAAACTTCTCGGCAGCACCCTTCACTTCAGTCCCATGCACTAGCACACCAGCACCACATTGCTGGTGAAACCACGTGAATGTCAACTGGTCGATAATTGTGTGCCAGGCCTGGGCCATTACCTTCCTGTCGCCCCGAGGTATGCTTTTGGCAAGGTCCTGTCTACAGTATACTGCGTAAGCTTGTCACTTGACTTATTGGTAACAAACATTGTTGAACGGGGTAGATCATATTCATGAAGAATGCATCCTGTGGTCCAGCCCGCGTCAACATTTACCAATATCTCATGTTTCTTCTCCGGAGTCAGAACCTTCCTCTTATGCCTCTCAGGTGTTAGTAGAGCCATCACCACACACACACGAGAATACAGCACAGGAGGGCCACAACCTGAAGAAGGTAGGGGACCACCACAAACGCAACTGCATTCACAGCCATCATTGCAAGCAAGTCACTACGACAAAACAAACGGAGGAAGTGATGTGCAGGCTTGTGTCGGCCAGCAACCAGTACACTGCTGCCATATCATATCCAATGGTTGCGTCCAAGCACAGAAGAGGAATAACGTGGGGATCTCCTTTCTGCATATAAGTTCACTTCCATTAGCCCAGCCAGTGGTTAGTAAATGATGGCAACAGTGGGTGATCAGTACATCACCACCTCAGGCAGTGTATGACTAATGCAGCCTGCCAGGTGACTGATCAATTGATACAGAAGCAGACAGGCACACGTGGTGGGAGGTTTTGCTCTAATCCCGGAGGCCGGGGGACTCCCGTCACTGGTGTAGAGGCAGACGCGTGCTTTTACTGTACATTTACTCTTGGCTTATGGTCTGTGTTACACACATGGCGGCCACCGGTAGGGGAGGATGATAATGGTTTGGACACTTTTTAACCCTTACACCGCGGGCATGTTTCCCAGTGTTTTGCGTGTCCCGCGGGGTTATTCGGGCTCCTACAGACTCTCAAAAAATATTTGCCAAAAATCAGTTATTAGTCCTAGAATATTAAAATTATATATGCTTATGGCACATACATTCAGCTTTCTCCTGGGATGGTTGTTGAGCCTTCGTCGATTACCGTAGGACTTGTGGAGACCTCTGAATTTGGGTAATGAAGTCTCCACTTTACACTTCCCGACAACCCGTAATATGATTACCACAGCCAGATATTAACACTATAAACATTACTATATGATTATCAAGTAGTTTGGGATCCATACTCCAAAAAAAAAAACACTGTGAAAGCAATGAAAATTACAAGCCCATATGACCTTCCCACTTGCGCTAGTTCGCTGTTGGTATTCTGTCATTTATTATAAAACCCCTCACACTTTATATTTCTATTACTATATAATACTTATATATATCTGGAGTCTTTATCCATAAGTTTCCTTCAGTAGTATTAGTTTATTGTCACTGAAGTCATTCAATTTTTCATTCAGTAAAATACGTAGAGAGCCATGGATTCACTTTCACTGTTATAACATCAAGTATTTGTACTCATATTCTTATATTACTAATTACTTACATTTCTATTTACGTTTTCTATCGTATTTTCAATATTTACACTTCTATTTTACTTACACTATGTTATTCACTGTCACTTTCAGTAACATAAAACTATATTACACTGTTCAATCATATGTACTGTACATCCATTGCTTTCACTTTGCTATTTACACATTATTTACACATTATTTTCACATTACTTTCCTTTCCCACTTGCACTTTTAGAACTGCTTCTGGCTGTGGTAATCAAGAAGCAGGTAACACAGAGGGGAACCTGGGACTCAGCGTACTGCCAAGAGGTGCGTTTGTGCTCAGGTGTGCATCGAGTGGTATGTGCACACACCTGGCACCTGCGGATCTCAGCCTTCCTCTTGCCTGTGGCAGGCATTTGCACCAGTCTGTGCCGATCCATGTACGCCCTCTGCTCAAGTCTGTCCGGAAGTGTTACTGGATGGCGCCTTGGAGCTGCTGCTGTCACCCTACCATATCTTTCAAGCAGCTGCTGAACACAAGTCCTGGCGAAGAACCTCAGGGAGAAGGACTTGGGTGGCTTGACCTTCATCTTGTACAGGATGAAGGCGTTCAGCATCGTCATGTCTATGAGATGCAGAAAAACTTTCCTGTACCACCTAGTATTCTTCCTGAGGCAGTTGATCTCTCCAATCATCATGTCGGACTTGTCCACCAGCCGCATGTTGATACTGTAGTCTAACACAGCATCAGGTTTCCTCATAGGTTCGCCTGTCCTACGGTCGACCTTCCCACTGTCTGTCATTTCCCCCTTATGTACGGTGGTGAGCATGTGCACGACCCTCTTGTCATGCCACCGTATTGCCAGCATCTTCTCAGACTTGCGTAGGTGCACGTCTCCTCGCTGCGAGGTTCCTGCCTCTGGGAATTTAGGGAAGTGGGCATGATTGCTCTTCACAGTGCTGCAGGAGCCGATGCCGTGCTCAGAAAGGTATTTGGCAAGTTTCGGTGCTGTATAATAGTTGTCTGTATACAGCACATGATTCCCACCAAAATACCTTTCAAGGAGCACTTTCACTACACAGCCTGAGAAGCCAAGGGGGTGTGTTTTATCAAGATCGACAGTGCTGGTTGAATAAATGATGAAGTTAAGGATGTACCCCGTCTTACAGTTGCACAGTACAAAGAACTTGATTCCAAAGCGATGGCGTTTGCTTGCAATGTACCGCACAAACCTAAGACGTCCTCTGAACAAAACCAAGGATTCATCAATGACAACCTTCTGAAAGGGGTGGAAGAATGTCATAAACTTATCCTTCATTCTGCTCAGAATCTCCCGGATCTTCCAGTGTGGGTCGGTTTGGGAAGGTACATCATTGTTGGCAAAATGCAGGTTTCCCATGATGTTCCAGAAGTGATCTCTGGCCATGTACTTATTGAAGGTGGGTGAGGGTAGTAAGGGGTCCATAGACCAGTCTCACCACATATATGCTGCATGACTTCGTCATCGAGGAAGGCCAAAAGGAAGTCCACACACTCAGCATCCTCATCAAAAGTGAAAGCAGGCTGTACTCCTGAGGAACTCTCATCAAAATCGAGATGTTCTGGGACAAATTCGGACCCTTCCATCCACGCAAAGGCGTCCAGGATTCCCTGTCGTGGTGGTGTAGGGTGGGTGAGGGTGGAGGGTGGCTGTGAGGCAGATTTATCACGTTCGAGGTCACTCGCACTGACCCTGGGTTGCCGTACAGCACTAGCAGCCCTTACTCTACTAGCAACTCTACTTTTACGGGTCAGGGATTTACCTCTTCGTCTATGGCCTGCCTTCACTGTTGATGCTGGTGGTGACTCCGATGACGAAGACTCCGGAGATAATTCAGCAGAAGAAGAGGAAGAAATGAGTGAAGTGGGGCTTGGGGAACGAGGAGGTGAATCAACTCAGGACTCATGGCGGTCTGGGTCATGCAGGACCATTGTTCCGGGGCTAACCCACCGCCTTTTCACTCCTTTCCCAAATTCCTTCCCTTGCTGCACTAACAGCTCCTTTCCATTGGAGCTAGGGATAACTTGGGACACTGAAGCACTCGTATTAGTAGTTTCTGGCACAATTTCCTCACCCGGCTCATCACATGAATCCCCCGAAGGGTCAAAGTCACTATACATCATCACCATTGATAATTCGGCTAGTTCATGTTCCACTGCTGAGTCACTTAGTCCTTTCCTGCTTCCCCCATGAGTTTTTCTGGGTGTAGAGGTCATGGGGCCCTTTGCAATGGGTGCAGAAGTGGCACAAATGGCGGGGCACGAGTGCAACATGCTTTGACCACAGTGGAGGACAAGGAACTAAATGCCGTGGCTTATCTGAGAATGCAAGGGTTGACAGTGACAATGGGGCTGACAGCTGCTAACTTACATGCTAATAAATTATTGGTAGAAAATCTTGGCAATACATAATGAAATAGGTAGTTCCAGGTGAATTTAAATGTCACTTAGGCTTCTCCCTTCTTTTCTGATATATATTTTTATTACAGAAATAGATTACAAGGCATAATTCAAAGGGGAAATTACCATGGTAATGTGGCGAATGAATGCATGTGAGGTGTTGTCAGGTAATAATTAGCCAATTCCTGGTGTATACCACTATCACTTACCTTAATTTTTTTTGGTATATATTATTTTGTATAAGTATAGGGCATAGGGCTTATTTCAATGGATGAAATCTGTGGAAAAATCCGGGGGAGATTTGCTTAGCACAGTGCGGCTGGGGAGGTGAGAGGACAGGGTAATGGAGGGGAAGTAGGGAGGGGAGTCAGGAACGGGGGAAAATCGCTAAAATGTCAACAATGGATGGGAGTACAGATGAGATTTGGAGTGCTGACTAGTGTTGGACATTGGCAGTACTGATAGATGATACAAGCCACCACTTGAAAGCCCAGGATAATTCAAAATAACACAGAATCACAAAAGTGACGCCCTGCGGTATGATCCATTGCGCCCGAGCATCACGAAAGTGATGCCCCGCAGTTAAGGGGTTAAAAAATATATTTATGAAAATTCAGGTTTATGCAGGAGTGTAATCTGGTTTATGTTAAAATGTTACCACATCATTTGGGTCATTAGGCTGATAATATGAAATTCTTAACTCTTTTCAGCTTTAAGCTATAGTTGACGAAACGCAAGTTACTAAATCGTCCGAAACATCCTTGTCAGTGGTGATGGATTGGACAGAACGGTGGGATGGTTCGGCCATGTGTATTACTCGGCATCTTAAAATTATGTGAGTTAGATTGTACAAAAACAAACATTTACTGATTCAAAGACATTTTACTTTCCTAAAGTACAAAATTAAACTACAGTATCCATGAACCACTTGATATTTGTAAAAAAAAAAATAATATTTTATCTCAGGAATTACCTTCACAAGATCTATTAATAACTGAGTGAACCTCTTACTTTCTACTTCAGAATTATGCATAATTGGCTTCCTCTCTCTCTCTCTCTCTCTCTCTCTCTGGAATATTGACATCACTTTTCACATGCTAGGCCTAATTTCAGCCTTCAAAAGAAACGTAACCTCTTGTTTTATTTCTCTCGTTCTGCCTGAATAACTTAAAACTTTCAATGCGTATTGTAGCCTGCAAAACTGAAGCAGAAGTTGTAATACCTGTTCCTTCGTTTTACATTTTGAGGAAAAGGTTAGATAAACAAAACTATAAGTATATATTCTCTGAAAACGATTAAGAATGGTGTTCATTATGTGTTCAAATCTGAATTATTAAAAGAAGCAGCATTATCATTCGACAAGGTTATGACTTCATAATAGTGGAGGGATGGTTTGAACACTGTCCGAACCATCCCTCTCCACAACTATCTGAATCTCCTGAATTTAGAAAAATTTATTGATGGGTACCCTGAAGTTTCACACGAGAGATTTTAACATTCGTTTTTCATAGCAATGTGTTCTACATGCAACACAGATTCACCCTGACAATGCAAAGTTCGATGCTTGGCATATTCATAAAGGTAGAGCTTACAATATACACTCAAATTATTACATAGGAGCAGTAAAAAAAAAAATCTGACCTGCATTTTAAAATTTGGCGTTTCTTGCTTGGAGGTTCCGTGTGGTTGAAGTATGCAAGCTCTTCCTCTTTCACGCAAGATCTCGCGGCCCTGGGTCCCATACATTTCTCAGGAAATGTACTGTTCGAACCATCCCAGTGTCCAAACCATCACCACCCACTCCTACCCCTCAACCAGGGACGACATTTGCCTCCTCCATTCAAAAATAACCGTAGGATTATCTCGAAAATATGCTCAATATGTTTCCCAGGCAATATTATGTAGGTTGTCTTTAACCTAATCTAACCAAACCTAACCTATGCCATTAGGGCTGCTTGGCTAAGGTGGCTGACTGTGGTATTGAAACGAATACCCAGAGTGAATGGAAGTGTCCTTTACAGTGCATACACCCGTACAGTAGCCTAATGTGCACAGTATTATCATTTGCATTGGTACAGAGGTTACTGTACTGATAGTGTAATCACATCGTGGGAAGGAAGCTCTGTGTGTGTGTGTGTGTGTGTGTGTGTCCCAGTGGCCGCGTGACGTTCGACATTCGGTAGAGAGGCGGACGACTGCTGTCACCAAACATGTACTCGTGGCTTGTAGTCAATGTTCAATGGTGGTCACAGTTGGGAAAGACGGAGCCCAGTGGCTGAACAACATTCAACGTTCAGTAAAGAGGCGGACGGCCGCTGTCACCAAACATGTTCTCATGGCTTGCGGTCTGTGTTACAATCTCATTGGCAGTTAGGAAAGTCTTAGCCAGGTGGTCCCGTGATACTGGACATATGGTGAGGAAGCATGCAGACGTTTTGACACCGCTAGCATGTTAAAGTCGTATTGCTTGGGTGCTGGAGGTTCATTGGGCACGATCGGACGAGTGTACAGCTTTGACCATTCAATACAGGGGTGGATGGACATTTAGTTCTGGTGGTGGGTAATGGACAACTTTCCATTCATGGCTCGGGCCCAGCGACCATGACACTGAATGTTTGGACATGACCAGCTGGCTGAAATTGTCGGGCACTTGTACATCTGGATAATGGCAAGTTAATTCGGATAATGATTTAATAGAGCCAAGGTCCAGCATCCGGATAATGAACACGTCTGGATACAGAGCATCTGGATATATGAGCGACTGTACTATATATATATATATATATATATATAATCATCAGCCGGCCTATCCCAACCCAAGTGGGGATGATACAGCCAACGTATCTCTACAAAGTGGCTTAGGATGTCTTGTAGAGACTATATGTAGGGTGTGAAGTGCTTGTAAGTGTAATTGTGGTGTTGAAGTGGCTTTGGATGTGTGTGTAGTCTGTGAACCAAGTGTAATTGGCACACGCAAGCCGACTGGGTGCAAGCACACTCTTATAGTAAGCGACACTGGTTCAACCACAGCACCCCTTATGTCCGCCAAGCAGTACGTGGCCAGGAGAACGCTCCTAAAGTTTTTTACCCTGGCGGGGCGCAAACCCTTGCTCTCCAGTGTATGAAAATTCACACTTTGCCACTGTACCATAGAGGCTTCATATATATATATATATATATATATATATATATATATATATATATATATATGTATATACATATATATATATATATATATATATATATATATATATATATATATACCTTATATATATATACCTTATCTACCAATCTGTCTGTATATACATACGTATCTATCTATCTATTTATCCATCTATCTATCGAGAGACATCATGAAAAGTAGCCTGTCGCCATGTGTCGGGATGACAACTGTCACACGATGGGTGATATGACCTCCTTCGACAACGGTGCCAGTAATGCAGCAAACTGTGACACGACACTATTGAGAGTATGGGCAAGTCTTGGTTCCACTCCACATCATTGTCTTATCTTGGACCGAGGCCTGGGTGATGGAGAAGTATGGGAGTCGAAGAGGAGAGGAAGAAAGATAAAAATGAAGGAGAGGATACCATTGCCACAGACAGGGAGCGTCACATGCTGCTGAAAGAAGCATATAAAATCCTTTGAAGTACATAGCAACCAGAATTTGGAGCATGAACGCAGGGAAAGTGGAAACAACAGAGAGGGCTGGAGGACAGTGGGCAATGGAGAAAATCGCAGAGGAAGATGAAAGTGAAGTATGAATATAAGTGAAAACAGGAGAAAATGGGAGCAGAGAAGAAGGATGAAAGCAGTGTAAAAATGTGTGAAAACATGAGAAAATAGAAGAAAGGGGACAAGTGTACTATCAGCTCTATAATTGATTATATCGTAGTCAAGGCGAGCTGTAGTAGACAGTGATTATATATGTAGGAGATACCCTCAGTTTACTTGTAGTCGATGACAGGAGAAAGGTGAAGATTAGTCCTGGGGTTTGTAGTTTGTAGTTTATTTCTTCAAGAGTATAACTCAAAATATACAGTAAGTTAACTTCTCGAGCCTGTCCCCTTTTTACCCCACCGTGCTTCTCTCCCTAAAGTCTAGACCCCCTTCTTGCTTCCTGTCTCCTTGCTTCCATCTCCCTTTTGCTTCTGCCTCCAAATTCCTTCTCTCTCATATAGGAGAGCTTGTGTCACATGTACTACACAGTTGAGTGGAATTTTCTCAATTCTGGGGGCTTTCCTATCAGACGTCAGAAGGTGCAAACTGGCATTCCTCAGAGAGAATGTGCAAACGACCTTTCCTCCAGGCTCTAGCCATGACTTTGACTTAACCTCTAGATTACCTATGTATGCTAGCAGCTATTATATATTGTATTATGATACTGTAGAGTCCCGACATCGCTCGGTCACGCCATGTGGTCAACCTACAACAGCATGTGGCAATTAATTATAATCTATTGATACATGGCATTCATTACAATATTGCAGAAAAATAGTATTCATGACAATATTCTACAGACTTGGTAATACTGTAGAAACATAACACATTGTAGTAATACATTGTATGTATAATGGAGTAAATACGTTGTAGTAAAACTGAATACAGAATATTGCATAATATACTGTAGTATTTATAGTAAGAATCATTAACATATTTGTAGTGTATCTATGATATATATATATATATATATATATATATATATATATATATATATATATATATATATATTGTTACATAGCCTATGATTTCATCATCCTTTGTGTAATTCTAACGTACAGTATGCTGCATGTTTGATCACGAGCGTGTTCTACCTCACTTCCCCCCTCCTCCCTTATAGTAGAGTAGGTCGTTCTTTCTGTTGTTCAGAGCAGGATTGTCAACTCTTTGTCCCTATGGCTTCATTTGCACGTCCTTCTTACAAGTTGTATCAAGCTCTGCCGGCCCCTATATAATGAGCTCAGTCTCTGCATTAATTGCCACTTAGATCTACTCCTCATTTTGCTCACATCTCTGTCCTCCCCTGTACAGTTGTTATTATTGTGAGTGCTCAGGAAGTCTCCAACCATCTAGCAGCTGTGTAATTTGAGTATAACTGTTATTGCATTTTTTCTTGTACTGTGTAGCATGAGGTGTTAATTCTTAAGCCTAGTAAGGTTTTTGTGATTCATGTGTTTTGGGTGTCAGCCCTTATTAATAATATTTTGTATCTGTAATAATATATCTTGCATTCACTGAGTATTATCTGGTATTGTCATTTTATCAGGGCTGACGTAGATAAATTTACTCTTGCTAATTTCGTGTTAATAGAGGCTATTGCAGTTAACCATATATTTAACCTGTTTTTTTGCCATTACATTATCCTTATGAGTCCTGAATGTTTTGTTGATGAGTAAGGATGGAAGCTTAGAGAGTGAAGTGCTTGAATGGGTACAACAAGGAAGAAAGATTGCTGGTTCTTTGAAAGCAGTGATAACAAACAGGGAAGTGAACATTGAAGTGAAAAAGTTACAGGACAGTATTGTGATACCAACTGTCACGTATGGAAGTGAGTCTTGGACCTTCTTGGAGGGACAGAAATCAAGAGTGAGAGCAGTGGAAATGAGTTTTTTGAGATGAGCATGTGGAGTCAAATGGACGGACAAACTGACTGCTGAGGAAGTGAAGGAGCGTTCTGGTGTGGATATGGATGTGATAGGAAGCGTTTGGAGAAACACACTGAGGTGGTTTAGCCATGTGGAGAGGATGGAGAGTGAGAGACTGACGAGGAGAGTGTATGAGTGAGGTCGATATATATATATATATATATATATATATATATATAGAGAGAGAGAGAGAGAGAGAGAGAGAGAGAGATACAGTATATAAAAATAGTCTCACCACTGGAGACATTCAAAATTGATACGTATGCCTGAGAAATACTGATTTCCATAATCAACTGTCGATGCTAGACTGGTTTCAAGTTGAAAAAAAAAAAAGAAAAAAAAAACAGGAAATGAAATTCATGAGAAACTGGTTAGAGTGTTCTGACACTGTCTCTGCGCCCTCATATTCCGAATGCGAAATTTCCACGAATGAAGAGGAATGTACTCATTGCGTCCTCAGATCATGAGAGTTTTAAGATGCATTAGAGACAATATAAACGAGTAATCCAAAATGGTGATTGTAATTGTTGTGTGCTTTTACTGTGCTTTTTAAACACTCGGTGAGAGAATATAACCTTGTCGCTCCGTACCCAGTGATAACACTTGCTCTACGTACAGCAGGAGCTGTGAATCATCTAAATATTCATTCCAGCAGCTCAAAACTTTAACCTAACACAATCCACTTGACAGAAAATAACAAGAGAAAAGTGTTGGCTAAATATGGAGTGGGCATGTAGGGGACTGGGGATCCATGAACAAAGAGAGTGCACAGATTCTACTGTATAACATACCATCCTATACTGAAAGTCTGTCTACTGTATGGGGAAAATATAACCATCGATTTTGGAAGTAGTGTGTAGATCGGCGACACTCATTGTCAACTCGTCTTCGATCAGTTTTGTTTAATGACAACCTGGTGTGTGTGTGTGTGTGTGTGTGTGTGTGTGTGTGTGTGTGTGTGTGTGTGTGTGTGTGTGTGTGTGTGTGTGTGTGTGTGTGAGATGCATATAAACAATGAGTCATTGCTTTTTCAGGAATTCTGAATGTAATAAACTTTTGGTGGTAATCGTTAAGTGGTGATGGCGTCTGTTGTGTGGACACTGTGGCTTTGGCTGGGTATGTCTAGCCTAAGGATCTACGCCCGCCTGCCCATCTGTTCTGGTAAGCTGATGCTTCTGGTCTGGAAGAGGGGAGCCAGTGGTGCATTGGGTCATACCCTCAGCTAGGAACAGGAAGAACCCAAGTTAAAGTCTCTGGTCTAACAGAGTTTGAAAAAAAAAAAAATCTCCTTCATCCCTGTTCACTCAGCACTAGTACTGAGGACCTGGATATAACAATAACTGTTGTGAGTTTTATTTTAAGAGAAACTGTGGGTAATAATCTTTGGAAAAAAAATATATAGGCAGTTGATTGACATTAATTTTATATTGCCCCTCATCTGTGATATAACATGGCAATGAAACTAAACTTTTCCAGGTCAAATTACTTTATCTTCCTAAATATACTAAATAAAACATTAATTCAGTGTCACGTAATCGAAGGGGAAGTTCAGTTCCATTCACCTGGTCTTCACAAAGTGACCCGATCTTGTAAAATGAGATAGGGCTGTGTTTCTTTAAAAATTATGAAAAGGAGTACAACTGCACCCATGGAATTTCATAAGAAAGACCCACATGACCATTTTAATAGGTAGATTCCCCAATGTTTCTGAGAGTGAAAGAAAAAAAAATGCTTTCTCCCCACGCCTCTTAGATGCAGCAGAGTAATCCTGGGCCGCAATGATTGGACTCCATGGTGGCGAGAATGTAGACAAGTCCACTCTGGCTGGTGAACTCTCATATGCTGGCTGTGCGTGACGACGGCAGAGTCGGCATATCCAATACTGTACTTGTAACCTGAATAGGTAGCAAGGAACATAACAATAACAATTGAAAGGACAAACACACAAAACACCAGAGTGACTGGATGGGCTGGTTTGTGTGGGCGAATAAGGAGGAGGGGATTGGATTGGAAACATAATTATTCATCCAAATACAAGGATGCAGTTGAGTCATTCTGGGGGAAAATCGCAGGGATTGCTTGAATTGCATCTAATTCCACATAAGTGAATGACATTAAAATGTATGATATGAGGGAGTACAGACATTTTGGCATAAGGCGGATGTGGGAGTGACTCACTATAGGGACTACAACTGTTATCCAGGACCAAATTACCTATACCATGAACAGTCTAAAATGTCTTAGCAATATCAATGACAGCACAATTAAGAGTGAATTGCATAGGTTTATTCATAGAGATACACTACTGGTCATTATCTCAAACAAATTCAAGGGCACCGCCGGATTAAGGGGGGGGCCCAAGGGGCCCGGGCCCTGGGCCACCCACCAAGAGGGGGCCTCCCACCAGAGCAACTTGTGTTCATTTCATTTCGTGTTTATGCATTACATATTACAGCATTGGATGAATAGTCCTCGTTCGGTATTTCCTAACTAAAAGTGTCCTATTTATATATTAGGATTTAGGTTACCAGTCTGTGGTGTATGCCACTGGGGGAGTTGGAAAGGGGGCCTCCCTTCCAAGCGGGCCCCGGGCCTCCCACATGCTTAATCCAGCCGTGTTCAAGTGTGAAAATTTTAAGAATTCCCTTTCCACAAAGCTGAGACACAGTGGCCTTCTCAAGAAATGTAGCACCCTTACAGGTGCTAGTGCTTGTTTGCGAGCTGCAAGCTCGCAAACAAGTAATATTTGGTGCGAACTATACTGAGCGAAATCATCCAACAATATCTATACTGTAAGCTAAACGATTTTCAGTTAGCACATTAAATTGGGCAGATGGGTCTGTCTGTACAAGGACACCAGTCACAGTTACTCTAAAAGACAATGAAGTGATTCAGAAGACATCAGTAATATCTTCGGGGTCACTGTGAACCAGAACTGGCAAGCAGAAACATACTGAAGATAGGGTCTTGCGAGCTACTACTCATACGAGATCATGGTACAAGGAAAGGTATTCAGGATAGGCAGAAAAAACAAGTCCTGGCCTCGTCAGTGAGATATTGTTTAAAATTTCAAGCAATAATATATTTGGCAAAATATCTGCACTCACTTGAGGCTGCATGGTCATGCTCTGAAGACCTAATATATTCCTTATATGATCGGCAATGATATCCAACAAAGCTAATAGAAGATATAAGTTTCAAAATGCGAGCTTCGCCTTCCACCTGCAGAGTTCTGAAGGAAAACAAAAGGCTAATTACTGCATGCACAATATTAGCTACATTTTGGACCTTGACAAGTGCAGCTTGCATATAACACATATACCTAATAATAATATACACTTTGAATGAACATTCATTAACTGACGATTTTTTTTTTTTTTAGATGTCTCTTCATTCTATCCCAAATGGGCGTGAATTTCGTCTAAGTGGTTCCGAGTTGCAGTACCAAAAAAAAGGAGTTGCAATATCGCCAACAAGATAAATTGCACCTCAGGGTCTAGAATCAGTCAGTGGTTCATCTGGCAACAAATATTCAGCAGAATTATTAAAATCCTCAGATCTTATACCCATTCACCTTGCTCTCACTCCATTCACCTAGATCTCACTTTTCGTTTCCACTCTGCTGGTACACGGCACTGACATTAGCTTCACTTTCAATGGCTTGAGTCTTCTGCATATCTTGCACCTCCTGTGTATCTTGCATCCCTTTCTTTCACCTGTAGAACTTCAATTATCGCGCAAGTTGTCCCCAGGCGAATCCACTCCGCCGTGATTATATACCGATATGGCAGTGAAATGATTTGAACTATTTTCGCCATCATCATCATTATTGTCACCGGCCTCATGTACTGGGTGTGGACGGCGAACATTTCTGTTATATGTAATGGTGAGAGAAGTTTCTGGGACCACTCACACTCAATCTGTGTGCAGGATAGAGGCAGCTCCATCCTCACCTCAGTGTACCATAATTACTACGTCACTGATGCGCTCCATGACCCTGTAAGGTCATGCATAAAGTGGCTGTAGTTTCATAACAACTCCATACTTAGGAATCGTACACACATATACTCTGTCTCCTACATGGAAAGGCTTTAGCGCAGCCTTTTTACTTCAATAATTTTCATTCTCTGTAATAGCTAGCACTTCTGAAAAAGTTTAGCTGCCAGTGGCTGCTGACATTTACTTGCCATCATCCACATTATAGTGCAGCTGCAATTCGTTTACTGTCTGATATGACACAAGTGGGTCTCTCAGATACAAAAGGAAATATGAAGAGTTCCTAACTGACCTACTGAATCCTGAGTAATTGGCATTGCAAGTCAAATGTACCATTTTGTGCCGCTGATTTGCATTACTTTCAGTCAATAAATGCAGTATCTGAATCACGGTTCCGTTCACCTGTTCCACCAACCCATGTGCAGAAGGATGGTAAGGCATAGTTGTGATGTGCCCCATTTAGAATATGTCCGCCACTCCACGTAATGTGCCATTCACGAATTCTGCTCCTTAGTTGGTGTCAAGTTGTTGTGGAGTTACATGAACGAGTACAACTCTTTCAAGGAACACACGAGCTACTTCCTCCGCATTTTTTTATTTTAAATGGTTCAGCAACAAGAAATCTGGTTAGTGTATCCATTACCATAATGATATACTCGTGTCCTCCTTCAGACATAGTCAACGGTCCTATAATATCCACATGGACCGGATATCATGGCGCCAACATTTACGGGTATCTCATCAGTGGGGTCAGGACATCCCCGACCTCTTAGAAAAATATTCAGTTTGCAGTACCAACACAAAGTGTTATTATCCTTGAGCATAGTCGGCCAATATACAAATCTCGGTGAATGCAATAGTGATCTTGGTCCCGACACGTCCTGACAATAGTAGGTGGTGGGTTGAATGTGATGCTGCTGGCACACACTGTTAAGGTACAACCACCTGTAGTAAGTCATTAGCCTGATAAGCACGTGCTTCTTTTCTGTATAGCAATCAATCCTGGCGGAGACAAAGCTGTTCAACTTGGACAGCCAGTTTGGGGGCCTGAGGAGCTTCTCCGTAAAGGTACGGTACTGCTTTAACGATCCCCAAATTGGATATGCATCTTGCTGATTCCTCGGTTCAACAAGATAACAGCTACCTGTGTCAGGGTAGGTCTTGATTCTCTCAACAGCCAATATAACCTCTACATCATCATGCTGTGGCTCGCTACGAAGACGTGACAGGGCATTAGCTACCTAATTCTGATGTTTGGGTAGATAAGACACATCAATATCATATTCTGCAACCTGAATTTGCCATCTAGCAATCCTTCTGGACGGTTCCTTAGCATTAAACTTACATTATAGGGTTCATTGTCTGGACAATCACTTTGTACAGTATCTTAAGGGGTTGATTGATTCAGAGTCCATACACAGTACTCAAGGCTTCCTGCTCAATCGTGGCATAAGTCATCTCAGCCTTAATCAAAGCTCTATTAAAATATGCTGGCGACCTGAGAAATCCATCATCATCCGTTTGCTGCAATACCCCACCTGTTGCTGTACTGCTTGCATCTATTGTCAAGAAGAACAACTTATCAAGGAAAAGGAACTTAAGAACTACATTATCTCTTAACTATCCCTTCATAACTCTGAATGCATGATCTGCATCGATGTTCTTCATTTTAGAGTTCTTTAACTCTTCTTTTCCCACAACCCAGTCTTGTGAGGGACAAAGCAGTCTTACGAGTAGGGAAGCCATCTATGAACCTAAGGTAACAAGTAATTAATCCTAGAAAATATTGGCGCTCCTTTAGTGTCTGTGGGACTGCGATTTCCTTTATGACTCAGACCTTATCTAGTTAGGCTCGCCATCTTTCAGCAGAATTTATGTCCTAGGTAAGATACTTCAGCCTTGGAGAAAAAAAAAAAAAAAAAAAACACTTCTACAGCTTAACAGTAAGTTGACCTGCTTCCCGTCTATAGAGAAAACTTCATCCAAATTTTGTACATGTGAATAAAAATCCTTACCATAAACAATTATTGTCACCCAGGTAAGTATGACTGATACGTCCCGTCATACCGATTAGGAACTCATTTATAATACACTGGAACACGGCAGGGGCATCCTTAAAGCCAAATGGTAGGTTATTATACTCCTAATGACCACCTGGTGAAGAAAATGCGGTCAATGGTTGTGACTCTTCATCAGTTGGTATCAGATAGTATTCCTGCCTCAAATCTAAACTACTAATTATATATAATGTTCTCTTCTAACTGAGAAAGGATGTGTGTGTGGTATTTGGCAATGGGACGGGGTCTCCTACTATCTGCTTATTCAGGTGCTAAAAGTCGAAATGGATCCGTGTTCCGCCATCTCTCTTGGCAACTGAGACCAGTGGTGAACAATAAATTGTTCTAGAAGTGCGTATACTATTTTTCTTTCTTAATGTGTGCACTTGTTGCCTAAGAGTTTCATGATATTTAGTTGGTGTTGTATAGGGACGGCAATTCACGACCGGCCCCGTGGCATATGCATGACGTAGGATACAGTCTGTTGTAGTAAGTGGGTTCGTCAGGCAAAGAGAACGCATGAGGATGTTTTCACGCAAGCTGTTTCATGGCATAGTTCTCCTGACTTTACGGTGAAAACAATTCATCTATAACTGTATTCAGTCTCAATCTTTCCTCCTTTTGTGTTACACTGGTAACTTGGCCTTGCTCGTTGTCCTAACTTTCATCCCATCTTACTTCCTCAAATGGTTCCCTCTGCCTACCCTATACCTGCCAGATATACTGAACTGGTCAGGAGTGGCGTTAGTCTACGCAACAAAAACCGCTACACTTTCCTCACACCTCACTCTGGACCATGTTCACTAACCTTGCCCACAGCATAGAGGTGAAAGTACTACCAGAACTTGGGGTAAATATACCAAGTGTCCTCTCAAAAATATCAATCTCTAATGGGATGACGCCATTCATAGATGGGTCTGTCACAACTGTCACACTCGTCATGTAGCGTCCAGATACGTACTCTAGTCTATTTGATAGTCGGGCTTGGTTATGGTCAGGGAGGAGGCAGTGTCTTCGTGGAGACCTACCTCTCAGACCTGTAATTCTAACTTCTCCCCATCAATCTTGATGTGCAGTGGGTCTAGGATAATGCGTATACATTCCAAGCAAAAGTGAAATAGGAACTAAGAATCATTTAAACTGTACAGAGTAAATTACTAACCACTACTAACTCACTTTCATAGGTGTGGTCTGCTAACCCTATGGGTAGGTCTGTCACTCCTGCAACTTCATCAGTGCTTGCAGACACTAGCTTTCGGCCTACCTACGGCCAGAGCTCAGGTTTTGTCTTCCTCAAATTCTCAATGGTTCCTTGGTTAATGAGAGATCAACATGGCCCCATACCTAAAAGCATAGGGAAATATTTCATCACACGCTTCCATTCCATGACTTCCACAAGATCAGATACATTTCCCCAAGTCACAACAACTAGTCGTCGGACTATTTTGTGTGTGTGTGACGAGCACTGCTCAGCATGGTAAGTTGTACTTTTACATTGACTGCATTGCGTGACCTGACTCTGGGTTGTCTCCATTAGAGAAACAATGAATTGCCATGTGACCAGATCCACCACAGCAGAAACATTTGAGCTTTCTCCTTTCCCCAGTTGACGAGATGTTATGCTGGCCTCATGAGATTGGCCTTGTGGCACGGCTCGTGCAGGCTCAGCTACCTGTAACACCACATCTGTTACATTTTCCTAGGCTCACAGAGGTAAACCTCCCAATATCTATCTGTCTTTTAGCAAAGACTTTACCTTCTGTCATACGCGTGATTACGTCACGTCTTCTGCCCTTTGCAACGTTGTTCTCGGCGAGTGAAGTATTGCACTGTCCTGCCTAACTAATCATCTTTTTCACGAGCATCAATAGTGAATGTATACAGGCTGAGGAACATTTTCATGAATAAGCTAATGGCTGTATACGTTGCAGATTTTCCAAAAGGAGGTCCAGTGCTTGCAGTCCGATTTGCCAGTCTCACTAGTCATGACCAGTAATCAAAGATACGCTCTCCAGGCTTACATCTCACTCAGATCAATGCCTGATGAGCAGGGTGGAAAACATTCTGAGTAAAATTTAAGGAGAACAGACTTGAAATCCTCCCAGCTACCGTTCGCTTAATGTACAAATTGTTCAGCTCTGTCATGAACACCACCTAGTGTGTATTTCCTAGCTACATCAAACCTGCCAAGTGTAGTTCGTCTAGGTCCAGTCCTGTTCTCTGTATCCCTTATCCATGTGCTACCATAGGTTCGAGAGTTAAACCTGGGTACTTAGCTAGTGTTGAGTATTTACTGGCTGTAAAATAAGCTAAATCCATATTTGAAATTCAGCATCTTTCTGATTATCAGCAATTGCTTGCGACAATTGATCACAAAGAATCATAATGCCTCCTGCAGCTTGATCTGGTTATTCTTCCGCCATTTCTACTAATGCTCCAGAATCTAAATCTGACAGTGTATGTTCTAATTCGAAGGGAACATTCTCTTCGTTTAAGCTAGACTCACTATTAGATTCCATACAGTCAGGTTCTAGACTCTCAGGTGTGGATCTGTTTAATGATTCCCTGAATGATTAGGGCTTAAAATATCCCTTGAATGTGCCACTATTGTTTTGCTTTACACTCCCTCAGTAATTATTTACATGTTTTGCACTCATCTTTAATGAGCATGATACCTGACTGTTATTGTTAGGAATTGGTAACATGAGAACAATGGTAGTAGGTAGTGCAGAGATAAATCCAGAAAGATCTGTCCGAATACCCTCCCTGAATACATGGAAAAACTGTTCCACACATTGAGGTTCCAAAACCACAGATACGTTTTCTTCTTTACTGTCACTGACTTTGTACAAGAGTTACATTACTTTACCAGCACCAGTGGAGATACATGGAGATTTAACTCAGTTACATGTAATTAACAAATGCATTAAATGTAAACTACTCGTAATGACTCACTTTTGAGCATTGTATGTTCACTTAAATTCTTACTTCAAGAATAATCACTTATCACCACGACCAAGGACGAGAATGACTGTTTTAATTTTTGCTGGACTCTGAGATGTTACTTGGCATTTAACTGAAGCTTAGATCATGTGCAATTTCCTTGCCTTCCAAGTCTCTCCAGATCTCACTAACATCTAATTACCAGATTTGTTTTGCCATCGATTGTCATGACTATCTGCTTCTCTCAGCAGAAAATCTATGCCCCTCAGACACTCTATATTCTGTCCCATCTGCCAGCAACCTAACTCTCCTCTGCCTTTGTCACCCTTATGACTGTCCATACACTTCCTGGAGCACTGTCTTGCCACATACTTGAGTCACAAAAATTAATGATGTACTCATCAACATGCTCTCTCTCATGTCCTCTTACTAAAATTAATTATGTTTTTAGGGGTAACTTTCTCGTGACTAAAATTAATGATGCTTTCTTTCATAACCTTTGTTTCTAACCTTGCGCCCCACAAAAGTCTTGTCTATGTCAAGGGCATCAAGTACCCTTGGATGTTTTTGTCTTCTCCTGTTTCCACTCTTTACTTCCTCCCTCTTCTACAATTTTCTTTGTCTCCCGTCATCTCTATGTCTTCTCTATAGCTTCTCATGTTTCCTGTGCTTTAGTTCTTATCTCCTCGTGATGCTTACTTTTGATGGTCATGTATGACTGCATAAGTATCCTGCAACACTGTTTATAGCAGTAGAGTTTTCTTCTCCATTTCCTTCTTCCCCATTTCCTTCTGCTTCACCTTGCCCAGGTCTAAGCTCTTGACCAAGACTGGTATGTGTATAAGGTAAGCCTGGGGCATGGGAACCCTGGATGATTTGCTTAATGGTGTTGTAAACTACCACACCACATGTGTTGGCATTGGCCTGGTGGGAGATGGGGGCTTAACGTCGTCCAGTGCTTGACTGTTGCTGTCACGACAAGTATATCCTAGGTATGATTTATACCAACATAGTGTGAGAATTTGAAGTGAGCGCACTGTGGAAACTCATGGGCTAGCATGGTAAACCTTGCGGTGTTGCCTCTTGATGGAAGAAAATATAAACAGTATCTGCCATGTGTGGCTGATTGTGGTGTAGTGGGTGACTCAGCCTAATGTAAGCAAGTATCCCACTGTTGGTGATGTTGTATAAAGTGGAAGTTGTACGGGGTGCTATAGAGATGGGTGTTGATGTTATGTGGTGGTAGAACTGTCACAAGAGTGTCAGCAGGAGTTTGTGGGAGTGGCAGATAGATGTGGGACCGGCTGATGTGTGGTTGGACTGAGGTGTCTCCTTAGCTATGGGGACGTTTACGGTTCAAGGCTCAGAACCGCCTTCCAGGCATCTTGAGCCTCCAGGAGTCGCCTGGGCTGGAGCAGAGTCCAGTGAGCTGGCGCAGACCGGCTCATCAGTAATGCAGTGAACACCAAGGGATGCTACCAATTAAAGAGAAAATATAAGACGCAGTGGGACCATATCACGCTGACCATAATATGGTGGAGCCCTGATGGGGGTGTGGCCACGGTTTGGTGCTACACTGTGCTCAGAGTGGGGGGGGGAGGACTGTGGAGTTGCTACGCAGAAGCGTAGCCTGTGAGTGTGGAAGACGGGGTGAGACACTTATAGTGCACGATGGGCAGTGCTGCGACACTGTGAGCTGACTGGGTAGGGAGTGGAAGCATTTCTGTATTTTTCTTTTGTGTAAATGTTCACTTGAGTTTATGGATATGCATTTAATAAAGAATTATTGTTTCGCAGAGTTTATATTAACTCAAGTAGGAAGTCCAGTAAAAGTAGGGGAAGTGTTCTTTGTTTTCTCTGCGTGTTTTCTCTGAGTGAGGTGTAAGGTGAACCCTAGGCCGAAGGCAGCTGGGACCGGCTCATTACGCTAGTATCTCGGACTGAATGGACCTTGTGTTTGCCTTTCTGTTAAACAATTTCCCTTGCAAGGGACGGCTTTTGTTGTGTTCCCGGCTTCAGTCGTCTTCACATAATTTGAAAAAAAAAAAAAATTGGTATTCTGTATTCATTTCCGGGAAATTATATTAAAACTGCAAAATTCAAACACACACACACACACACACACACACACGCACACACACACACACACACACACACACACACACACACACACACACACACACACACACACTTATATTAAAACTGCAAAATTCAAACACACACACACACACACACACACACACACACACACACACACACACACACATATTAAAACTGCAAAATTCAAACACACACACACACACACACACACACACACACACACACACACACACACATAAAATCAGACTTTACTGATATGCCAGAAGACCCGCCAACATGTCTTAAAAATACCCCCGCTAATACCAGTACACCAGTCCTGTATGAGACAGCCCTAGAATGTATTCAATATGGACATTGGGTGTTAGCGGCGAAGTATATATATATATATATATATATATATATATATATATATATATATATATATATATATATATATATATATATATATATATATATATACCCTCTAACTGTTGCCCGATTTCTTTAACATCCTGTGTCTCAATAGTTTTCGAGTCTTTTCTTAACAGAATAATTTCAAAGCATCTTTCTCATCATAACCTTCTCTCTGATTGTCAGTATGGGTTCCATCAGGGAAACTCCACTGGCGATCTTCTCATACCTTTCAGACTCCAGGTCGCCCTCCTTTTGGGACTTTGCCGAAAGCTTTGCCATTGCACTTGACATCCTAAAGGCTTTCGATCGAGTCTGGCATAAATCCTTAATTTTCAAACTGCCCTCTTACCGTTTCAATCCTTCTACCTGTGCCTTCATCTATAGCTTTCATTCTGGTAGTTCTATAGCTGCTGTTGTAGACGGCCACTGTTCTCCTAGATCTATCAACAGTGGTGTTCCACAGGGCTGTGTCTTATCACCAACTTTCCTCCGTTTAATCATCGATGACCTTCTAAGATATACATCTAACCCTGTCAACTCATACACTAATGATTTCACCCTGCACCTTTTCATTCGGTTCCCCCGGTCCCCATTTCAGCAGTTACTTCAACAAACAAGGGGTGAAGCTATGGCAAACCTAATGTCTGATTTGGCTCGTATCTCTGAATTAGGTAAAAATAATCTTGTTGTTTTTAACACATCAAAAACTCAGTTCTTACACCAATCAACCGACAAAATCTTCCACAGGAGTATATTACGGAGTTCAAATCGGATTGAGCTGGTGAAGGTTTATATCTAAGGGATGGTTGGGGCTTATTGCTCACGTAATGCCACTCAAAGATGAGTGAGGCTGGTCACTCTCATCTTAAATGTCAGGACCAACTTGACTAGCCCCGGGGTTCCTACGCTCGTCATGGGGGCAACGTTGGGTTGGATGATGGATGGATGGATATATATATATATATATATATATATATATATATATATATATATATATATATATATATATATATATATATATATATACAGAAGGGAAGGACGGGAAGAAGGAGTATTAGCAAGGAGAGTGGTAAAGTTACAAAAGGATGAGAAAAAGGCAGAATATAAGAGAGAAGTGGAGGAACGACTGGCCAAATATGAAATGGAGCAGATGGGGGACGTGGAAGGTGTGAGCAGGATATTCACAGAAGAAATCTGATTAGCATGTGATGTGGTGTTTGGGATGAAGAGAAGACGGAGGGGGGTGCAAGAAACAGCGTGGTGGAATGAAGAGGTGAGACAGGCTATGGCACAAAAGAAGAAAGCATACAATGATTGGATGAGAAATAGAGACATGGAAGATGTAGAGAGATGGAAGAAAGAGTTATATGTAGACAAAAAAGAGATACGTGAAAAGATTAGTAAGAGAGAGTAAGAAGAGAGTGGATGAGGAATTTAGAAGGAATTTGAGTGTAAAGTGGAGGGACTGTAAGAAAATGTTGTGGAAAGAGGTGAAGAGAGTAAGACAGGATGGATGTGAAGTTAGCAGGAGAGTGAAAGATAAAAATGGTAGATTACTAGTGGAGATGGGAGAAAAAATGAGCAGATGGAGAGAACACTTTAAGGAATTGTTGAACATAGAGGATGGAAGTAATGCGAGTATAAGTGGCTGGGGAATGGCTGGGCGAAGGAGGGAGGTGAGAAGATAGGAAGAAATCAGTGGGATAGAAGCTGTCAAGAGAAATGAAGAAAGTTAAATTGGGGAAAGACCCAGGAAATGATGGAGTGTGTCGTGAAATGCTGAAGCATGGGGGAGAGATAGTAGTAGAATGGATGTGGAACATGTGCAGATTGGCCTGGGAGGAAGGTAGAGTCCCGGAGGATTGGAAGTCAGGTATAATTATTCCCTTACAAAGGAAAAGGGGAAAAAAAAGCGTGTGGTAATCATAGGTGAATGTGTCTTCTTAGTATAATAGGAAAAGTGTATGGTAGGATACTTATTGACAGAGTTAGAGAAAGAACAGAGGAATTAGTTGGAGAAGAACAGGTAGGCTTTAGGAAGGGAAGAGGTTGTGTAGATCAGATATTCATTCTTAGATCTTTAGTGGAAAAGTTTCTAGAGAAGGGAAAGAAGTTGTATGCGGCTTTCATGGATTTGGAGAAAGCATATAACAGAGTCGATACACAAGGATTGTGGAAAGTATTAAGAATTTATGAAGTAGATGGGAAGTTGTTGAATGCTGTGAAGAGTATGTATGATGATGCTAAGGCTGCAGTGCGTGTGGATGGTGAACTGAGTGAATTTTTCTCTTTGAAGGTTGGGTTGAAACGGGAATGTGTCATGTCTCGATGGTTGTTCAATCTGTACATGGATGGGGTAATAAAAGAGGTACAAGGTAGGGTAGTGGATGTTGGAGTGGCCCTGGTGAGAGAGGATAGTGTTTGGAAACTCCCTGTACCGTTGTTTGCAGATGATACTGTGTTGTTGAGTGAAGACGAAGAGCTGCAAGGCTTGGTGGATGAGTTTGGGAGAGTGTGTAAGAAACGGAATCTAAAGGTGAATGTAGGGAAGAGTAAAGTGATGGTCTTTGAGAGAGGTGAAGTCAGTGAATGTACAGCGTGTTTGGATGGTGAGGAATTGGGAAATGTGAGTGAGTTTAAGTAATTGGGTAGTGTGATGAGTAAGGATGGAGGTTTGGAGGGTGAAGTGCTTGAAAGGGTACAGCAGGGAAGAAAGGTTGCTGGTTCCTTGAAAGCAGTGATAAGAAACAGGGAAGTGAGGATGGAAGTGAAAAGGTTACTACATGACAGTATTGTGATACCAACTCTAACGTATGGAAGTGAAGCTTGGACGTTGTTGGAAGGACACAAGTCAAGAGTGAGAGCAGTGGAAATGAGTTATTTAAGAGGAGCCTGTGAAGTCACATAGAGAGACAGGCAAACAAATGAGGATATAAAGGAGCGTTGTGGTGTGGATGTGGATGTGATAGGAAGCGTTATGAGGAGTACACTGAGGTGGTTTGACAATGTGGAGAGGATGGAGGGTGAAAGACTGACGAAGAAAGTGTATGTGAGTGAGGTGGAGGGGGGGAGAGGGAGTGGGAGGCCAAGGATGAGATGGAGGGATGGGGTGGAGAGGTATATGAGAGAGGGAGGTGTGAGTTGGGAACAGGGCAGTGAAATGGCGGGGGACAGGGCGACGTGGAGGCGATTTGTCTGTGGCCACCCCGAACGGCATTGAGCCGTCTGTCAATATATATATATATATATATATATTCTTCATCTTCTTCTTTCGGCTCTCCCCTTAGGGGTCGCCACAGAAGATCACCCGTCTCCATCTTACTGTGTCTTCTGCATCTTCTTCTTTTACACCTACCACCCGCATGTCCTTCTTCACTACATCGATAAACCTTCTCTTTAGCCTTCCGCTCTTTCTCCTGCCTGGTAACTCCATTTCCAGCATCCTCCTCTCGACATGCTCATCCCTCCTCCGCACATGTCGAAACTATCTCAGTCTCGCCTCTTTAGCTTTGTTCCCAAACTGACTTAAGTGCGCTGTCTCTCTAATATGTTCATTTCTAATTTTGTCCAACCTCGTCTCTCCTAGTGAAAAACGCAACATCTTCAATTCTGCTACGTCCAACCGTGCCTCCAGTGGTACTGTTTCCATTCCGTACAACATGGCTGGCCTCACTACAGTCTTATAATCCTTCCCTTTCATTTCTGCAGATTCTCTCACAGATCACTCCTGTTACCTTTCTCCACCCAGTCCATCCCGCCTGAACTCTCTTTTTTACCTCTCTACCATACTCTCCGTTACTCTGTACAGTTGACCCCAAGTATTTGAATTCATCTACCTTTGCCACCTCTACACCTTACAGCCTCACGGTACCCCTGTCATCTCTCCCATTTACACACATGTACTGAGTCTTGCTTCTGCATACTTTCATTCCCCTTCTTTCCAGTGCATATCTCCATCTCTCAAGCTCTGCCTCAGTTTCCTCCCAGCTCTCACTACATATCACAATGTCGTCCCCAAACAACATTGTCCACAGAGGTTCCTGTCTAATCTCATCTGTCAATCTGTCCATCACCATTGCAAACAAGAAGGGGCTCAAAGTCGTTCCTTGATGCAATCTCACCTCCACCTTGAAACCCTCAGTCATTTGTACTGCACATCTCACTTCTGTTACACTATCGTCGTACATGTCCTTCACCACCCTCACGTACTTCTCTGCCACTCCTGACTTTCTCATACAGTACCACAGCTCCTCTCTTGGTACCCTATCATAAGCCTTCTCCAAGCCTATAAACACACAAGGCAACTCCTTCTGACGTTCTCTGTACTTCTCCATCACCATTCTCAAAGCAAATATGGCTTCTATAGTACTTCTTCTTGGCATTAACCCCTACACCGTGGGCATGTTTACCGATGTTTTGCGTGTGCCGCGGGGTTATTCGGGCTCCGACAGACTCTCAAAAAATATTTGCCAAAAATCAGTTATTAGTCCTAGAATATTAAAATTATGTATGCTTATGGCACATACCTTCAGCTTTCTCCTGCAATGTTTCTTGAGCCTTCGTCAGTTACCGTAGGACTTGTGGAGACCTCTGAAGTTGGGTAACGAAGTCTCCACTTTACACTTCCCGACAACCCGTAATATGATTACCACAGCCAGATATTAACACTATAAACACTACTCTGTGATTTTCAAGTAGTTTGGGATCCATACTCCAAAAAAAAAAACACTGTGAAAGCAATGAAAATTATGAGCGCGTCTGACCGCCGCACTTCCGCTAGTTCGCTCTTGGTACTCTGTCATTTATTATTCATAAAACCCCTCACACTTTATATTTCTATTACTATATAACACTTATATATATCTACAGTCTTTATCCATAAGTTTCCTTCAGTAGTATTAGTTTATTGTCACTGTAGGGATTCAATTTCTTTCAGTAAAATACGTAGCATTCACTTTCTCGTCCTGTATACTAGCATTGAGAGTGAATGTCACTTTCATCTTCACTCTCATAACTCATAGTATTCAGACATGCTATAGTGAAACCTTTACTTTCATTACTCCTAGGGTATATACTCGTATTCTTATAATACTACTCATTTACATTTCTATTTACGTTCTCTATTTTGTTTACGTTATTTACATTTCTATTTTATTTACACTGTGTTATGCACTGTCACTTGAAGTAACTTATAAAACTATTTTCCATTGTTCACGTATATTTACATTCATTACTTTCACTTGCTGTTTACACATTATTTACAAATTATTTACAATTCCACTTGCACTGTTTTACTCAATAGAAAGATCGTAGTCACTCTTTTATCAATTGTCAGCCCTTTACCTCTTTCCACACGAGGTTTAGTAGGGGGTAAAGGTCACAGGGCCCTTTGCATGAGGGTGAAAAAAGGCCCTGAAGTCAGCAAGAGGATGAGCCGTACCTCCTCTTCGGAAGATGAGAGAGAACTGATAACGGAGGGCTGGCCCGGGTAGAGGCCTACTTAGGGGATATTCAGTACTACCAACGTAGCTCTTGAAACAGCTATGTATTTCACTGAAATGATTGGCAGGAAATCTAGACAATACATTATAAATTAGGTAGTTCCAGGTGAATGTAAATATCACTTAGGCTTCTCCCTTCCCTCCTTATATGTATATTTATTACGAAAATAGATTATATGGCATATTTCAAGGGGAAAAAAACAGCGAAAATTGGCGAACGAGTGCACGTGAGGTGTTGTCAGGTGATAATTAGCCAATTCCAGGTGTATGGCACTCTCACTTACCTATTTCTTTCTTGTATACATTATTTGGTATAAGAATAGGGCATAGGGCTTATTTCAATGGATGAAATCAGTGAAAAATTCCAGGGAAGATTTACTTAGCGTAGCACTGCCAGGCAGGCGAGAGGATAGGGTAATGGAGGGGGGGGTAGGGAGGGGAGTCAAGAACGGGGAGAAATGGCTAAATTGTCAACAATGGATGGGAGTATAGATGAGATTAGGAGTGCTGACTAGTGTTGGACATTGGCAGTACTGACAGATGATACAAGCCCCTACTTGGAAGCCCGGGTGAATTCAAAATAACACAGAATCACAAAAGCGATGCCCCGCGGTATGATCCCTTGCTCCCAAGCGTCACAAAAGTGACCCCCCGCGGTTAAGGGGTTAACCCTTTAACCGCGGGCATTGTTTTGCCCCGACTGGCCTCTCCCGCGGGGGTTCCAGCCAAAATGTAAACAAACTTTAAACCTTTATAATTCTGCACAGAATAAATCTAGAGAGAAAAATAAGGTACCATTAGAAAGTACTAACCTTCGGCTGTGCAATGATGTAGGTTTCATGATTTCGTTGACTAGCACTGGATGGGCAGTGCCATTAGAAGTGAGCGATCTAAAATCACTATTTTTCGCTCACACACCGTTACCTTCGCTCACACACCATTACCAAATGCCAACCTCATTCTGATAATAATACTATAAACATATATGAATACTGCACATACGATAAACACCCACTCTGTGTTCAGTGAGGCAGGTAAAAGGCACTGTAATTGCCCGCACTTCACTGCCACATCAGCGGTGTTGTAATCACTATTTTTCGCTCACACACCATTACCAAATGCCAACCTCATTCTGATAATAATACTATAAACATATATGAACACTGCACATACGATAAACACCCACTCTGTGTTCACTGAGGCAGGTAAAAGGCACTGTAATTGCCCGCACTTCACTGCCACATCAGCGGTGTTGTAATCACTATTTTTCGCTCACACACCATTACCAAATGCCAACCTCATTCTGATAATAATACTATAAACATATATGAACACTGCATATATGATAAACGCCCACTCTGTGTTCACTGAGGCAGGTAAAAGGCACTGTAATTGCCTGCACTTCACTGCCACATCAGCAGTGTTGTCACTCACACAGGTGGACAGATACTGATGCGTGTTTGGTCAGGAGTGGGGTGGGGGCCCAGGGGGTGGGAGGTGGGGGCACAGGGGGGGAGGAGGGAGGTGGGGGTCGGCTGGAGTGAAAGAACTTAATAGCTACTCTCCCTTGAAACAATTGGCGCACGGAAAAAACGCACGGTATTCAAAATATTCACAAACATTCGAGAATGACACCCGCGGCTTGGTCCAGTTTTTGCAATGTCATTCTGGGATGACACCCGCGGTTAAAGGGTTAAACCAAATTGCTCCTCGCATATTCTCACTTCTCTTCTCAGCCGAGCATCCACCACTCTTTTCCATATCTTCATTGCATGGCCGATCAGCTTTATACCTCTGTAGTTGCTGCAGCACTGCACATCACCCTTGTTCTCGAAAATTGGAACTAGAATACTTTTTCTCCACTCCTCTGGCATCCTCTCACCCTCCAGGATTTTGTTACACAATATATATATATATATATATATATATATATATTTGCAGAATCGTTTAATCTCACCCAGCTGGTAAAGCAACCAACCAGAATACCTGACCATAATGCCCGTCTCTTGGATTTATTCTTGACAAGTAATCCAGCTCAATACAGGATGAAGGTACTGTCACCAGGTGGATCCTCTGACCACAATCTCATCAAAGCTTCATTAGTTAGCCCCCCAAACCTCCCTGTTCAGAACCTGTCAGGGTGACCCGATGGCATTTTGACGGGGCAAGCTGGGAGGGATTTAGAAATTATCTTGCTGACATTACATGGCAGTCTTTCTTCTCTAGTGATGTCAATTCTACCCAGTCCCACATTTGCGACTTAATACTAGCTGGTATGGATTTATTCACACCAAGTTAACAGTTCACAAAAGATCGAACTCTCCAAAATGGTTTGATGGCAACTGTGCCAGAGCAACAGCCTAAAAGTCATTAGCATATAACTTTTGCTTATAATAAAAAAGATCTGAATCACTTTCTCAATTTAAAATTGCTAGAAATCATGCAAAAGCTGTAATAAATCCAGCTAAATCAAACCTTCTTCAAAAGCAAGCATCAAAACTACTTAACAACCCTAATGACAATAGAATATTCTGGTAAACTCTTAATTCTTTCAATAATAACTTTAACAAGTCATCTTCCACTCCCCCACTAATATCATCAGATGGCAACATTACAAATGACCCACGTGGGAAAGCAGATATTTTTGCCAATACATTTGCAAGAAACTCTACCATAGACGATACGAGCCAGAATGTCCCAGTACTAGGACTTGACTCTCCCGAAATTGCCCCACTTAAAATGCAGACAAGATACGTAAAATCCATCCTAGACAATTTCCTTACCAACATAGCTCCAGGCCCAGTTGGAATTCGGCCAATTGTTTTGAAAAAGTGTTCCGCTGACCTTGCCTCTGTTCTAGCTAAATTATTCAGGCTATGCATATGTACTTCTTTATTCCCAAAGTCATGGAAAGAAGCCAATATCCACCCAATTCCGAAGAAAGGAAATTCCTCTGACCCCTCTCATTACAGACCCTTAGCTGTCACATCTTCTATAAGTAAGGTATTTGAAACTGTAATTAATAAGCACACTGTTAAACATCTTGAATCCAACAACTTAATTAGTGATAGACAATATGGTTTTCGCCACGAAAGATCCACCATTGAAATACTCCATCTCCTAACTCATACCATCCATCAATCAACTGATCAACATGGAGAAACTCATGCAGTAGCTCTTGATATTTCTAAAGCTTTTGACAGAGTATAGCACCGTTCCCAGCTGTCCAAATTCCCTTGCTATGGACTAACGTCTTTTGTTCCTTTGATTTCTTTATATCTTAGTGACAGGAAAATAAGAGTAAAAATAGATGATGTACATTCCAATTTTCACTAAATTAATGCCGGCGTGCCGCAGGGGTCAGTTCTGATGCCAACCATATTCCTGGTTCATTTTAATGATCTCTTATCTGTCACCCAGAATCTCATCCACTCATATGCACATGACTCAACACTACATAGTTCATTCACACTCAGACACCCATTTACAAAGTCTAATATCTCTACCTATCAACTCAGTACAGCCATCTCCATAAATCAAGACCTATCTACGATCACTTAATGGGGCCAAAACAACCTTGTCTCCTTTAATGCTAGTAAAATTAAATATATACAACTTACTAATAGACAGATATTGCCACATTCGTACATTACCTTCAGTGCTACTAATAGTCCCATCTCCAAAAGTATTGAAATTCTTAGCGTCTCACTTACCAATGCCCTCAGTTGGACCTCTCACGTTAAATCACTTGCTAAAACCGCCTCAAAAAAATTTGGATTATTCTATAGAGTCCGTAACTTCTTCACTGATGAGCAGTTGGCTATAATTTATAAGAGTCAAATGCGCTCTCAGCTTGAATATTGCCCCTCCTTGCTGAATGCATGTGGAGAGGTTGCATTAAAAGAACTAGACAAAATTCAGATAAAAGCTGTTAGAATTATTAACAACCCTGCCATTACAAATAAACTACCTCCTCTGTAAGTATGAAGGAATGTTGCCTCCCTTGCATTATTTTACAGATATTTTTATGGCAAGTGCTCAGACGAAATTGCCTCCATGGTGCCACCTCTCCATGCCTTCCCTTGTGCTACACAACCATCTGGTAGCGCTTATGACTGGAATGTCACTCAGCTATATTGCAGAACTTCTGCCTATCAGAGTTCTTTCATTCGCCGGACTGCATCTCTCTGGAACTCGCTTCCCCAGAGTTGTTTACCTCCAAACTTCAACCCACAGCTGTTCAAGTCAAACTGTTACAGATATTTTATGAACAGAGGAATCTGGTGTATGGATTTATTTTTTTTATTCATTTGTTTTTCCTTCCTCTGTTCTGTTATTTAATATATATATATATATATATATATATATATATATATATATATATATATATATATATATTTTTAAGGAACAGAGAAAGATAATGTACACTTTAAGTGAGAATACGAAGAGTCACTACTGTCCCGTAAAGTTCCAGGTTCAAAACAAAAGAGTTAGGTAAAATTACAAGTTAAAGTTTAATGCTTAAACTAACAACAAAACATTCAGAACTCATAAGGATAATGTAATGGCAAATAAACAGGTTAAATATATGGTTAACTGCAATAGCCTCTATTAACACGAAATTAGCAAAAGTAAATTTTATCTAAGTCAGCCCTGATAAAATGAGATACCAGATAATACTCAGTGAATGCCAGATAAATAATTACAGATACAAACTATTATCAAAAATGACTGACATAAAGAACCCTACATGAATTACAAAAACTTCACTAGGCCTACAAATTAAATTTATGCTATACAGTACAAGAAAAAATACAACAGTTATACTCAAATTACACACAGCTGCTAGATGTTTGGAGATTTCTTGAGCACTCACAATAATAATATCTGTACAGGGGAGGACAGAGATGTGAACAAAATGAGGAGCAGATCTAAGTGGCAATGATGCAGAGATTAAGCTCATTATATAGGGGCCAGCAGAGCCTGATACAACTGGTAAGAGGGACGCGCAAATGAAGCCATGGGGACAGAGAGCTGAAAATCCCGCACTGAAACAACAGAAATGACGACTTACTCTACTATAACGGTAGAAGGGGGGGACTGAGGCAGAACACGCTCGTGATCAAACATGCAGCAACTGTGCGTTAAAATTACACAAAGGATGATGAAATCATAGGCTATGTAACACCTCCCCACAAAGAAAAAAGAAATTTACAAAGGAAATTTCTTATTACTCTAAAACAATCTGTATAGGGCATTACAGACCATGCAAAGGTCTTTCCTAATGTTACAGAAAATGAGATCTCCCTAGCACGTTCAGTCATAGGTACTTGCCAGTATCCCTTTAACAAATCAAACTTACTTATGTACCTAGCCTTTCCGATCTTGTCTATGCAATCTTCCACACGAGGGAGAGGGTAAGTGTCTGTTTTAGTTATCTGATTAACACGTCTGTAGTCAATGCAAAGCCTCTGTGACCCACCTGGCTTAGGGACCAGAGTGACAGGAGAACTCCACTCGCTCTGACAGGGCTCAATCATCTTGTGGTCCAACAGGTATCCAAGCTCCTTCTGGATGAGAGGAACTTTCACTGGGTTCACACGGTAAGGAGGCAATTTAATTGGCTTTGCGTCTCCAACATCGACATCATGCATCAACACAGTGGTTCTTCCTGGAGTGGCACGGAACACTTGCGGGTACTCCTGCAGTAATGCCGAAAACTCCTGCCTTTCCTTGGGAGGTAGATGAGAAAGCTTAGTCTGGAGATCATTCATGATATCAGGATTCTTCCCCAAACTATCACTCAGGCTCATACTGCATGGGAGAACTTCACTTGTAGACTCGGGTGGAACAGCTACAGTGCAGACTGGATTATTTTCGTCCCGCCTGTGATATAACTTTAGCATGTTGATGTGACATAGTTGCTTGCTCTTTCTACGATCTGGCGTGGCGATGACATAGTTGACATCACTGAGTTTCTTCTCCACGAAATAAGGGCCACTAAACTTGGCTTGAAGAGGTTGCCCATGAACTGGTAGCAGAATCAAAACCTGATCTCCTGGCTGAAAGTGGCGTAGCCTGGACTTCTTGTCATACCAAGTCTTCATCTTCTCCTGAGCAGCTCCTAAATTCTCTCTCGCCAGCTGTAAAGCAGTGGACAGCCGTTCTTTGAACTTCATCACATACTCCAGCAGGTTGACGTCATCTTCCTCCGACAGCCAGCATTCCTTGAGTAGCTTAAGGGGTCCTCTTACTTCATGGCCAAACAGTAGTTCAAAAGGTGAGAAGCCCAGTGATTCATTTGGAGATTCTCTTGCAGCAAACACAACGAATGGAAGACCTTTATCCCAGTCTTTCTGATGTTCCAAACAGTATTTCTTGAGCATCGATTTGAGTGTTTGATGATATCTCTCCAACGCTCCTTGGGTCTGGGGATGGTAAGCTGAAGACGTGATCTGGGAGATGCCCAACTCTTTCAGAGACTGCTTGAAAACATTTGACATGAAATTACTTCCTCGGTCTGACTGTTCCTCCTTGGGCAGACCAAACTTTGTGAAGAACCCTAGCATTTCCTTAACCACGTTCTTTGCTGAGATGTTTCTAAGAAATGTCTTCAGGATAACGAGTAGCCATATCAATCATGGTCAACACATAAGAAAATCCTGAAGAAGTCTTAGGAAGAGGGCCCACAATATCCACCAACACACGGGTGAAAGGCGCCTCAAAAGGAGGAATGGGAACTAGAGGTGCAACCTTTTCGGTCTGATTACACTTCCCCACAACTTGACAGGTGTGACAAGACTTACAATACCAGGAAACATCCCTGAAGATACCTGGCCAGTAGAAGTGTTTCAAAATGCGTGCCACAGTCTTCCTCACTCCAAGGTGTCCTGCCAAACTGGAATCATGAGCCACTCGAATGATATCCTGCCTACAAACACGAGGGATGACAACTTGATGTACAACCTCCCATTCACAGTCGGCTGATGCTGTTGGGGGTCTCCACTTCCTCATAAGTACTCCTGACTTTACATAATAACAAGTAGAAGCACCGGCTGACTCTTCTTCACTGTAAGCAGAGTTAGCTAGACCTTTCAACTCAGGGTCAGCAACCTGCAACTCAACCAACTCTTGACGAGACAAATTATCAACACTACGGGGTACTGCCTCATCTGGTGAGTGGTCCAAATTAGCAAGAAAAGTGTCAGCTAGGATAACATCATCATCATCATTATCCTCTAAATCACCAGTAACTTTAGACTTAGCCCTAGTGACAGCACATGCAGGGAACACATCAGGGACATCACAATCCCGGGACACAGCCACTGGCTCACTAGACAACTGAGGAGCTGGACACACTTGACTTCCACCAATATCATTTCCAAGTAAGAAAGTTACACCTGACATTGGGAGTGTCTCAACCAACCCAACCATAACAGAACCATTAACAAAACCAGACTCTAAATTCACTCTGCACAGAGGAACAGAGAAGTAATTATTCCCTACACCTTGTAAGATTACAGTTTCATCAGAGGAATTAAAATTAGAGCCTAGAACACTGGTCAGCATAAGGGATTGGCAAGCACCTGTATCACGATATATTTGAACTGATTTCCTGTCATTACTGTCCAGAGGACTGACAAAACCATCAGACAGGAAATTAGCACATGAACTCTTGAGAGTGTCACCCACGTTACTGCTCAAAAGAGGAGCTCCATCATGAGAATTTAAGTTACCCCTCAAAGCAGGTTCAGTTAACTCAGTTAAAGAATTCTGGGAACTCTCAAGAGTGGACACTAGACCAATTGACTGAATATTTAAAGACTCCTTTTGTTCACATCACGCTGTCTCCTGAAACATCTCTCCGTAGTATGACCAAGCTTACTACAATAAGTACATTTACTTTTCTGAAATCTAGAGGTGAAGCTGGTATTTACTTCCTGAGAAACATCATCCTTATTCTCTTTTCCTGTTACCTGTACTCTGAGTAGAGGCAACGTACTTACTCTCAGCTTTCCCTTTTTCTCTAGAATATCTCTTGTGAGTGAGAACATACTCATCAGCTAAAACTGCAGCATCAGACAAATTATCTATTCTTTTCTCATCAAGATATAGGCTTACATCTTTATAAATACACCTTTTGAAGTCCTCCAGCAAAATCATCTGCTTAAATTTGTCAAAATCAGAATCCACATTCTTAGAATTTAACCACTGCTCCAACAAATCTTCTTTGATTTTTGCATACTCAACATGGGATTGCTTATCTTGCTTGTAAGTTGTCCTAAATTTTACTCTATAAGCTTCAGGAACAAGCTCATAGGCCTTAAGAATCAAGCTCTTAACTACATCATAATTATCAGATTGATCCTGAGGCAAAGCTGCATAAGTTACCTGAGCTTTACCGGTGAGAACAGTTTGAAGGAGTACTGGCCAATACTCCTTAGGCCAATTAAAACCTGTAGCTACCCTCTCAAACAACTGAAAATACTTTGTTAAATCAGATTCATTAAAAGGAGGGACAAGTTTAACATTTTTAGCCACATCAAAACCATCAGAGCTAGATGATCCAGTTCCCCCTTGTTTCATGCGATACTCATGGTCTGCCTGAATCCTGGCAAGTTCAACTTGTGCCTGTATCTGTGCCTCCTGAATCCGTGCCTGAGATTCCGCCTCCTTAGCCTGAGACTCAGCCTGCTTAGCATTTGCCTGAAATTCAGCTTCCTTCACACGAGACTCCTGCAGAGCTAGCTGTAACTTAGCTAATTCAATCTGCGTTTGCTCATTTGGAGGAGTTACATTGAACAAGCTTTCATTAATCATGGCAACAATCTGATCTTTAGACTGATGAGAGCGAACAACAAATCCCAATTGTTGAGCAACAATCTTAAGTTCATTCTTTGTTCTGTTTTCTATATCACACACTGTTTGCACATTTGACAAAAAATCCCTGGCTTCATCAAGTGTAGTAATAGTAGCCATCATGAATATATCACAGTCACAAAATATCAAACAATATCCTTATGATAATATCCTGAATATCCTGATATGAGGTCGCCAAATTTATGTTACGGAACAGAGAAAGATAATGTACACTTTAAGTGAGAATACGAAGAGTCACTACTGTCCCGTAAAGTTCCAGGTTCAAAACAAAAGAGTTAGGTAAAATTACAAGTTAAAGTTTAATGCTTAAACTAACAACAAAACATTCAGAACTCATAAGGATAATGTAATGGCAAATAAACAGGTTAAATATATGGTTAACTGCAATAGCCTCTATTAACACGAAATTAGCAAAAGTAAATTTTATCTAAGTCAGCCCTGATAAAATGAGATACCAGATAATACTCAGTGAATGCCAGATAAATAATTACAGATACAAACTATTATCAAAAATGACTGACATAAAGAACCCTACATGAATTACAAAAACTTCACTAGGCCTACAAATTAAATTTATGCTATACAGTACAAGAAAAAATACAACAGTTATACTCAAATTACACACAGCTGCTAGATGTTTGGAGATTTCTTGAGCACTCACAATAATAATATCTGTACAGGGGAGGACAGAGATGTGAACAAAATGAGGAGCAGATCTAAGTGGCAATGATGCAGAGATTAAGCTCATTATATAGGGGCCAGCAGAGCCTGATACAACTGGTAAGAGGGACGCGCAAATGAAGCCATGGGGACAGAGAGCTGAAAATCCCGCACTGAAACAACAGAAATGACGACTTACTCTACTATAACGGTAGAAGGGGGGGACTGAGGCAGAACACGCTCGTGATCAAACATGCAGCAACTGTGCGTTAAAATTACACAAAGGATGATGAAATCATAGGCTATGTAACAATATATATATATATATGCCGTCTGTTAACTAGATCCAGTGAGGCAGCACTTTAAAAACCTGAAATCAGTCTGATCAACCTGTCATAAGGTGGTCTCTACCAAAGGAACTTTAAACCATCTGAAAACACGTCATGTTCTGCTGATATAAGGTTTACCTCAGTGGTTTCATTTTATTCCACCTACACGACACTGACATGATGTTCATTCCAGTGTCCACTTTTCCATTGCTCTGCGATTCAAAATCTCAGTCACACTTTCCTTCCACCTTCTGTTGGGCTTTACCGTTCCTTTCACTCCCACCATTTCTGATCTGTGCAGTTTTTTCTTTAACCTCTTGCACTTTTTTTTCCTTAACCTCTCATCATCTATGCAGCTTTCATACATGCCCATCTAGTCCAGCAGGCATTGATCTATCGTTACACCTACTTCTCACTGCTCCATAGTTCTTTTGCTCCCTCATCTCTCCATGCAGACCACCATCCATCATCTTTTCCCCAACAGGAGAGCTTGACTCCGGGGCTAGACAACTCAGTCCCGACATTAAAAGCGAGGGTGACCAGCGTCATTGGCCCATGAGTGACATTAATTGAACAGTAAAACCCATCCATTCCTCGAATATAAGCCCTCATACGCTCAGTCCAATTGGATTGCCTTTACCCAACACACCACCACTCGTTATTTGATTTTTTTTTTTTTTTTGGCTACTGCCCAGGGTCATAAATGGTTTATTGCTTTACGAGAAACCATTTGCCTCATCACTCAATGCATAATCATCTGATGGCATCAAGTGAATAGATGAGGGGCACCCCTACTTACGGAGCCTAACCAATGGCTTGACTCACGTCCCTGGGTTCCATTTCCCTTCTCAAAGTGTTTTTAATAATATTTTCTAGGAGCACAAAAAGAAGTTGAACCTTTTTACAGTATGATGCTTGAAAGTAGGAAGATGCTCATCAGGTCTGCTGACAGTGGTCTCCGTCTGCCAAGTTTGGGCAAGGTAAAGAAACAGGTTTACAGGTGGAGAGGTCTGTTCAACTGAGTGTAAGTTGTTGGCATGTTTATGACTATTGCAAACATTCACTGCAAGAGAACTTCACGAGTACAGCAGCCAAAGTTGAGGTATTTATGGTCTCCTATGTTGGAGATGCCAAGGCTAGCTGACTAAAATGACATTTATGACCCCCAAAGCTTGGCGATTTTTCGAGCCTGACATTTAATCAGTGTGCTTTTCTTGTAAGTAGGTTGTTTTCAAACAGTCATAACTCTGTAACCATAGCACAGAGAAACTTCATTTAACCCGCGGCGTCCCGTCGACGTACTTCCACGTCCTCACGTTTTGTCACTGCCGATCCCGTTGACGTACTTCAACGTCCTGCAATTGCAAGGTTCATAATTTCTACAATTTTCAAAATTCGCACGATATTTTCGATTCGCCCACCTACCCAAGCCTCCCCTACCTGCCGCCAGGCGGGCAGCATCCCAGACCCCGCTGACCCGCGCTCGCCCTTGTCTCGGTCACTCACCTGTTAGCAGTGACCCAGGTCAGACATGGCGCAGAAAGGTCTCTCAGATGACGAAATAGCATCTGCCCTGGAGGCCTTCACTGGAGATAGTGATTCTCCACTTGATGATGATGTGGTGGATTGAGATTACGTCCAGCCAGAGGAAGAAATAACAAGCAGCGATAAGGAGGTCCCTTCGCCCTGGAAAAAGCGGTATGTGACATATCGTAAGGCAAGGGAAGTCCAGCCTGCACCCAAACCACCTGCACGGACCTCTCTCCATTCCCTAGAGAGAGATTCTGATGAGGACGAGGACGAGGACGAGGACGGCGGCTTAGGACGTGATGTTGCCTTGTGGTTGGGGAAGGAAAAAATCTCACCCCGAGGATCAGAAGGTGGGGCGAGAAGGCAAATAAGGTATGGTCCTAGTGTTTTGTCTGGGGAAGGCAAAAGTGGTGTGGTGGGAGTGCGAGGTGAAAGGGAAAGTGGTGTGGCGGGAGCGCGGGGTGAAAGGGAAAGTGGTGAGGTGGGAGTGCGGGGTGAAAGGGAAAGTGGTGTGAGGGAGGCAGCATGAGCACGTGATGCACGTAGGCCTAGGGGAGAGGAGGTGGAGCCACTCCCCAGCACGTCTTTTGCCATACAATATTCCCAAACTTCCTCCCCACAGACCCAGAATGTGGGGAAAGGAAGGAAAGGGAAGGGAAAGGGTAAAGGAAAAGGGAGAAGGAAGAGAAGTGTTAGTGATGAAAGGCGCCGCTCTCCACCTCCCCAACGTCCCCCACCACCACCAATGTTGCGTTGTGCCTTCAGCCATGTTTCAGAGAGTACCATAACTTCCTACACTACTGAAACTGTGTGGGATGGCGATATGATGCTCAGTATAATGGTAAGGCCAGTCAGTATTTTCTAAGTCTTATATAAAGTTGAAACGGGTGTAATGTTTGCAGGAAAGTGGTGTATAAGTTGAGAAATAGTGTAAGTTGAAAGAAGTGATATCAAAACTACACCCACTGTGTAAATCTGCGAAAATATGACGCTCAGTATAACACTCTGGTCAGTAAATATGTGATAGCAAGAATATAAAGTGGAAACGGGTGTAATGTTAGCAGGAAAGTAACGTATAAGTTGAAAATAGTGTAAGTTGTAACAAATGATGTCACGAGTACACCCACTGTGTAAATCTGCGAAAATATTACACTCAGTAGAACATTCTGGTCTGTAAGTATGTGATAGGAATGATATAAAGTGGAAAAGGGTGTAATGTTAGTAGGAAAGTAATTTATAAGTTGAATACTAGTGTAAGATGAAACAAATGACATCGTGATAACACTCACTGTGTAAATATGTGATAATATGACGCTCAGTAGAATAGTAAGGTCTCCTATTATGTGATAGCAATTATATCAAGTGGAAACATGTGTAATGTTAGTGGAGAAGTATTATATAAGTACAAAAATAGGTTGTAAGTTGAAATAATACTCATAGCGACTTCACCCTCTGTGTTATTATGCGCTATTATTATGCTAAATATTTACGTAAGGCCTGAAACTATCTCAAAACAGTTCTCTAAAGTGGAAAAGTGTATAATGTTATTAGGAAAGTATTATGTAAGTTGAAAAAACACAATACGAGTTGAAACAACAGTCACATCGAGTTCACTCACTACGTAAATAAGCGCTAACATTACGCTAAATGTTATCGAAAGGCCTGTGAATACGTAAAAACAGTTCAGTAAAATGTAAAATGGTATAATGTTATTGGAGATGTATTATGTAAGTAGAAAAAATGATATGTATCATGATTCAGCAATGTTAGCGATTCATCGTGAACAGTTTGGCCGATTTTGCTCGGTTCGACCGATGGTACAATGCTTATTTCACCTCTATTTTTGTATAAAATCCAATTTACTCTTGTATCACATGTTTTTATGTTTGTAATAAATACATATCTATTTACTTTCATTGGTTTCCCAGACTTATAATACCATAGAAAACGTGAGAGCCTCAGACCACCTACAGAGAACACAGTACCAGGTGTGACGAAGGTATACCTGTTTAGGCAACTTATGAACCCCGGTGAACACTTTCTTCGTGATTGACCATTGTTTCTGACCAAAAGCGAAAGTTTTAGCAAAAAAAATGTGGGTCCAAAAATGGTCGGGATTGGGGGTTACCAGTGGTGAAAAAGTGGTCGGGACGGGGCGGGTTAAAGAAGAGAATACTCAGCAGTCCTTCATATCCCCATTCAAATATTCCTAGGTCTGAACGTGGAGTCGTTCAGGAGGTAGGCGGTGACGAATGCAGTGAATTTTCACGGTTAAGGCCTTGTTATGAGGTGTGCTTGAGTATGTGGCTTCAACACATAGCACGTCCACCTGCTTAGGCCAGACGGAGATTCTCTGCTCGCACCCGCTCACGCTTCCTCTTGCCACAGTTGACCTTGACACGCCTCTCCACTGCTTCTGCCACTGTAGCTTACATGAATCAGCACCATTTGTACATGTGGCTAGCTGAATTTATTTGCCCAATTTTTCTGGCCTTTCCAGAGTGACACTGCGCACTATGGTGCATGGGAAGGGAGAAAGAAGTGATATTCCATGGTCTATTACATATTACTTGCCACAAAGGATTACTTTTTACTTTGTGTGTACGTTGTCTGTGTTGCATAAGATAACTTAAGTTATTCCTAAATTCGTCTTATTGTGTGACACCCATACTTCTCATACTTTTCAAAGCTTTCACTTGGTTAAGTTCTTACTGCAATAGAGGAACTGCGCAACATAAATGCAAGTTTACTATCACACACACACATACACAAAAAAAAGGTATCCACAGCATTAATTGGCAATTGTATTGCGAGATCATTTTTGCCCTATCCTGAAATCATTTCCTTATACCTGTATTTTTCCTTATATTCTAGATTCTTTTGTAATAAAATCACTTTCCTGACACATTTCTTACTGCACTAGGGGAAATGTATAAAATATTTTGTAATTACTATCGCGACCTTATTTATCTGCATACATATTGCGCTAAATTACTATAACACTAATTTACACCTGTATTGCAAGTTTACTTTCACTATAACCTGTTAACGTATTCTTATACCCGCACTTTTCTTTATATTCTAAATTATTATGTAGTAATCTCAATTTCCCACACATCAGTGCCTAGTAACTGAAGAGTACTCAGTGCACAATACCACCTTGCAATGACTGCACTGGTAGTGCATCTCCTAGCGAACTTGTTGCCATCAACGCCTATTAAGGGAGACATGGCACTGCCTGGTTATTTTTTGCTTGCAGGTTTGTACCCCAGGTTCACCATGTGGTGATGCAAGAGGTAGTCTGCCTCGGTGATCTTGTCTGACAGAACAGCAGCACTATATCTCCTTGGTGCAGCTAGCTAAACACGTCCATACTTTGTCAGTAGCTCATGCACGAGATCTTTCTCAAATTCAGGTAAAGATAGACCTATGCCAACAGCCTGCCTGAACAGTACGAATGTGTTCAGAACATTGATATCAAGTAAATGTACGAATGCCTTCTTGTACCACCTGCAGTGCTTCCAGACACTGAATGGCACACATCTGCATATCCACGAGCCGCATGTGGATATTGTAATAAATGACAGCATCAGGCTTGATCGTGATCTTCTTGGCCCTGCTGCCCTGTTTTCCAGTGACGTGCATTACATCCTTGTTAACTGTGCTAAGCATATTGATCTTCCCTTGGCATGCCAGTGGATGGCAAATGCTTTACCACATTTTCTGGCGAGTAAAATTTCTTCTCATTCTTGGCCGGGATGGTAAGGTAGTGCCTACTGTTGGGCCTAAAAGTGCCACAGGTTCCAGTCTCATGCTCAAGGAGACACTTCATTAGTGCGGGGGTTGTACGAGTATTGTAGTTATCTGTGAACAGTATGTGGTTTAGCCTAATGCACTTTCACAATGGCACCTGAGAAGCTGTGTGGGTTGTCACTAAAGTTGTCCATATATGATGCAGACTACAGTACAGTGTCCAGCACATTATCCAATGCTGCAGTCACCAGTAACAATTTGATGCCAAAATGACGTTTGGATGACATGTACTCGAAGAATGCCACTCGTCTCCAGATCAACACAAGTGACTCATCCACCACCACTTTCTGAAGAGGCCAGAAAATCTTGGTAAAAGAATCATTGATCAAGGTCAAAACCGGGCGAATTTTCATAACCTGTCATTCAGTGCAGGTTCCAGGTTGGGGGAAAAGTGAAAGAAATGAAGACTGGCCAGGTATCTATCTTGCACAATGAACCCTCCAGACAGGAGTGGCTGTGAGATCGTCCTTTACTCAACAGTCCTGGAGGACATACGATTTTATGTGTGCCATCAACATTGTCACACTGTCAGGGCTACCCACACTTAAAACTTACCCATTCTGATTGGGCTCCACTCCCTTATGTTCAAGTGATGATGGGATGGAAAAACGAACCTGCACAGGGAGATTTGCTGATGAAAGTTGATCTCGTGCACCCTGGTTATTCCATCACAGACTCTGAAAAATATTACATGAAAACATCCAGAATGAGCGAGGTCGCTGTCTCCAGGAAATCTACCGGGACGCCTGCCTGAGAGTCATCATGGCAGGTGCCACAGGCTCAAACCCTTTCCCCTCCTCTCACACAGAGTCCATAGTTCCCACACATGGCTTGTGGGTACTGGGACGATGGACACATCCAGCCAGCAGTCCCACAAGCTTGGCCTCTTGCGCAGTGGGAAGGGGAGGGAGAATGGGTTGAATCAGATGGTGCTGATTCTCCACACGGCAATGCCTGGGGAGTGATGGAAGGCAATGCTACCTGCTGCAGCTGTCCACACGATGGCCTCTGTGGTTATGAGGGTGCATGTGAAGGGTTGGGCTGTGAAGACATTACCCTCAAAGGTCCAGGCTGTGGAAGTGAGGGTGGTGGTGGTATGGAACTTCTTTTTGGCCAATATATTGGTCTCCGGGTGGCTGAAATGCAATGTTTGTTCCACACATGATCGTAGAAATACGAGTATCAGCCACCACTGTAGTGTCCTCCGAGGTGCTCTTAAGCAATGGCATGAAGCTATAGGAGGAAGAAGGGGAGGGCAGCCAGGGCATGTCGCTGTCCATATGGCAACTACTGCTTTCTGAGGCAGTAGCAGTAGTAGTGCTTGTTCCCTAGGCAGTCTGGCCGAAAAGCCCTGAGTCCCTAAGGAAGGCCATGGCCCAGACCGGGCTTTCCCACAGAGCTCTCAAGGAGTGTATGTTGAGTTGTCGGCATAGGTGATTGTGTGCAATGCAGTCTTCCATAATGTGCTCAATAGTATGGGGTGCTGTGTTGCATTCTGGACATGCATAAGCGACAGAGTCGTCCAGCCTATTCTGGTAACTTAAGAGAGCTGGATGATGCCCACATCTCAGCCTGGCCAGGTGGACTCCGTCCTCACGAGGGAGATAGGATTCGGAGGGGTGGACATCAGGAGGCCGTGCATGCTGCTGTGTGTTGTCTTTAAGTGACTGAATGGAACAGAAAGTGATCTGAGTATGGATATGCTTCTGGTAGCTGGTCTGAGGTGGGCGAGGGGGAGAGATGACAATATTTGTGTATGATATCGTGTGCTGGGTGTTGTTTTGATGTTCCTTGGTGTATGTGGGTGTGTTGCCATGTAGTGTAGTAGATGTTGTGGGTTTGTGGAGGCTGCAGCGAGAATTTGGGTGCCTCTCATGTCTAGGTGATCCTTGACTTTGAGGACTTTGGTTTCTTGATGTAGGTGGTCTGTGGGTGTAGTAGCTGTGCAGCCTGTGATTATTTTTAGGGCCTTGTTCTGTATGGTCTGTTGAGTGTTGTAGTGTGTTTTAGTGAGGTTAGGAACCCAAGCAGGGGTTGCATAATTCACCACTGAACGTATACTGTATATTGCTTGTATACTGTGGTGGTGGTTCTTTGTTGTGTCCAAATGTTGTGTGGGCAAGTGACCTCAGGGCATTGAGTCTTGATGTTTTTTTCATGTTTTTGATGTGTTGTTTAAAAGACATTGATGTATTGTATGTTACACCAAGGATTTTGTGTGTGTGTGTGTGTGTGTGTGTGTGTGTGTGTGTGTGTGTGTGTGTGTGGTAGGGGAGTGTTGTTTATGGTGAGGTGTGGAATGTGACTGTGTTCTGCTGTCCAGTTTGTGAGAAGGGTCACTAGATTTGGCTGGGGCTATTTTGAGCCTGTTTGTGGTGAAGCATTCATGTATTATGTTGAGGTAAGGTTGGAGGGTGAGTGCAGCTGTGTTTGCATTTTGGTGTGTACATGTGAGTGTTATATCATCTGGATAGGAAGCTATGTGTAGCTGTGGTGTGTGGGGTGTGGGTATGTCGTGCATGTATAGGTTAAAGAGTGTAGGGGACAATACAGATCCCGGGGGGACGCCATTTGTGAAGTTTCTGATGTTCGAAGACTGACTGGCAAATGTAACATGTGCACATCTGCCTGCTAAATAGTTTGCCAGCCATCTTTTTGTGTTATTGTACATGTTTCTGTTGAGTATTTGTGTGTGTGTGTGTGTGTGTGTGTGTGTGTGTGTGTGTGTGTGTGTGTGTGTGTGTGTGTGTGTGTGTGTGTGTGTGTGTGTGTGTGTGTGTGTGTGTGTGTGCGGTGGGGGATGGCAACAAAAGCTTTGCTAATGTCTAGTGTGACTAGGAGTGTTCTGTGTGGTGGCCTAGCTGAATTCATGCCATCAAAAACTCTCTGTGTAAGGTCTGTATGAAGGCTGTTTGTGAAGTGCAGCGGCCTAAAGCCATGTTGTGATGGGGCTAGGGGGGTGTGAGGTGTAACTAGTTGTAGTACCAGTCGCTCAGTGACTTTAGAGGGAATGCAGAGGAGTATGATGGGACGGTGTGAGGAAGGTAACGTGGGGTCTTTCTTCGGTTTAGGGATAGTGATGATAATGCCATGCTTCCAGATGTTGCGTATTGTGTTGTGTGAGTAGCTGTAGTTTGATATGTTGATGAGTGCTTGTATGGCTTGTGGTCCATGGTGTTTAAAGCGAATGTTGCTTATGTTGTCTGGTCCACAGGCAGATGAGTGATTAAGGTTGCTGATAATGTGCTTCGCCTGGTTGTAAGTGAAAGGTGCAGAGTCTGGGTCTGTGCGGAACTGTCTCTTACGTCGGATGATACGTCGGTCGTTGTGATGGGGGTTTAGATGGCTGACATGTGAAAAGTGATTGATGAGAGGTTTGCTTGTTGTTTATTTGAAGGTATGGTGTCTGTTATTGTGATGACAGGATGTGATTGTGTAGTGTTGCTGTTGGAAAGTGTGATGCTGTTCAGGGTTTTGTAGAGTTTGCTGATGTCTGTTTTGTGGTCAAGTGTCTGGAGATAATTTTTCCAGTATAGTGTTTGCTGTTCTGATATTTTATTGTTTATTTGAATGTTGAGTTCTTGTATTTGTTGTACAGTGTCTTGTGTATAGGGTGTTGGGGAGTGTCGTAGTGTGTCCCGTTGTCTGATGAGGCTTTTAATTTCTGGTGTGAAGTTGGGGTTGTGTCTCTTTCTGTTGGCTCTAGGGGTGTGTCTTATGTCTGCATTTTGTATAATTGTATTGAAATTGTGCACAGCAGTGTTGAAGTTTGTGATGGGTGTACTGTTTAATGTTTTGAGATGTTGTTCTGTTTCAGTTGTGAAGGTCTCCCAGTTGGCTCTCATATAATTAGCGTATATGTGTCTGTGGCCAGCTGGGGTGATTCTGGTTTTGGTAGTGATGATGATTAGGAGGTGATCAGATCCAAGGGTTTTGATCACTCTCCAGGATGTTGTGGAGGCGAGGTCTGGGGAACAGAAGGTGATTTGAGGCAGTTTCACCATTATGTAATGATGACACCATCATTTCTGGTGCCCTCACAACAGCACCATCGTTCAGCTCCTTCCATGGGTGCATCAGAGGCTTGGCAGGGTGGAGGTGGCAGGCATTGGACGGCCATTCGTGGTGGGTAAGATGCTGCATGATGTGGATCCAGAATTCGTCGTTCTTCTCACTAGTGTGGCGAGTGAGAAACAGACCAGGTCAGCCACGTGACAACGAAAAGCCTATGGGACTCACAGGCACCATGAAAAATGGGTAGGAATGCAAACGGTGGTAAGAAAAGTAAAGCAGCTATAGACATCATCCATGCTGGCCGGGGCAACCTATTTTATGACGAGTATAGTTGTCGTCCACGCTGCCCTGGCCACCTTTTTTTATGATGGGTATAGCCGTTATCCAAGCTTTGGGGGATAACGACTATTACGAATGACTGCTCATGGTGTAATAAGCCTCAAGGCTCCTAATGGTAGGTGAAAAACCTTAGAATGTATTGGATTGTTTGTCAAATTAATCAATGAATGAAAAAGCCAGCATTCCATTCACAATGTATGTACTGCCCAGTTGTCTTACAGGCAGATCACTTGGCTTTGCCAGTCTAGTTAATTTGAAGAACAATATTATTATCTTTAAGTTTTACAGATACTTCACAAAATGCTGAAACACCATACCATAACAGTGGTTTCAAGATACGTCTGGGATGAAGTCAAAACATTATTTTCTCATAATACCATAATACTACTCTAGTTTTACAATTCAAGTATATCGAGTGAATGTAAAATGGCATATTACAATCAGTGGACATGTTGCTATATGTGTTTCCTATTATATCACATATATCTTTTCAGAAAAATTACTACTGTACTTTGGTTACAAATAACTAGCGCCTTATTGCTGTTACGCACCAAAAGGAACAGTTTAGTCTATTTTATATGAATTTTTATACCGAATACAAAGTGTGAAATTTTGTGACTGGTAATTTATTTGAGCTCTAAGAAGTAAAAAAATAATTTATAAAAACTGGAAAGTAATTCAGGCAGTCAAGGGTTAATGAATACGTTATGATATGCTTCTCAGATATGAGCCAGCCTGTATTGGCAACAAGGGCAGTTTTAGACACCATCTTGGCCATGGAACGCTGTGATCATTCCTCTTTATTGCTGGTGACAGATGGTACATTATGGTCAGTCTCAGTTCTAAAGGTAAGTTTTGAGTTCTCCCATACACATATAATTATTAAGTGCATTTTGTAATGTGTGTAGTAGAACATGTTGAAGTGTGTACAGTGACACTCTTTAAATCCATTATTGTTTTGGATTCTGAACTAATGAAGCAACAGCTGCCATCATGTTGTCGACTAATTTGTCTTGATCTCATTATATCTCAAAATATTTTTTCACTGTACAATAATATTTGACCTCAATACTGTGTCCAAACATCTGCAGAGATGTCCCGTCAAGACACTGTACAACTGAAAATATGACTTCCATAATAAAGATTTAACCTACTGGGACTATCAGTTCACCCAAGGTGGAAGATTGGTGATACACTCAGTGTGGATGTAGAAGTATATGGCCTGCATTCACTGGCCTGGTGCTGTAGACTTATTGGGTTTAATGTCTTACTTGGAAACTGGTTTGCTTTGCTGTACATCAGGCAGGTTTGATATTATATTTTATCTTTTAATACACTTCCATATACTCTCATTACTGATGTCGGAAAACAAGAAAATTGTACAGGAGGGCCCGAGTAAATTCTGCATTCATCCAATGAAGCTTACTAAACAAAACTGGTAGGATGACCACAAGGTAAATGGCACTAAATTCATTACATTGTCTCACAGTGTAAATGATGTCAAAATAGTGAAGATAATTTCCAAAAATAGTTTTGTCTTCATGTCAGTACACTTCTATTACATAATAAATATATAAAAGTACTGCACATCTCTGTCGGGTAGCTCAGCACTTACTTCTGCTGGGACATGCCAAAATCCACAGAAATCCCTGAAGCACTCAATGTTATGTAAAACCAGTGTGAACAATCAGAGTTCAGCATCCCTTTGGAACTGGAATATTTCAGTTGACATGGAACTGACACGCGTGCATCAGTAACACAACTGTAAAAAATCACGGCAGCACAACACGTTGCCTCGGAGTCCCCGGGAGGGGGGAACATAAATGCCCCCACCTTCCACCCCTCTCCCGGTGATGACTCGAGCTGCCTGGAACCACTGACTCTCTTCTTCTTCATTTCTGCAACATTCACAGCCTTTCCTCTAACTTTTGCTCGGTTGAGCACCATCTCTCCTTCTCTAAACCTCACCTTCTTTTTCTAACTGAGACTCAGCTGTCTGAGGCAACTGACAGCAGACCCTTTTCTGTATCCTCCTACTTTCTCTATATTCATTTCAAAGCCAAAGGTAGCTGTTGTGTATGTGTACGCAACGACTTATCTTGCTCTTGTGTTCCTGAACTCGATTCTTCTGACTTCTCTACACTCTGGCTTCGGCTTTCCTGTCATTCTCTGACTAAATATATCTGCGTTGTTTACTTTACCATCTCTCCTAATTCCACTGACTACCAAAAATTCTTTGACTATCTTATTTCTACAATGGAACATATTCTATCCGTTTCTCCTTTCTCTTAAAACTCCATTCTAGGAGATTTCAATGTTCACCACCACATTGGGTTTTCCTCTCCTTTCACTGATCCACCTGGTGAACAAGCCTACACCTTTTCTATCCTTAATGACCTAGAGCAGCTTGTACAGCAAAGTACCTGTATCCCTGACCACCTTGGAAAAAGCTCCAACATACTTGACATCTTCCTTACAACTAATCCTTCTCCTTACATGCTTAATCTTTTCTATCCGTTGGGCTCCTCTGATCACAACCTTATCACCTTAACCTACCCTATCGATCCCGTACAGCCTGTGGACCCTCCAAAGACGCGTCGCCTGTGGCACTTTGGAGCTGCAGAATGGGAGGCCCTCAGGCAGTACTTCTTTGATTTTCCCTGGAATGATTATTGCTCCCATGGCCGGAAGCCATCTGACTGTGCCTTGCACATTACGAAGGTTATTCTCTCGGGCATGGAAGCATACATTCCTTTCTCATTTCCTTTGACTAATGCAAGAAAGCCTTGGTTTAATCACGCTTGTTCTAATGCTGTCTGCAAAAAGGAGAGGGCCTATAAAAGGTACCGGAGCCAATCCGCCCCTGAATCACATCTTTTATACATGTCTGCCCGGAATCGTGCTAAGTCTGTTCTTAGCTCTGCTAAAAATAATTTCATCCATACTAAATGCTCTCAACTCTCCAACTCGAATTCTTCCCGCTCCTTCTGGCACCTTGCCAAAAACCTTTCTAACAACTTTACCTCATCATCTTTCCCTCCTCTCTTCTGCTCTGATGGCTCTGTAGCTATTTCTTCTACTGATAAAGCAGATCTCTTCGCTCCGACTTTTTCCTCCAATTCCTCCTTATACGATTCCAGTGCTGTTCCTCCATCACTTCCCCCCCTCTAACTTCCTCATGGCTGATATTAAAATTTCTTCAGCTGATGTATTTTCTGCCATCACAGGCCTCAATACAAATAAGGCATATGGGCCTGATGGAGTCCCTCCTGTTGCTCTCAAGAACTGTGCTTCTGTGCTTACACCCTGCCTAAGCAAACTCTTTCGCCTTTGTCTGTCAACTTGCACCTTTCCTTCTTGCTGGGAGTTTGCTCTCATTCAGCCAGTCCCAAAGAAGGGTGACCATTCCCAACCCTCTAACTATTGTCCAATTGCTTTAACATCCTGTATCTCAAAAGTTTTCGAGTCAATTCTTAATAGAAAAATTTTAAAGCACCTTTCCTGTCACAACCTTCTTTCTGATCATCCGTATGGGTTCTGTCAGGGACGTTCCACTGGCGATCATCTCACCTACATTTCAGACTCCTGGTCATCATCCTTTCGGGACTTTGGCGAAGGCTTTGCCATTGCCCTTGACATCTCAAAGGCTTTCGATCGAGTCTAGCATAAATCTATAATTTCCAAACTGCCCTCTTAAGGTTTGTATCCTTCTATCTGTGCCTTCATCTCTAGCTTCCTTTCTGGTCATTCTACAGCCGCTGTTGTAGACGGCCATCGTTCTTCTTTTCGATCTATCAACGGTGATGTTCTTCGGGGCTCTGTCCTATCACCAACTCTCTTTTTTTTATTCATCAGTGACCTTCTAAGCTGTACATCTAACCCTATCCACTCATACACTGATGACTCCAGCCTTCACCTTTCCATTCGGTTCCTGCAAGGTCCATCTTAGCAGTTACTTCAACAAACAAGGGATGAGGCTATGGCACACCTGATGTCTGACTTGGCTTGTATCTCTGACTGGGATAAAAATAATCTTGTTTTTAATGCATCAAAGACTCAGTTCTTACACCTATCAACCCAACATAATCATCCACAGGAATACCCACTAACGTTTAATAATATTCAGCTTAATCCTGCATCATCCTTGAACATGCTTGGGGTTTCTTTTACTCAGGATTTAACTTGGAAAGATCACAATACATCTCTTGTAAAATCTGCTTCCAAGAGATTAGGTGTGGTAAGCTGACTCCGTTCCTTCTTTACCCTTACACAATTGTTGACTCTATACTCGGGTTTTATCCGCCCATGTGTGGAGTACAACTCTCAAGAGTGGGGAGGCTCCCCACATACAGCTCTTCTCAATAGGGTGGAGTCAAAGGCTTTTCGTCTCATTAACTCTCCTCCTCTTACTGACTCCCAGCAACCTCTGTTTCTTCGCCGCGCTGTTGCATCGTTATCTCTTTTCTATCACTACTTTAATGGTCACTGCTCTTCTGAATTGTCTGCATGCACTCCTCCACCTCTATTACGGGTGCTTAGCACCCGTCTAGCAGTAAACTCTCATCCCTTTTCTGTCCAGCTCTCTAATGCACGAGTTAACAATTTCTCCCAGTCCTTCATTTATGCAACAGGTCAGCTCTGGAACTGTCTCCCTTTGTCTGTATTTCCTGCTTCCTATGATCTCCAGTCTTCCAAACGCAGTGTGTCCAGGTATCTCGAAATGATCGGATCTTGAATTTGGCTCTCTCTTGTGTTTTGTTTTTCTCTTGGAAGGAACAATAATTGCGAGCCCGCGGCCTTTGGTTCCTTCTTCCTCGCATAAAAAAAAATCCTACCAAGCTTCATCACAATGCTTCTACCAGTTTAGGCTGCACTACACACACACACACACACACACACACACACAGTCAGGATTAAAGAATATTACATGTACACTGCTGTCATACTTAACAGCTCAAGACTTACTGAAATGAGAGCCGTTTTTGAACCATGCTTTGCAGTGCTCACAACCAATGCTTTATTTATCGACAAAGGAACAAATGCATTGCATATTGCTCCTGCAAAGATACATGAATCTCCATGGAAATGCCGTACAGTATTCTGCATGATGTATCACCAATGGGGAATAAGTTTTTCAATATGACATGAAATTGTAATGGGTATAATTGTGCCCATAACCCATCCTTGCTCTCAAGTTCCATCGAAATCCCTTTCCTAGTTTTGGCTGTGGTATGCCTCCCCAACACCTCTCCCACACAGGTATATATATATATATATATATATATATATATATATATATATATGTATATGTATATATATATATATATATATATATATATATATATGTATATGTATATAAAGTGTATGGTATACATCATCATCAGCCACTGCAAGTCCACTGCTGAACAAAGGCCTCCCCCAACGTTCTGCACGAATTCATTGACTACGCCAATCTCTGCACGATTTTGCCTTTAAACTTTTTTGTCTCATTTCTCCACCTCCTGTCTGGCCTTTTTCTGCAGTTGTTGCAATATCTTTAAGACCATCCTGTCAACCTCTTGGTCCATTGGTTATCCCTTATTCTTGCGACATGATATGCCCACCTCCATTTCTTAAATAACTTCAATGATGTCTTTGAATTTAGTCTTCTCTTTCACCCATGGTGATCTTTTCCTGTCTCAAATGTATTCCCAACACTGCTCATTCCATTTCTCTCTGAGAACAGGTTAGTTTCTTTTCTATTGATTTTGACAGTTCCTGGGTTTCACAACCGTTTGAGACGTGGGCTCGTAGATTTACTATCAGGATTTCAGGTTGATCAAACCCCGTACAACTACTGGATGCTTTATTGGGAGCTTAGATGTTACCCCAGATGACCTCTGAGTTTCAAACAGTCTTTCACGGTACAGACAGAGTTTCCTTTGTGTGTGTTGCACAGTGTCAAGGCTACACTGTTTACACATATAACTGTCTCTTCAGGAGGTGTGGCAAAAAGTCAAGTGACCTCTGCCGATTCGTGGAATTTCACTACGGTTGAGTCATGATGTATAAGCAAAAAACATCCGCTTGCTTATAACAGTACTGTATGTCATACCTGGGATTATACATGCGTTATATACATTTTATTTCATAAGGACTGCCTAGCTACTTAACATGTTGTTTCTATGTTTACTGAAAGAATTCCATCCAACTGTAATCCGTCTTTTAAATTCATTTTCATGGTATTTCCTTACTTTTAGTATCTGTAGCAGGTAACTGTATTCCAGAAATTCTTCATTTCTTCATTCATTTTATTGAAGTTCTTTGGTGTATTTGAATTAAACATTAGTTACACTCTTGTTCATCTTTAGTTTTGCTTTGAGAATTTCTTTTTTTTAGATCATGTAAAGTTTCTTCCAATGTCTGCTGTTTCTGAGATTGCGATAGTGGCATCTGTCAGTCATAAACGGTTAAAGTATTCTCCATCTATGTTTCCTCCTTACTTTCAAGGCATGCCATAAATAGTTTCAGTGTAATTGTTTCTCCTTGATGCATGATTTCTCAGTCTTTATTTTTTTCGACGGTTTTATATAATTAATCTGACTAAAGCAGTTCCCTCCCTGTACATGTTTTCGAGTAGTTTTACAATGTTCTTATTTACTTTTTGTTCGCATAGTGAACTTACAACTGCTATGTGCTCTCCTGAGTCGAAAGCCTATCCTCAATAGACAAAACCTAAGCACAGATTTTTTTTAATATTCTGCAATTTTCTGGGTGAGCTGAATCACTATGTGTAGATGATCAATAGTCGAGTAACCGCTTCAGAATCCTGCCCGTTCACGAAGTTGGTCTTCTTTTAAAATTGTTGTTATTTTTTTGACAAGAACAATAGTGAAGAGTTTGTAAATAACTGATAATAAGCTAACATTTCGATAGTTACTAAGATCTTTTTAGTTGCCTTTCTTGTAAAAACCAAAGAGCTTGCATTACACCATATTTTGGGAAATTTCATCTTCCTTATACACTGAGTAAATATATCGGCTAATCAGTTCTGGACTTCAACTCCTGTATCTATCAGAATATCTGCTACTATTCCATCTTCTCATGGGCCCTTTCCTCTTTTCATACTTTTAAGACAGAGATGTACTTCATCTGGTGTTCATTCATTCATTCATCATCTAAGCCCGTGTTGTCCCATGAGGAGCGTAGGAGCCTGGGGCTAGGCAAGTTGGTCCTGATATTTAAGATGAGAGTGACCAGCCTCACTCATCCCTGAGTGGCATTGTATGAGCTTAAATCCCCTACCACCCCTTGGAAATACACTTGTACGGACTCAATCCAATTAGAGCACCATAATTACCCACTAAACCACCAGGCGCCATAATTTGGTTATATGGTTACAACCCAATGCAGTTTAGAGTCACCCATAAGCAGAAGGAAGAGGAAAGAATGAAGGAAAAAAAAAGACAGGAGTGTCGAGACACCTGTAGGGATAAGCTAGAGGAAAGACAGAAGAGGACAGGAGGAAAGTAGGAAAGGCCGTTTCAAACCGGCTATGATGGTACGTGAGCCACATTAAGGCAGTTTCACACCGGCTGCGATGCCACGCGAGCCACGTTATGCTGGTGATGCCGAGCCACGTGGCTTTCAATCGTTTGCATTGTTTTAAATGAGGCAGTTCACACCGGATGCGAAGCTACGCGAGCGATGCCTGAGACACTGCTCACATAGCTTTCCTGATTGCCGGGCCGGCGATTTTTCCCTGCATAACTTTGCTCACGCATGCGCACTTGGTCAATTTGGGATTCGCGCCAGCTGCCCCGCGATCCCCCTTCCCAGTCCCCAGATATCAGTCTGCTGTCTCTCACGTGCACTTGAACGAGACGTATCGTCGGAGGGCCCAAATGTAGAATGAAGCAACTGATAGAGGAGGTACGGAAATATCCGCGCTTATAATAATATAACCACGGAAATATTGTCTAAATTTCTCTTCATCCATTTCCAGCTCTTGAACAAGATGATGATATTCACCAAATTCTTTTTTTTAAATATTTGTTTCATATACCCACTTCTTTTTTCTCTTATTGCTCATGGCTACAGTTAACATTAACAACTCCTCCTCCTCCTCCACCTCAGGGGACCACAAAGTACCATCTTCCATCGCTGGAGCCAAGAAACTGAGTGTGTGTTAGCAGACATAGCTTCTGGTGTGAAGACTCGCATAGCAAACATCGCGAACGTGCGTACGCAGCATAGCGTGGCATAGCCGGTGTGAAATGGCCTGAAGAAAGACAGGAAATTGCAGTCACCCGAGAGCAGCACTACATCTAGTGAGTGGATGGTGGGCGTCCCCACCTACCACTAACGGTATTTGACTTGTGTCAATAGAAAATTTACCTACCAGTAGTATTGTTTTTGATGCATACAGATCTTTGTAAAATTCTTCAGCTTTCTTCACCATCGTCTCTCTACCGTTAATGACTTCACCATTTTTGTCCTTTTGTGATATGGTATGCTGCTTTCTTAGTGCCATTATGCTTCGGATATTCTTCAGAGCTTTTCATTCTTGTTATAGTGTCTTTGATCTAATTCATGTTTCTCTTTCGCCTTGTGCACTCTGTCTCTTGTTGATCAGCTTACTTATTTCTGACTTTCCTTTCATCTTTCTTTGTTTTCACTTTCATCTCCTTTCTTGTTTTCATGAGCTCGAGGGTCGTTTTTATCGGCCGCATTTAGCAAGGCAGAGCGATAATATTTTATTCTGCTCGTGCAGACGTGCCCGTGTGTGTGTGTGTGTGTGTGTGTGTGTGTGTGTGTATGTGTGTGTCTGTACGGTTTGAGCTATCAACATGAAACCTTCAAGGTGTCAAGGTATGGTAAAAATCTTGAACGAGTTCGACAATGGGCATTCTGGGTCAAGGTCAAGGTCAAAGTCACCAAAATGGTGGCCAAAGGTCAGAGAGTTTTTATTGACAGCCTTTAGTACCATTATATGTCATGAACAGCTTGAGTTATCAATATGAAACCTTCAGAGTATCAAGATATGGCCAAAATCTTGGACAAATTCGAAAATGGGCACTCATGGCCAAGGTCAAAGACACCAAAATGGCTGTCAAAGGTCAACTAGTTTTGATCGCCTGCATTTAGCATCATTATTTCTCATGAACGGCTCGAGCTATCAACATGAAACCTTCAGGGTATCAAAATATGGCTAATATCTTGGACAAGTTCAACAATGTGCACTTGAGGTCTAGGAAAACGTCACCAAATTGGCTGCCAAATATCAACTATAGGCGTTCTATTTTATGAAGGCAGTTTGGGTGGGGCGACCTGGGACCTCACACTGTTAGCTGAGTTGCCACATCACTGCCGCCACACATGTAATTACTCCTGCTCACCTCTCTCTCTCTCTCTCTCTCTCTCTCTCTCTCTCTCTCCTATTTTAAGCTAGTAACTACTTATAAATTTTAAATACTCTGTATAGATGTAATTCAATAAAAAAAACTATAGTATTGCATAACTCTCATAAGACTTGTCAGAGTTGTTTTGCGACACTGTCAAGTGGTGACACGAGGGATAGCCCTGTGTGTGCGGTTCATACTCTGTCAGTCTCCTGCCATGGAAGCTTGCCCATCAACCCACTCTCGCATTGTCCACAGTCAAGCCAAAGAAATTATTTACAATATAAATAAGTATTTCTTAGATGAAAAGGCTAACAATTGACCATTAATAGAGCTCTCAAAAACAGCTGCTAGGACAGTGAAAGCCACCTGAGTCAGTGAAAGGACAGTGTAAAGAAGTTACTCAAAACTAAATAAAGCTTGTAGCGCACAAAATGTACCAGAAGAGCCTACATTCTCTTCACCAAATAAAAAATAGCCCTTCAACCGTAACCAATTTCGATTATTTTGACAGGTGTGTTCTCAGAAGAACTGTCTAAGGATTCTTCGAGAGGAAAGAAATCCTCACATTGCATAAAATAAGGGAAGAACTCAAAGAAGAAATCACTGTTAATGGTTGCATTGAGTCTCTTCGCAGGGTTCTCTTCCAAATAGGATTCAAATTTGCAAAGATTGATGGCTGTAAATTCCTTATGGAAAGCAGTGATGTTGTTTCTAGATTTTTAAATGCGGCAGCTCAAGCATCATTCCAGATTGTTGTTTATCTAGGTGAAATTTGGGTGAACCAGAATTACATTGTGAACAAATGTTGGAGAGACACTGCAGCTCAACACACAACAGGAATAAAGCCACCCACTTGAAAAGGATGCTGTTTAATTATTCTCCATGCAGGAATGGAAGATGGATTTGTCGAGAAAGCCAAATTAGTTTTTCAAGCGATAAATGACGGGGACTATCACAACCAGATGAATGCTGCAGTTTTTGAGAACTGGTTTAGGAATCAGTTGTTACCTAACATTCCACCCAGTTCTGTCATTGTGATGGACAATGCTCCATACCATTCCGTGCAGCTTGAGAAATTGCCAAGCTCATCATGGTAAAAAGCGAAGATAAGGGACTGGCTCATTAATAAGGGAACTCAGTCCAGTGATGATTTATTGAAAGCAGAGCTATATGAGCTTGCAAAGAAATTTTGCAACAGTGGCAAAAAGTATCTGATTGATACAATTACTAAAGAAGCAGGGCATAGGGTTGTAAGGTTTCCCCCATACCATTGCCAGTACTACCCTATGGAACTAATTTGGGTTCAAGAGAAGGGACATGTAGCCAAGAGGAACAATTTTCAAATGGCAGATCTAAAGCTTCTTGATAAAGCAGGTTTAAGTACTGTTGCACTGCAAACCTGGATGCAGGCAATGAAGAATGCTGAGCAGCTTAAGGAAGAGGATGGAAGGAAAGATAGAGCAGTGGACCAGTTTGTTATCCACTTATCAGAAAGTTCAGATTATGAATTTTCTTATTAACATTCAGAAAGAGGATTAGGCCTACTGGGGAAACCTCTGTATTAAAAAAAAAAAAAAAGTGCCTATAGACTTTCACCTCGGGGGGTATGGAAAAAAAAAAAAATAAAAAAAAATAAAATAAATTCAGTAGTTAATATAAATATGAGAGAGAGAGAGAGAGAGAGAGAGAGAGAGAGAGAGGAGCACGTGTGTGGCGGCGATGTGGCAACTTGGCTAGCGGTGTGAGATCCCAGGTCGCCCTACCCAAACTGCTTTCATAAAATAGAACACCTGTAGTTTCTTTAATATGGATTTGCTTTTTGTGAAACGCGGTGATTGAATTCCGTAGAGTTTTGCTAATTTTCTTCACATTTGGTTTGTATGTAGCTTGTAACTTGGCCAACATCATATTCCGGCGGGCGATTAGCATTCGGCTCTCGAATGCTTTTCTTTCATTTTATAATTGTGGGCCTTTATTGTACTTGCTCTCCTTGCTACCTCTGCTGATTCCTGTAACACTTATGTCAGTTTGTCATTCGAATCATCACCATCACACTTAGCCTAACTTGGAACCTGAAATCAGTTCTTTATTTTTAACTGAAAGACAACTTTGTTTTCGCTTAGTCTTAGTGGACATATCATTTTCTTTTTAATCATCTTCTTTCCTCCACTTCAGAAATTGAATCTGGCTGTGCAACCCACGATTCTATGGTCATTTCCAATATTCGCTTTTTTGATAACTGCGACATTAGCGATCGTGTTGTTCATATAATGATGTCGATTTCACTCTTCATTTCTCCATTTGAACATATCCAGGTCTATATTCTATCATTTCTAATGTGAAAGAATGTGCTCATTATTATGCTATACATTTCAGCAAAAGTTACAACCATTTCATCTCTTGTCATTCCTTCTCTTTCTCTGAATTTTTCCTTAGACACTTCTCCATATTTTGATATGCCAAATATTGCATTAAAGTATCCCATGAATAATAGTACATCAGATTTTTTCTTCTTCCATAATCTGGTAGATGTCGTCACAGAATGTTTCTATTTCTTCTTCAGTGACTTAGGAAGTGGGTGCATATACTTATATTACTTTTAGGGTGTGTCTTTTGCTTAGTCCACTTATAATCCATGCTATTCTGTCAGACACTCTCCTGAATTTAATATGTCCTCTTCAGGATTTCTGCTAATGAGAAATCCTACACCATTAACTCTTTCAGTATGCCTTCCTCTGCAATAAAATACATACTTGCTGTCTTGGAGATGAATTATGTTCTTGTTTTCTGTGGATGACACTGAGATCTATATAACAACTGATCTTCTCTGAGTCAGTCACTGAAGTATCGAGTTTGTAATCTTTACTGAGGTTTCTTACATTGTATGTGCAAATTTTCATGGATTTCAGTTAGTTTAGTGTCCTGCTCTCTGATTTACTAAGACAGTGCCTACTCACCTTCACCGGTATACTGCCTATACGCACAGCTGGGAGTGTAGTTGAACATTAAGTAGACATTGATCGAACAGGAACGCCTGTATAATCATTACCAGTTGAATTCATGATTGGTTGGGGATTGTGACAATAATCTCACTTCCCTGTCACATAGTTTCTAGTGAGCTGTAGTTTATGTCCCACGTTATTCAGTATTATTGAGATGCGGGATTTGCTAGATAGGAAGTACTGGAATGTTCTCATTGTTTCTCTCTCTCTTTTTTTTTTTTTTTTTTTTTCAGTTACGTGTCAGAATTGCCAGTTAGTTTGCTATTGTGACCTGAGTTATTTTGTAATGATATACATTAATTTTTGTTCTCCTTTCTCTATAATGCTTTATTTTGGTGATTGTTAAATTACGTAATTTTGTTTCAGTTTCAATGCTAAAGCATTTAGAATGTTATGTAATGTAAGAAAACTGTGGCACGTTTTGGATGTCTCCGATTTGGTAACTGTAGTTGCTTGAGGCAGGTACCAACACATCGTAGAATGTTGAAGAAGCAAGGAAGGCTATAAAAGGAAGTGGAAGAGCCTAGGGGAGTGTCGTTTCAGTTTAGTTTGAGTATAGTTCAGTGTCATTTCAGTGTCAGTGCTGTTAATGAAGTCTGTATAGCTCCAGTACTTGTAAAAAGTGGAGTTGGCAAGCATTAAGTGTAATTATTTGGAAAATAGGGACAGCAAACTTAAGACGCCAGTGTTTATTTTCAACGCCTGAGCTGATGTTGTTGCACACCGAGAGGCTGAGCATAAGAATACTCACTGGGCAACGTCCTACCTATACTAAACTACTGCTGTTGGATCCTGTGGCAGTGCGGGACTGGGAACGTAACAGTGACGCCAGGACTATGGATCATTAGAAAAGTGCTGCAGTGAGCCAAAGCTTCGTTATGGAGACAGGAAGTGTAGAGACAAGAAGCCTAGCTAAGCAAGAGGAGGCATCACTGGCTACAAGTATGAAGCTATTACAAGCACAAAGTGTACAACTACAAGCACAGAATGAAGGGCAGGAAGAATTCAGTGAACAACTACAAGCACAAAGTGTACAACTACAAGCACAGAATGATGGACAGAAAGAACTCAGAGGACAAATACAGGCACAAAATGAAGAACAGAAAGAAGTTAAAGAACAACTGCAAGCACAGACTGAACAACTAGAGGCACAAAGTGAAGAACAATATGAACAGCTTCAAGAGGCATTACAGAACCAACAGAGGGAATTACAACTGAGGATGCAAGGATAGCTAGATACTTTCATGGGGGAAATGAAGGAAGAACTGCAACAGTTTAATGAGAAAGTCAAACAGTAGAAGTATGAGGTAAACAATAATGTGATGGAGTGCAGACAGCATGTCAACAACCAGCTGAAGGCTAGTGAGGGAACTGTGATTGGAGTGCAGACAGCATACTGACGACCAGTTAAAGATAATTAGTGAGAGAATTGAGGCTGTAGAGAAATATTGCACTGCTGAGCCTGAGATTAGTGTACAGGAAGCATATGAAAAAAATGGACGGTGTATGGTGAATCTTGCCGAATCCCAAGCATCTAAAGGTAGCATTACATGGTTCAATAATCAAAATGTAGGAGTTTTAAGTCCTGAACTTAATTATGATGCCCCATTTTTTTGGTCCTAAACCAGTGAAATGCATGGCTATAATGTGGGCCCAATCAAAATGAAACCTCATTAGTTTTTATGGCAAAGTACAGTATGTTGGAAAGCTTGCCTTGAGCAGTTTGAGTTACCTGCTGATCAGAATGGTTGGGATGATGGGCAGAGGGCCTTAGGGGTGCAGGAATGAAGATTCTTGGGCAGTGTTAGTGTAGGAGAGGAACAGTTACTTAGAAGTGCTAGAGCACAGATATGGGACCATGTACCAGACGAGTTCGAAAATGGCCACTCGGAGTCAGAGTCAAGGTCACCAAAATTACTGCCAAAGGTCAACAAGTTTTTATCGTCTGCCTTTAGCACCATTATATCTCATGAACGGCTTGAGCTATCAACATAAAACCTTCATGGTATCAAAAGATGACCTAAATTTTGGACTTGGCAAACAGCATATTCTGGCTGGCGATTAGCATTCGGCACCCATATTCCTCTTTTTATTATTATTATTAATGCATACCACGCATATTCACCGGTAAAGGGTGAACAACAGGCCTGTTGGCCCAAGCATGAAATGAAGGGTAATGTGGTGTCGGACTGGGGGAGGAGTAGAGTCCATGATGGGTGGGAGAGAGGGGGGTGCAACTGGGGTAGCGGTGCGGGGTAAGTGACGAGTTGTCGACGGTGGGACAGGGACAATATGGTTCGCAGATACACATCCACAAGGACAGTCAGGTATTATTATACAGATATATAGTGGAGTAGTAGTATTGTGAGGGAAATTAGACACAATGGAAAGAGGGGGATTAGTAGTGGCAGTGCCAGTAATGGTAATAACAGATTTAGCAGTCTTGTGTTAATGTTGTTTGTGTGAGAGTGATGATGCGGGGAATAATGAAGTACAGCAGGCGTTATAGGACCGGACGACTACAAACCCCCTAAGGAATATGACGGCTCACGGTACGAAGATACCGGGAAGTAAAAGTAATAAAAGAGGCAGAGACTGAAGGAAAATAATGCACGTATGAGGTGTTGCAATAGTTAAGGCCTGGATAACAAGGCCGAGCCGGATATCACAGGTATATCTTTGTTGTCTCATAATATTTTGTGTTGTTTGCATCTAATTTCATCTGGTTATAGTAAATTATTGGCGAATGCTCTCCGCTGTCCATCACAATGTGGATTATTCGTCAATAAAATAACTGCAACATTTATAACCATCTGCACGGTTACTGTGGGAATCAGCATTAAATTCACAATCATTCTATAGTATACCTATAGATAATCCAGGAATAATATACAGAAAAATTATCAGTGTAATGATAATAACCAGTTGCAGCTGATATACAACTGGCTCGGTGTTTTATTTGTATAATGAGGATCCGAAATAGATGGGTCAGGTCCACAGAACACCATGACAACATAGTAGTCTATACTATAAATACTGTATATGCTATGTATGTTACGAACGCATAATGTTTTGCAGGTGAATAGCATGGAAATGTTTCGAATCCATTTTCATTAGGTTTCTAACTATTCGCCTCGTAGCTCAGTTCCAAACTACCACTCACGGTTGTCCGTTCCCCTCCCCTTTCTCTAATCCTGACTTCCACTTCCCACCCCTGAGGGGGGTACAGAAACTTTGGTGCGTGGGTGTACATGAACCGGAAAAACTTGAAGGAATTTGACTGTGAAAATCAAGAACATGGGAAGGAGGACTGCTGCAAGTGGAAGAGGAAACAGGAAAACACTGAAGGAGGTTGCTGGTTCTGCAGAAACCGGGACACAAAAAGGAGGATTGTTACATATGGGAGAAGGAGCAAGAACAAAGCTGTGCAGGGAAATTTATGATTGTAACTGAAGGGTGTCCGACATGTGGTGAGGTGGGACAATTCAGTTCTGAGTGTCCAAAGAAGAAAAAGGAGGATAAGAAGAAGACCGCAGAAGACCAGAAAGAGGCAGGAAACTAGTGGATGCTGGTGTTAAGGGGCAACCACCAGCCAGCTTTTCACAAGTAGCCCCACCACTGAGAAAAAGCAAGATAACTGCAATTGACAGTGTCTGAGTAGACAGATGAATAGACGACAAGAAGTGTTCCCTGGTGATTGATTCAGCCTCAGAGCAGACTTCTGTGAGGCCGAAGTGTTACATCATTGGTATCTGCCTGAGTCATCAAAACAATTGTGTGGCATAACTGGGCACTGCGCAGAACTAAGGGGACCCATGGATGTCCGGACTGAAGTGTCAGGGCAAGAGGCCATGCTTCCAGTCTAAATATCCGAGATGGAGGGTCCTTGCCTTCATGGTCCGGGCTATCTGATGTCCATGGGATATGAGCTGGACTTCTGCTCCATGAGACCTAAGGTCTGAGGAATGTCAGTTCCCATCATGGTAGTGAGACACACCAGATCTTGGGGTGAGGTGAAGGCGTTGCACACTACAGTGATACTCCCAAGATCAGAACTACTGCTCCAGTGTAAGGTGAGTGGCTTTCCTGACAGCTATCTAGGGGTGGTGGAGCCTGATGTACGGTGCAAGACGAAGGCCAGAGTGCTGGGGGGGAGAACTTTGGTGGAAACAGAAGCAGGTGAAATGCCAGTTGTGGTGGCCAGTTTTCCCCATGAGCCACAGAAGATCAACTAGGGAGAAATTGTGAGACTGTGCAAGTTGGTGGACCCCGAATGGCATCAGTGGAAGGCCTGTAAAAGAAGTGTAGTAAAAGAAGATGGGAAAACGCCAGGCCACTTACGAGATCTGTTTTCAAGGAATTGCCAGTGCCTGGATGACTCACAAGTGCTGCAGTTAAGGCAACTGCTAGTGAAGTTTGCTAATGTTTTGTCCACTGGAGACCTAGACCTGGCATGCACAGAGCTGGTAGGGTATCGTATCGACACTGGGGATCACCACCCAATTAAACAGACACCTCGAGGGATGGTGCCAGCTCAACAGCAAGAAATGGGGAAGGTAATGGAGAATCTTCAAAGTCAGGGAGTATTAGAAAAGTCCAGCAGTCCTTTGGCATTAGCAATTGTTCTGGTAAGGAAGAAGGATGACTCTTTAACCCTTAGCCGTTGGGGGGTTTCCAGCTGTCGCCCACTCCTCCTTATGGGGGATTTACAAGATTCTGACAAAAATGCCCTTAATTCAAACCCTAATATCTGCCAAGCTATATTAGCTTGAGAATAAAATAAAAACATATAAGACTCATCAGCTTTTCCTCTTTCTAATGAAGGTATCCCGAGGTCTCTAGGTGGTCCCGTCGATGAGTAAGGATGAGTTGAAGACGAGTGGTTTTGCACACTTGGCCGACTGGATCCAAGCATGCACCACTGGCTGTGACCTTGAACTCGCTGGCTAGCGATGGCATCACTGACGGGAGTGGTGTTGTAACACTGCCAAGGCGTCCTTGGATGGAATGTGGAAAATTCCACTCAATCCTCGACTTTTCCTTGCTCACCATCATAAGGATGTCATCATTATGTCCATGTGGCTCCCCAAAGGGTTTTCTGCCTGTTTCATAGTGCCACTAGGCCTCGTAGGTGTGTGAGAAAGGAAATATCTCTTCGTTTTTCCGTACCCACTTCTTCCGCCATTTATAATAATTTACTTTACAAGGACACTTATAATTGTACTTGGCATCACGATTACGGGTAATTGCACTTCGACAAGTAAATGCTGTGGCTCTTTCATGCAGTATTGCTGAGTATGAGGTAATTACTTGTACTATAATTCAGACTGATTTGTACTAATCAGGGGCATTGTGAAAGATCTAATGTTATACACAACTTACAGTATTTGTACTTCACATCAGAAATACACTGATGCTCATATTCATCACAATTTTCCTGAGTATCAAGTGAAATAATTTATGTATAGCCAACCAGGTAATTTTCTTTCTGACCCACTCAAAGTGGTTCTCTTTCGGGTAACAGGTAGGCTAACTCGGGGTATTTGCAATAATTTTTCCAGCAATATTCAATAAACAATAACTTACTGCATTGCACTGGTAGAACTTATTATAAAACACTTGTATCATAGCACTTACTATAAATCACTTATAATATCCAACATTTCACTTATTTATAAAAACACACACTTGTCAATTCCTCATGCTATTTTACACTTTCCCACACACCTACTCAGTAATCATGCTCGGAGTGATACTCGGAAAAACATTTAGGGCACAGGGTGATCTTGCACTCGCACATTGGTATGAGGTCTCCTTTCATGTTGGGGGACGGCATTTGATCGTGTTACAGACGTGGCACCGCCTGTAGGCCTGACAGCCTCCTGTGGTATGGCCAATCTCTACAAGCCTGTTCTGCCAGAAATACTCGACACAGTTTAGTCTGTCTGATGTAGCTGCTGTCTCCCGCCTACCACCTGGCACCTGTGCAGCTGAATATTCTTCAAGGAGTTCATGTGCAAGCTCTCTCTCAAACTCTTGTAGAGAGAGAGGTTTCATGACGGGCTCCTTGAACAGTATGAATGTGTTCAGGATGGCAAGATTAAGAAGGCATAAAAATGCCTTCTTGTACCACCTGCAGGACTTACGTAGGCAGTAAACCTCACCAATTTGCGTGTCCAATTTACCAACAAGCTGCATGTTGATATTATAATCATTGACAACATCTGGCTTTACCATGGGTTCCCTGGTCCTGTTGTCTGTTTTTCCAGTTTCCACAAACACACCCTTATGTACTGCTGACAATATGGTAACCCATCTCTTGTCATGCCATAGAAGGGCTAACTTGTTACCACATTTCTTGGTGAGAAGGGCTCCTTTCTCAGTATTTGCTGGTATACAGGGAAATTCTTTCTGTTTGCCCTAACAGTTCCACAAGACCCAGTACCGTGTTAAAGGAAATGCTCTGTCAAAGGCTGGGCAGTGTAATAATTATCGATAAACAGAATGTAGTGCCTGTTGAAATACCGTTGCATGAGCACTTTCATGACTGATGCTGAGAAACCGTGAGGATCGTCACTATGTTTATCAACATCTGTTGCCAAATAAACTATCACATCTAGCACATATCCAGTTTTACAGTCGCAAAGGACAATGGATCTGAGGCCAAAGTGGTGATGCTTCGATGGCACATACTAAATAAATGCCAGCTTGCCCCGAATAACACCAGCAACTCATCAATTAGCACTTTCTGAAATGGACGAAAAACCATGGCAAATGACTCCTTGAGCATTGTTAGGATTGGTCTAATTTTCCACAACCTGTCTTTCGGTGCAGGCCCGTAATTTCTATTGAAGTGAAGGAATCTTAGGATTGCCAGGTACCTGTCACGGGCCATATACTTACTGAAGACAGTTGTGCCCATAAGTTCATCAACCGACCAATTAGCATGGAGCAAATGTTTTCTTATATGTAGGAGTAGACTGTAGCACCAGTCGAGCAGGGCAGTACTCCCGAGGTGGATGGAAAGTTGATGACAGGGAGTGCTGGAGCTCCCGTTTCATCAGCCCTTAGGACTAGTTCCTGACCATCCCCCTTTGCTGAACTTTTTCAGTGTCTCAGTTACACAGAGAGTAGGCCAGCATGCTCTCCAGTAAAAATTTCTCTTACTATATACACCAAACTACATGCACAGTACACACTACACTTCCTATTCAAAATTCAACAAAAATGGCGTCTCTTCACCAAGCCTCGGAGTCCCCAGGGGGGGGGGACCTTAAATGCCCCCACCATCCGCCCCTCTCCCGGTGATGACTCGAGGTACTTGGAACCACCGTCTGACTCTCTTCTTCTTCATTTCTGCAACATTCGAGGCCTTTCCTCTAACTTTCGCTCTGTTGAGAACCACCTCTCCTCCTCTAAACCTCATCTTCTTTTTCTAATACAGACTCAGCTGTCTGAGGCAACTGACAGCAAACCCTTTTCTGTATCCTCCTACTTTCTCTATACTCATTTCAAAGCCAAAGGTGGCTGTTGTGTATATATATGCAACGACTTATCTTGCTCTCGTGTTCCTGAACTCGATTCTTCTGAATTCTCTATACTCTGGCTTTGTCTTTCCTGTCATTCTCTGACAAAATATATCTGTGCTGTTTACTTATCCCCTAATTCTACTGACTATCAAAAATTCTTCAACTATCTTACTTCTACGATGGAACACATTCTATCCATTTCTCCTTTCTCTGAAATCTCCATTCTAGGAGATTTCAATGTTCACCACCACCTTTGGCTCTCCTCTCCTTTCACGGATCCACCTGGTGAACAAGCCTACATCTTTTCTATCCTTAATGACCTAGAGCAGCTTGTACAGCACCCTACCCGTATCCCTGACCGCCTTGGAGAGGGCTCCAACATACTTGACCTCTTCCTCACAACTAATCCTTCTGCTTACTCTGTTAATCTTTTCTCTCCATTGGGCTCCTCCGATCACAACCTTATTACCTTAACCTGTCCTATCACTCCGGTACAGCCTGTGGACCCTCCAGGGAAACGTCGTCTGTGGCATTTTGGAGCCGCGAACTGGGAGGCCCTCAGGCAGTACTTCTTTGATTTTCCCAGGAATGATTATTGCTTCCATGGCCGTGAGCCATCTGAGTGTGCCTTGCGCATTGCGGAGGTTATTCTCTCGGGCATGGAAGCATACATTCCTTTCTCATATCTTTTGACTAACGCAAGAAAGCCTTGGTTTAATCACGCTTGTTCTAATGCTGTCCGCAACAAGGAGAGGGCCTACAAAAGGTACCGGAGCCAACCCACCCCTGAATCACATCATCTTTACGTTTCTGCCCGGAATCGTGCTAAGTCTGTTCTTCGCTCTACTAAAAATAATTTCATCCATACTAAATGCTCTCAACTCTCCAACTCGAATTCTTCCCGCTCCTTCTGGCACCTTGCCAAGAATCTTTCTAAAAACTTTACCTCACCATTCTTCCCTCCTCTTTTCTACTCTGATGGTTCTGTAGCTATTTCTTCTACTGATAAAGCAGATCTCTTCGCACAGATTTTCTCCTCCAATTTCACCTTAGACGATTCCGGTGCTGTTCCTCCATCACTTCCCCCCTCTGACTTCCTCATGGCTGACATTAAAATTTCTTCAGTTGATGTATTGTCTGCCATCACCGGCCTCAGTACTAACAAGGCATATGGGCCTGATGGAGTCCCTCCTGTTGTTCTCAAGAACTGTGCTTCTGTGCTTACACCCTGCCTAGGCAAACTCTTTCGCCTTTGTCTGTCAACTTGTACCTTTCCTTCTTCCTGGAAGTTTGCTCTCATGCAGCAAGTCCCAAAGAAGGGTGACCACTCCCAACCCTCCAACTATCGTCCAATTGCTTTAACGTCCTGTATTTCAAAAGTTTTCGAGTCAATTCTCAATAGAAAAATTTTAAGGCATCTTTCCTATCACAACCTTCTTTCCGATCGCCAGTACGGGTTCCGTCAGGGATGTTCCACTGGCGATCTTCTCACCTACCTTTCAGACTCCTGGTCATCCTCCTTTCGGGACTTTGGCGAAAGCTTTGCCATTGCACTTGACATCTCAAAAGCTTTCGATTGAGTCTGGCATAAATCTTTAATTTCCAAACTGCCCTCCTACGGTTTCTATCCTATCTGTGCCTTCATTGCTAGCTTCCTTTCTGGTCATTCTATAGCCGCTGTTGTAGATGGCCATCGTTCTTCTCCTAGATCTATCAACAGTGGTGTTCCTCAGGGCTCTGTCCTATCACCAACTCTTTTCCTTTTATTCATCAATGATCTTCTCAGCTGTACATCTAACCCTATCCACTCATAGGCTGATGACTCCACCCTTCACCTTTCCATTCGGTTCCAGCAACGCCCATCTCAACAATTACTTCAACAAACAAGGGATGAGGCTATGGCACACCTAATGTCTGACTTGGCTCGCATCTCTGACTGGGGTAAAAATAATATGGTTGTTTTTAATGCATCTAAGACTCAATTCTTACACCTATCAACCCGTCAAAATCTTCCACAGGTATACCCACTAATGTATAATAATATTCAGCTTAATCCTGCATCATCCTTGAACATGCTTGGGGTTTCATTTACTCGGGACTTATCTTGGAAAGATCATATTACATCTCTTGTAAAATCTGCTTCCAAGAGATTGGGTGTGCTAAGCCGACTCCGCTCTTTCTTTACCCCTGCACAATTGACTCCATACAGGGGTTTTATCTGCCCCTGTGTGGAGTACAACTCTCATGTGTGGGGAGGCTCCCCACATACAGCTCTTGTCAATAGGGTGGAGTCAAAGGCTTTTCGTCTCATTAACTCTCCTCCTCTTACTGACTCCCTTCAACCTCTGTCTCTTCGCCGCACTGTTGCATCTTTATCTCTTTTCTATAGCTACTTTAATGGTCACTGCTCCTCTGAACTGTCTGCTTGCATTCCTCCACCTCTATGATGGGCGCGTAGCAACCGTCTGGCAGCAAACTCTCATCCCTTTTCTGTCCAACTCTCTAATGCAAGAGTTAACCGTTACTCCCAGTCTTTCATTTATGCAACAGGTCAGCTCTGGAACTATCTCCCTCTGTCTGTATTTCCTGCTGCCTATGATCTCCAGTCTTTCAAACGCAGTGTGTCCAGGCATCTGAAAATGATCGGATCTTGAATTTGGCTCTCTATTGTATTTTGTTTTTCTCTTGGAGGGAAGTGTTATGCGGGCTCATGGCCTTTGGTTCCTTCTTCCTCGCATAAAAAAAAAAATAGGTTAGCCAAATAAACATCTCTCCAACCTCCACAGGTATCCAGTCACGCATGAGCATGCTCTCGCTGGCAGCCACGTCCAGCCACTGCACACACATGGCCTAGTGGAAATTTATTTCCTCCACCAGGTATTGCACGATAGCAGTAATGAAAAAAGCCCCAAATACACTGCTAATAGTCCAAAGCCTGGGGGGAAGCTCATCCTCCTGCACACCTGCTCCCTCTTCATTGAACAATGACACAGATGGCTCAAAGCTGACTCCATCTTCCCACACAAAGGTATCAATTCTACCCACAACTGGTAAAGCCAGCCGTCTGTCGTACATAGGACGTTTTATCTGTGCTCGTGCATATCTACGTGCACGCCCATGGACAGGGGGTGAGGGAGAATGAGAGGGAGAAGAGTGGGAGGTGGGGGAGTAAGTGGGTGATGACTCACCTGATGCGGGACTTGCCTGGGGAGACACTTGGTTCTGAGTTTCAACACGCGGGGCCCGTGTGGAAAATATCACTCCTGAAGGGCCTGGTTGTGGTGATTCCGCCCTTGAGGTGCTTGGCTGAGGTGTAGGTTAGCGTTGTAGGATGACACGTTGGCAAGTAGGCAGCGAGCGTATAGGAGAGATGGCTCATCAGCATTTGTTTCGCTGATGACTGCCAGCTCCATGCTCACCTGCCTGATGTACAGGGTCATCTACCTCCTCCTCAGTGAACTAGTCACTGTCGAAGGCCCTTTCCTCCTCCTGCAGGAATTTGAGAGCCTTCTCTGGTGTGTGAGAGTGGCTAGGGGTTGAAGGGAGAGAGAGGTCACTCTCCACGTGGTAGCTCCTCCTCTCCTCCGAGGACGTGCTGTCACTAAGTGTCCGTGAGGACACAGTGTCATCCTAGGCATGACCAAATGCACTATTGCTTAGCCCTTTCCTCGGCACTAAAGGCAGAACTTTCACAGGGGTTGATGAGGTGATCGGCCCTTCACATGATGTTACAGAATTGGACGAGGATGAAGAAGACGACATGACTCCTCATGCTACAAGTACTGGGTACATACTGAACTGTGCATCCGCGGGATACCTTGGGGTCCTACCTACCCAGTGGGTATCATAGAAAATGGTAGTGAATTCAAAGGGTGGTGGGAAGGTGAGTGCAGTATATGCTGTCAGCTGGTGGCACTCCACGCCCTGAATCGTGACGGTTATACACATCAGTTTGTGGTTACGTGTTAAGGTGCTTTGTGGATTATCAAGCACTGGATGATGTGACAGTGAAAGATGCATACTCCTTGCCAAGAACTGATGACATGGCAGATGTGCTGTTGGGTGCCATGTAGTTCTCCACCTTAGATATGAAAGCAAGATACCACCAAGTCAAGGTTGCAAAGAAGGACAAGAAGGAAACAGTCATGCTGGACATGTTTATGTCAGTTTAAAGTGATGCCATTTGGCCTATGCAATGCCCCAGCTACTTCTGTGAGTCTCATGCTGGAAGGCCTGCATTGGCAGACAGCCATCATCTATCTGGATGATGTAATTGTTTTTGGACGGACTTTTAACCAGGAACTGGAAAGGCTGTTAGAGGTGCTCAAGAGGATCCAAGCAGCACGCCTCAAGCTGAACCCCAAGATATGCTACTTCTCCAGAAGTAAGTGAAGTACCTGGGAAATGTTGTAGGTGAGGATGGCATTCACACTGGTCAGAGAATGTGGCAGCTGTGAAAAACTGGCCAGTTTCAACTTGTGTGAAGGAGATACAGAGTTTCCTGGGCTTGTGTACCTACTATTGGCGTTTTGTCAAGGACTTTGCAGCTACAACTGCACCTCTGCGCAAGTTGTTGGGGAAGAGGCAGAAGTTTACATGAACAGCAGTGACTCAGAAGACCTTCGATGCATTCAAACATGCGTTGGCAAGTTCTCCAGTGTCACCATGCACATATCAGAGTCAGCCATACATCGTGGACTATGATACTAATGATCAAGGTATTGGCTGACTCCTGTTGCAGAAGAAGGATGACAAAGAGGTTGTGGTGGCATATTACAGCAAGAAGCTCTGCTCACCAGAGTGAATCTACAGTGTGACGCATAAGGAGTTCTTGGCAGTGATGAAGAGCTTTGATTTCTTCCATCCTTACTTGTATGGGCCTAACTTCGTCATCAGGACAGACCAGGCAGCAATCAAGTGACTGAAGACGTTAAAGAATCTGGAAGGACAACTGGCATGCTGGATCAGGAAGATGGACCAGCACAACAATGAGGTGCAACACCATCCTGGACGGGCACATGACAATGCTGCTAGCCTGAGCCATTGCCCTGGTGACCCAGAGTGCCAACAAAGTAGTAAAAAAAATTGTAGCAAGAAACGCAGTCGTACTGCAGTGACAGGGCCAGAGTCATATGAAGATCTGAAGAGGATGCAGATGGAGGATGAAGATTTACAACCAGTGCGGCTGCAGCGGAGTACAGTGCAGCCATCTTGGGAAGAGATTTCCAGGTTCAGCCCTGTGACCAGGAGCTACTGGGGGTCAGTGGGACCTTCTTTGTTTGAACAGCCAACTACCGGAGCATCAGTGGGAGACACCTAATGGCCACAGTAAATATTGGCAACTAGTGGTTCCAAAGAAAATGAGGTCCGAGATCTTGGATGAATCCCATAACCAGATCACTAGTGGGCACCTGGGAGTGCAGAAAGCTCTAAGTCGGCTGTGACAGAGGTTCTACTGGACTGGCATGTGGCAGGATGTTGAAGAGTGGTGTTGGGCCTGTGGTGTATGTTGTCCCAAGAAGGGACCCAGAAGACATGGTTGTGCCCCTCTTTAGCTGTACCAGGTGGGTACACTGATGGAAGGAGTCAAGATGGTCATTGCTGGACCTCTGCCACTCACTGAAAGAGGAAACCGGTATATATGTGCCGCCAGAGACTGCTTCACAAAGTGGCCAGAAGCCAATGCAATCCCTGATCAAGAGGCTGCAACTGTTGCTCAGGTGTTGGTTGACCAATTTTTTTGTCGTTCTGGGATGCCACAAGAACTACATTAAGACCAGGGTAGAAACTTTAAGTCTGCTGTGTTCCGTGAGTGCTGCAAGTTACTGGGGATCGAGAAGACCAGGACAACCCCACTAAAGGCCACAGTCAGATGATATGGTGGAGAAATTTAACTGGACCTTGGCATAAGAACTGGCCAAGTACTGTATAGATGGACAAACGAATTTGCCTGTGTTGTTGATGGCTGATGGCATATTGGTCTGTATCCCATGAGTCTACTGGCTACACTCCTGCAAAACTGATTTTAGACCAAGAGTTAATGGGAACACCGCCTGGTGAACAGCTGCTTACAGACACCTCCAGCTATGCGCAGCATCTTCAAGGAAGGCTGGCTGAGGTACATCAAGTATGATAAGTTACAAATTTTTCATGTGTAGTGATGAAGTGCAAGTATAATGCTAAGGCAAGTGAGTTGAGCTTCAAGGATGGTGACAGAGTCTTGCTTTACAATCCTCAGTAGAAGAAGGGACAGTTACCGAAGCTGTAGAGCCCACGGTTGGTCCCTACACTGTGATGGACCACCTATCAGACTTAACATACCGGATTCGGGGAGGAAGGAAATCTCGCCCAAAGGTGGTACACATAAGTCGTCTGTGGCAGTACCATGGGCCAGGACAGTACAGCTGGGATGTCCCTGAAGAATCTTGCGCACCTGTAGCCGAGGATGTTGAGGAGGACCAAGGAGCTGAAATACGAGAAAGTACCTCTTCTTGAGGGAAGAAGTGAATCAGGAAGAGGACCGAGATCTTCCAGGATATATGGACTGCATAGAGGAGCAAGGACGTTGTTGGAAGTGGCATAAGAGAAGACCTGATAAGTTGAAGGATTATCTATCTATCTATCTATTGCCCGATGCCTCAATCCCATTCAGGGTGGCCACAAACAAATCGCCTCCACTTCGCCCTGTCCCCCGCCATTTCACTGCCCCGCTCCCAACTCACACCCCCCTCTCTCGTATACCTCTCCACTCCATCCCTCCATCTCATCCTCGGTCTCCCCCTCCCTCTCCCACCTCCACCTCCCACACATACACTCTCTTCGTCAGTCTTTCACCCTCCATACTCTCCACATGGCCAAACCACCTCAGTGTATTCCTCCTAACGCTTCCTATCACATCCACATCCACACCACAATGCTCCTTTATATCCTCATTTGTCAGCCTATCTCTCCATTTGACTCCACAGGCTCCTTTTAAATAACTCATTTCCACTGCTCTCGCTCTTGACTTGTGTCCCTCCAACAACGTCCAAGCTTAACTTCCATACGTTAGAGTTGGTATCACAATACTGTCATGTAGCAACTATTTCACTTCCATGCTCACTTCCCTGTTTCTTATCACTGCTTTCAAGGAACCAGCAACCTTTCTTCCCTGCTGTACCCTTTCAAGCACTTCACCCTCCAAACCTCCATCCTTACTCATCACACTACCCAAGTACTTAAACTTACATTTTCTAATTCCTCATCATCCAACCTCACTGTACGTTCATTGACTTCACCTCTCTCAAAGACCATCTCTTTACTCTTCCCTACATTCACCTTTAGATTCCGTTTCTTACATACGGTCCCACTCATCCATCAAGCCTTGCAGCTCCCCTTCATCTTCACTCAACAACACAGTATCATCTGCAAACAACAGTATAGGGAGATTCCAAACACTACCCTCTCTCACCAGGGCCACTCCAGCATCCACTACCCTACCTTGTACCTCTTTCATTACCCCATCCATGTACAGATTGAACAACCATGGAGACATGACACATCCCTGTTTCAACCCAACATTCAAAGAGAAAAATTCACTCAGTTCACCATCCACACGCACTGCAGCCTTAGCACCATCATACGCACTCTTCACAGCATTCAACAACTTCCCATCTACTCCACATATTCCTAATATTACCCACAATCCTTGTCTATCGACCCTGTCATATGCTTTATCCAAATCCATGAAAGCCGCATACAACTTCTTTCCTTTCTCTAGAAACTTTTGCACTAAAGATCTAAGAATGAATATCTGATCTACACAACCTCTTCCCTTCCTAAAGCCTCCCTGTTCTTCTCCAACTAATTCCTCTGTTCTCTCTCTAACTGTGTCATTAAATATCCTATCATACACTTTTCCTATTATACTAAGAAGACAAATGCCCCTGTGATTACCAAACACTTCTTTTTCCCCTTTTCCTTTGTACAAAAAAATAATTATACCTGACTTCCAATCCTCCGGGACTCTATCTTCCTCCCAGGCCAATCTGCACATCTTCGACACCGATTCTACTACTATCTCTCCCTTATGCTTCAGCATTTCAACACACATACTCCATCAATTCCTGGGGCTTTCCCCAATTTAACTTTCTTCATTGCTTCCACAACTTCTATCCTACTGATTTCTTCTTGTCTTCTCACCTCCCTTCTTCTCCCAGCCATTCCCCAGCCACTTATACTCGCATTACTTCCATCCTCTATGTTCAACAATTCCTTAAAGTGTTCTCTCCATCTGCTCACTTTTTCTCCCTTCTCCACTAGTAATCTACCATTATTATCTTTTACTTCCCTGCTAACTTCTCTTTCACCCTGTCTTACTCTCGTCACCTCTTTCCAGATTATTTTCTTGCAGTCCCTTCACATTACACTCAAATTCCTTCCAAATTCCTCATCCACTCTCTTCTTACTCTCTCTTACTAATCTTTTCATCTTTCTCTTTTCTTCTGCATATAACTCTCTCTTCTGCCTCTCAACTTCTTCCACGCCCCATTTCTCATCCATTCATTGTATGCTTTCTTCTTTTGTGCCACAGCCTGTCTTACCTCTTCAGTCCACCACGCTGTTCCTTGCACCCTCGTCCATCTTCTCTTCATCCCACACACCACATCACATGATGCACATACTTCTTCTGTGAATATCCTGCACACACCTTCCGCGTCCCCCATCTGCTCCAATTCATATTTGGCCAATCGTTCCTCCACTTCTCTCTTAAATTCTGCCTTTTTCTCATCCTCTTGTAACCTTTCCACTCTCCTTGCAAATACTCCTTCTTCCCATCCTTCCCTTCTTCTATTTCTCCATCTTATTTGGATTTTTTATCTGACCACCACCAAGTAGTTGTCAGAAAGTCCACTCCCCCAACCTCTATAAGCTCTTGCATCCATTACACATCTTCACATCCTTTCATCCACACACACATAATCAATCATTGCCTTCCTTTCATTCAGTTCACCACCCACCCTTCTCATCACTCGCCATGTATACCTGTGGATCATTTTGTGCCTGAAGAGGGTATTGGCTATCACCAACCTCCTCCCAGCACAAATGTCCACTAACGCAATGCCATTCTCATCTATCTCAGCAGGCACACCCCACTCACCAACTATTCCATCCACCTTCACATTCCCTACTTTACCATTCATATCACCGATCACAAACACTCTCATTCCTTCCAAAGTTTTCCATGCACACTTCCACATTTGTCCAGAACTCTTCTCTCACTCTTCTAGCACGATCTTGCATTGGCGCATACACACACACAATTGCCCACATTTGTATTCCAACTTTCAACTTTACCCACACAATCCTTGACCCAACTGATCCATACTGTCTTATGCTCTTCTTCCATCTTTTACTCACAACTATTCATACTCCTTCCTTTGCCCTCTCATTCTCACCCACTCCTGCACGTATACCCCATCCATACTCCCATTCTCTCACACTTTCTCCTCTCCATTTTGTTTCAGTTATTCCAAATACATCCACTTTCGCACCCTCAAGCACCTGGACAATCTCTCTCTCTTTCACCTCATCATTCGCTCCTCTTACATTCCAAGTTGCCATTACATTCCAAGTTACTAACATAAAGTGGAATAACAAATCACCATTATACATGTGGAAATGATGTTTTGATCAGTATTCAGTATAGATATTTTAAAGCCTAATAAATATGCAGAGTACTTAGCTGTGGTGTTGTTGGTATATTGAAGTGGCAGAATGATGATTGAAGCTGATTGCCGGAGAAGGTTTGAGACATGTGTGTTAACTGTCTGGTGGCAGGGAAAGAACTGAACTGCTTCGAGCAAGTTTGTACACGAAGTAAATTAAACTCATCATTAATGAATGTATAACAAAATGAGTTGTTTTTTCCATGACCAAAGTTATCTCTAGTGATAAATAATATCTTACCTATACATATAACACAAGAATTTATTTACAAAGTAATGTGCTGTTGTGGGTGGGAAATTCAAACCCGAAATCCATGACATACTCCCCCGCCCAAAACGTGTACAATATTTACAACTGTCCCGTCCCAATCAGGGCACCCCATAGTTGGGAGGAATCAAGGGTAGTCCGACATGATGTCCTCAGAGGGGCATCACATTGGGTATTTACGGGTGCAGGGGGGTGTTGGGTAGCACCAGTTTGGCTGTCATCTTCTTTCACTTCTAAATCAGTTTCTAGTGGATACAGCTTTACCACCAGTCTAGTGGTAAAACCAGTGCTCATCGTTAGCTGAACTACCCTACATTCTTGGTCAGGACCAGGTAACAATTAGGTGACCTTACCTAGTCGTCAGAGAAGTCAAGGCCCATCATCATGTATCAGTACAATGTACCCAACCTGAGGCGCTGCCATCCTTTTCTTGGAAATCAATTGGCGAAGTTGCTCCCTAAGTGACACTAGGTAGTCCGTGGTCCATCTCCTCCACAGATCTCGTGAGATCTTTGTCACATATAGGAGACGTCGGTTTATCCCCGAATTAGTATGCCAGGTGAAGTCCATGAGATCGTCATCCCTGACTTCCTGTTTCGGGAACTAAGACTCTTCCCATATATAAGCTGTGAAGGAGTAATAGGAAGTGGGTCTCGTGAGATCTCTGTTATGTATAGGAGACGTCGGTTTATTCCTGAATTAGTCCGCCAGGTGACGTCCATGAGATCGTCATCCCTGACTTCCTGTTTCAGGAACTGTCTAAGACACGTCCCATTAATAAGTTGTGAAGGAGTAATAGGGAGTGGATCTCGTGAGATCTTTGTCACATACAGGAGACGTCAGTTTATTCCCGAATTAGTCCACCAGGTGACGTCTATGAGATCGTCATCCCCGACTTCCTGTTTCGGGAACTGTCTAAAATGCTTCCCATTAATAAGTTGTGAAGGAGTAATAGGGAGTGGATCATCAAGGTCACCGTATGTATATCCAAGTGAACGGTCATTGACTGTGGCCTCGAGTTCCAATAATACAGTATCCAACTCTTCACGGGTTACTAAATCTCGACCCAATACCTTTCTCAGGCCAGCCTTTAGGATGCCTATCACACTTTCACAGTTTACTTTTGCCAATTCATTCTGTAACCTCGGATCGTTTTTTAACTCCCTCAACACACTGGCTCCACTTAAAAATGTAGTGGCATTATCGCTAATTATTAGTTCAGGGAAGCCTCTCCTGCTACAGAACTGATGAAAGGCATAAATGAAGGACTCACAGGAGGTTCGACACTGTCTCAATGTGTATAGCCCTAGTAACTGCAGAGGCAAACAAGACTACATATAATTTTCCTACAGTACCCTTTTCTTTAATGGGTAGAGCACCCGTGTAGACTATTCCTGATACTTGAAGTGGATTCACTTCCTGAAACCTGAAGTATGGTAACGGCAGAGCCTGTGGGGCACTATATGGGCCACCTTGTAACCTTTTACAGGTCACACACTTTCTTAAAACCTTCTTTACAACTTCTCTGATCCTAGGAATAAAAAATCTTTGTCTTATGTAACTTACAACATAACTTACTCCACTATGGCTACACACCTTGTGGCAGTACTCAGAAAGAAGAGTCGCTGACCTGTGTTTACTAGGTATTAGGATAGGGTACTTTGCTTCATCCTTTAAGTCCGACAACTGTAACCTACCTTTACAATGCAATAGCCCACCTTCCATATAGAGGCCTAACTGCTTCACAACATTACTTGGTGTGCCCTTTCCAGTGGACAAATAATGGTATTCCTCAGGGTACTCTTCCATTTGAGGTAACTTAATCATTACCGATTCTGCTGTCCTTAATTCCGGCACTGTCAAATAAGCTGGCATTGCCTCATGTGTTCTTTGTCTCCTATCTTTCAGTGTCTTGATAAATCTCAGTAACTATGCCATCACATGCCTTGTCTTCACATAAGAACCATATCGGTCCCAATTCAATATGGCAGGAATGGTTACCGATACTGGCAATGACAGGGTCTCTTCAAGGAGACAACCTTTGGGGGCGTCCCCAACTTCCTCAAATGAACCATTTTCTGGCCATATAATTTGCTGAGGTAGCCATGCAGGCCCTCCCCACCAAAAAGAAGAACCAATTAAGGACACATGTGACATCCCTCTGGAAAAGATATCACTGGGGTTGTCCTTTGTAGACACATAATGAAATTCAGCACCAGGGACTAATGCCTTAATTTCATCATTTCTGTTCTGAACATATACAGGCAACAGTTTTTTACTAAACAACCAGTATAGGGTTGTCTTGCTATCCGTCCAGATGTATATGTTCTCTGTGCTTAACTCGTCCACATAGGCCTCATAAATATACTTGGTGAGAGGAGTTGTTAGCATGACAGCAGTCAGTTCTAATTTTAGTATAGTGAGGGGTTTAATGGGTGCTACTTTGGCCCTTGCCACAGGTAATCTACTACTTCTCTCACTGTCTAAGTAGACTGCTACACCATAAGCAGTGGTGCTTGCATCACTAAATAGATGCAGCGTGACCTTTTTACTATCAGTGACTTGGTGGGGAAATACAATATTGGTACTCTTAATCATATCCTCATATATCCCCTGCCATTTAGCCTCCATATCTTCCGGTATGGGAAGATCCCACCCTCATTCAATACGCCATAGATCTTGTACAAATTTTCTTGCTCGGATGGTCACCAGCAATAATACTCCCAGAGGGTCAAACACACCTGCAGTTATGCTCAACACCTCACGTTTCATCACCACTGTGGGTCTATTTTCGTGACCCTTCACCTGCAACATGTCCTTGTCAGTTAGCTAATTAATGCCAAGTACCCTTACCTTGTCCTGAACTTCAGAAGCCAATCCCTTTAGGTGGAGTATCTCCCGCAATTTCACACTGTTTGTTATCCACTCTCTTAAAGACAAATTGGCACTTGAAAAGACTCTCAGGGCATCCCAACACAGTTGTTGTAAAGCATCCTTATCTTCTTTGGTTCCTTGCAATTTGTCAATATACAACCCTTTCCTTAATTTATCATCAAGGTCTTAATCTCCTGAACCACTGATAAATGTTATTGTATAGTGGCATTCAAGAGGAATTGGGAACAAGTGGCTCCAAATAACACTGCCTTGAACCTGTATATCAAGTAAGGTCTATTTAGATTTAAAGGTTCAACAGGCCAAAGAAATCTAGTGGCATCCCTATCCTTTTCATATAAACCGTTAGAAATGCCTTCTCGATGTCCCTCACCCAGGCAAAACGATGACACCGAAAGTGCAACAATATCTGTGTGAGGTCATTGACCAAAGATGGGAATGCGTGTAAGCAGTCATTCAGACTATATGCCCTGTCATGCCCTCTAGTTGAACAATCAAACACTATTCTAACTGGTGTTGTTAAGCTATCTTTAGTGACACCATGATATGCTAGATAGTGTACAGGATGGCCTACCAGACTTTTGTCCTCCACCTTTTCTATGAATGTTCTTTCTAGCTAATTCTGGATGACTTTACTATACTGTTTGCAATAGTTGGGATCCTTTATGAATTTACACTGCAAACCTCTCAACCCTGGAACACGGTCGTGGGGTGTGAGATTCCAACACCACTTTCATCACGTTACCAGTGTGTGGTAATAGGGAGCAGTCCAGTGGGTCTCTCAGTAGCTTCATGTCTCAGTGTGGGCTAGTAGGGGAAGGTAGTGTTGCGGTGCTTCCTCGCACGTGGTGCGGTGTAGGGAGGGTTTTTGGTAAATTGTACCCAAGAAGAAAAACCAAAGAATGAATAAATAATGTAATTTACAATGGCAAATAACAGTAAAACCTATTTTTAGAGCAAATATGTATATTATCTTTTATTTCAGTCAAAATTATCGTTCATTTACAGTAAAAAAAAAAAAAAAAATTTTCTTTTTTTTCAAACTTCGTCATTGGCCTCTCAAAACATTGTTCTTATATTCTGATCTCATATTGTTTTCATAGAGAGCAAAAAAAAAAAAAAGAAAACATTTTTTTCCCTAACAGGAAGATTTTTTTTTTTTTTTCACACAAAAAATTAGCCCTTTTTTGCCTCTCTCCCATACATGCTGTGATGTTGCCAGGAGGCTGCGCTGCTCAGAGCTAATGTTCCCACGACCAGGGTGTTTGTGTTTCGTCGGGCAAGACTTCAGTACCAGTATTTTTTTTTTTAATGAATTTTTAGGTGTAGGCATCTACAAATTTTAAGGATTTTTAGCAGTTTTTTTAGTAGCCCCAAAGGAACCTAATATACCTCATTATTAAGTACAATATAATGGATTTTAGAAGAACAGATGTTATATTTTCATGTAATGTTTACAGATTTGTTAAATTTTGATTACAACTATTTTTTTTTTTTTTTTTTTCAAAAAGGGGTATAATATACCCCCAGAACCATGTAAAGATAACTTAAAATTATCACATAACTTATTAACGTTTTTCTTTCCACCGTAATTCCGCAACATATTGTCCCTGTTCTTTGGAATATTGCACCGTTTCATAGAAGTTACCTAATATCTTCTCTGCCGTCTTATCGGTCTCACTGGGACTAATACCTATGTGATTCAAGTCCCATAGAGCTGTCAGATCCTTGATTTCTGGAGTAGTATTCCTGCCATCAATATTTGCTAAATCCATTATTGGATCTACTGCCAGTTTTAGAACAGTTAACGGCTCTACATGAGTACCTTATTCTTCTGACTGATTAGTGCCACTCAGTGTATAACAATAAATTGTGGGTAACAAAATTATGCCTCCTTCCCTTATATGGCTAGCGTGTACAAAGTGATAGTAAAAGTCTGCCCCATTCAGCAGTTCGACCACATCCCCACTAGTGACACTTGGATCTGCTAACATGTAGCCCCGAGCCTTCAGATCCCGCACATTATGTTGCAGTCCCTTCTCTGGTGTATAGTTAGGTAGTTCGTCTACAACCACCATCCTCAACTTGCACACTTTTCTACGATGGCGGTAAAACAACTCCACCACCTCATACTCATCACTACCCAGAGAGCCAGTAAATCCTTGCAGTTGTTAACATTCCTTTCTCATCTTGTTTACCTTCAAGTTCGGTAAACTTGATCTTAGAAGAAAGGTAAGTTGTGAACATTCATCTAATAAAGCCCTAACCTTGATCTGTTGGCCTGTTTGAGTAACCAATGGAATCTGAATCGTTGGCAACAACACTGCATTAAGACTCGAAGCCACGGTCATTGTCACTGTTGGTTCTTGGGTTACTCTTTGTTAATGGAGTTCAGAACGAGAAGTTGGACACAAATAGTTGTAGTGTTTCTGCTGGCAATGTCAGCATGACCTTATTCTGGGATCTGTACAACCTTGACTACCATGATCTGCCGACAAACACTCGACACATAGCTTCAATTGCTTTGCTGTCTTTAATTTTACCTTCTTTGTTATATACTTTCCACACTTAGCCCAAAAATGTCCTGGTTTAAAACACAATTTACATCCATTCCTCTGCCTAGGTTCAGCATGTTTCACTTGCTTCACTGCATATGCTGCCGTAGCGGTTGCACCCAAATGTTCCATGGGATTCTGTCTACTTTCAGCATTACACAATTCCGTCTTTAGCACACGAATGTAAGCATCCACATCCAACCACTTCTCTTAAAGTTCACGTGTGATCACTTCCGAAAGTGTACTAGGGAATTTATTATGCAAAAAACCCCCACAAATTTCACTCACAGTCACTCCCATTGCACGTATTGATTCTAATGCACATTCAAAGGCTGCAGAAATTCTTTTAGTTCATTCATTTCGTGAGCTGGAGGAGATAATTACATAATTTTGCAATGTGAGCAGCCTTAATGCAATCTTCTTGACCGTAGGTATTCTTTAAAACTGTGACTGCTGATTCATAACTAGTTGCTACCAAACTGAATCCACTAATAATTTGGAGCGCTTCACCACTTAATTGTCCCTTAACCCGCGCCGTCCCGGCGACGTGAATTAACGTCCACACATGATGTGCACTCATGTCCCAGCAACGTGAGTTAACACGGCAACACTGCAAGGTCCCTAATTTGCACAATTTTCAATTTTCGCGAGTGATTTCGCGAGTGATTTTTGGCACGTATACACGGGACACCTTCCTCTATTCCTCTACAAGAAGCCAAGCAGGGACAATACCTTACACCACATAACCTCTCCCCCCCCTTGCACGCCATTGTCTCGGCAATTCACCTGTTACCAGTGACCTGGCCAGTAAAGACATTCAGGGCCAGAGTGATTCCCCAATCGATGACAATGTGGAGGACAAAGTTTACATAGCATTAGAGGAAGAAACAGTCAGAAATGATGATCTGGTAATGTGGGAAAAAAAAGGTCATGAATGGTGATGAGTCAGTGAGTGAAACAATGCTTATAATGTCTATATTACTGTTTGAAAACCAATATACTCTTGTACTACATGTAAATTCGTACCAAGTAAATAAATAAATACTGTTTATGAGTGGATAAAATAGTTACCCTCCCACAGAACTCGTTTTCTTTGGTGCCAGCCTGTTAGAAAACCCAGTCAGGTAAGGATGTACTCGTACCTAAATCGAGTATTTTAAACCTTAGCTGAGTGATTTCTCTATGAATTTTCGATGTTTCTCACCAAAAGCGGATGTTTGAGCCCCCCAAAAAAGGTCCAAAAATCTCGGGACTGGGCCGTACCACTCCCCAGAAAACATCGGGATGGGGCGGGTTAAGATATGTTAATTTCTGGATGTCTGTCAGATCTGTTCGGGAGTGCACACTACAGTCAAATAGCTCCCCAAAACCCAGCCACTGAATTGGATCACCATCAAATATTGGTAGTTTCAGAGAAGACAGTTTAATTCCCATTGCTTTCCGACATTGCTTTCTCTTGCACTACCGAGTCCTTAACGGGTAATTCTAGAGCACTTTCTAATTCGATCAAGTGTCTGTTGACCATTTTAACATACTCCTTGTCGCTGACCACTTCCTCTTCTAGGTCTTCATCAGGATATAATTCATATAATTCCTGATTGTAAAGGCCCCATCACACGATCAGTGGGCAAGTGTGGTGGCCAAGCATGGGGCCAAGGAGTGTGGTTCAGCTGGAGTTTTGTTTCGCTGACGAACCTGCTCGAGCAAAGATGGTGCTTCAATTCAGCACGTCTACACAACCATTTTCCACGCATTCTCCGGTCCCATGCTGAATCATCACACTTGCCCACTGATCGTGTGACAGGGCCTTAACCCCTTATCCACGAGGCGTCACTTTCGTGACGCTCGGGAGCAAGGGATCATACCGCGGGGCGTCACATTTGTGATTCTGTGTTATTATGAATTCGCCTGGGCTTTCAAGTGGTGGCTTGTATCATCTATCAGTTCTACCAGTGTCCAGCTATACTCAGTTCTGCTAATGTCACCCGGACTCCCATCCACTGTTAACAATTTAGCCATTTTTCTCCTGTCCTTGACTCCCCCCCTCCTTACCTCCCCTCCATTACCCTGTCCTCCCACCTGATCAGCTGCGCTGCAATACACAAATGCTGGACGGATTTTTCCACTCATTTTATCCATTGAAATGTGCCCTTTGCCCTATTCTTATACAAAATAATATATAAAAGAAAGAGAAAAGGTAATTGATACTGCCATACATCTGAAATGGGCTAATTATCACCTGGGAACACCTCACGTGCACTCGTTCGCTAATTTTCCCTGTTTATTTCCCTTGAAATATGCTGTATGACCTGTTCTCATAATAAAAATATATATAAGAAAGGAAGGGAGAAGCCTAAGTGATATTTGCATTCACCTGGAACTACCCAATTTATTATATATTGTCTAGATTTCCTACAAATCATTTCATAGCATATAAATTAGCAGCAGTCACCACACTGACATTGGCAGTCCTAGGCAGCAGCATCCAGTTTACTGTCGTCTTTCAAGGTGAAACCACATCGGATTCGCGCCTGTCCAATTCCGCTGCTTTTTAGCCCCATGCAAAGGGCCCTGTGACCTTTACCCCTACTAAACCTCGTGTGGCAAGGGGTAAAGGGCTAAGTGACTGCTGTGGAACGTGAACTGGCTAATTTATCAATGATAATGATGTACAGTGACTTCGATCTTTTTGGTAACTCTAAAACAGTGCAAGTTGAAATGTAAATAATATGTAAATAATGTGTAAACACCAAGTGAAAGCATTGAATGTAAATATAACTGAACAGTGGAAAATAGTTTTATAAGTTACTGCAAGTGACAGTGCATAACATAGTGTACTGTAAATAAAATAGAAATGTAAATAATGTAAATAAAATAGAGAATGTAAATAAAAATGTAAATAAGTAGTAATATAAGAATATGCGTATATATATTAGGAGTAATGAAAGTGAAAGTTTCACTCTAGCATGTATGAATACTGGGGGTTATGAGTGTGAAAGTGACAGTTTCGTTCTCCACGCTAGTATACAGGACGAGAAAGTGAATGCTACGTATTTTACTGAAAGAGAAATTGAATGCCTACAGTGACAATAAACTATTATTACTGAAGGAAACTTATGGATAAAGACTGTAGTATAAGTGTTATATAGTAATAGGAATATAAAGTGTGAGTGTTTTTATGAATTATAAATGACAGAATACCACCGGGGAACGAGCGCAAGTGGAAAGCTCGTATGCGTTTGTAATTTTCATTGCTTTCACAGTGTTTTTATGGAATATGGATTCCAAACTATTTGAAAATCATAGAATAGTGTTTCTAATGATAATATCAGGCTGTGGTAATCATATTATACGGTGTAGGGAAGTGTAAAATGGAGACTTCGTTACCCAACTTCAGAAGTCTCCACAAGTCCTACGGTACTCGATGAAGGCTCAACAAACATCCCAGGAGAAAGCTGAAGGTATGTGCCATATTCATATCTCATAATATTCTAGGACTAATAACTGATTTTTTTGCAAATATTTTTACAAAGCCTGTTGGAGCTCAAATATCCTCGCGGGACACACAAGGTGCGCTAAAACAGCCCCGCGATTTAGGGGTTAAGACTCGATCTCAGCAAGAATCTTTCCAACCGTCACTTTCATACCTTTGATGTCATAAACGGATGTCACATGTTCTATAAATTCTGTCAAGTTAGGGGTTAGTTTAGTGATAGCTCTCCTTTTGGCTGCTTTAAGCCTCCTTAAAGATTTTATTTTATCCATTTTTAACGATAGGCCAATTAAATGAAAGAAGATGGCAGCAAATACAATATTTTAAGTTAAATGTAGTCTTTCCTGGGCAAAATCCAAGTAAAATAAAATGAAATATAACTAGGCCGAAATTCTAAATTAAAATTTTGACAAATAATTTTGTCAAGCTCCCGTGAGGTTAGTATGTTTGGCAGTCATGGAGATCAAACCCTAAACCCCCTCACGAACAGCTTCTTGCCCAAGAAAGCAACACACTCTATTCAAATCCAACACCCTTTTGCTGCCTGGTACATCCAGGTGTACCCCATCCCATGACAGGTCAGGCTGATTCATCCCCAAGAAGATAAACTGAGCCTTTGTGAAGGGAAAATTTCTCTTCAGGCGAAGGTTAACCCTATTTCTGGCCCGGTTATACTCTTCATAGGTCATGCCTCGGGGGTCTGACCTTTTCTTGAGGCTGAGAATGAAACAATGGCCCCCATTCATGGCCTCGATTTCCTTAGCCAAGGCTTCTATATCGAGGGCCAACTGATTCAAGGCTGTATATCAGGACAATTCGTTCCCCCCGACAATCAGGATAGTCAAGTCTGGCCTTTAATGTTATGAGATCCTGGTATTCTTTACTATTTCTTATTGTGCTGACCTTGGCACCAGGCCCGCCAAACCTGCAAACATAAAAGGCTGGACCATCATCTGGATACTGCACCGGATGACCCAGCGGGAATCTCTGAATATATGAATGCCCAAAGAAGGCTACTTTCTTTAAAGGGTACAGATAATCTACTGGGGAGGACTGAAACCCTACCTCGAACCCCCTCAACCACACGCAGTCTCTCCGGGTGCCCCACGCAGCATATGGTTGATCGCCAGTACAGCAACAAACAATGTTCCCGCTCTTACACTCACAATAACCCCCTGTTATTTACCACTAGATATATCGATCCTGGTTACGGCACCAATTTATGTTAGTTATTATCTCTGTAGGAAGTCTTAATTACTAACATAAAGTGGTATAGCAACTCACCATTATATATGTGGAAATGGCGTTTTGATCAGTACTCGGTATAGATATTTTAAGGCCCAATAAATATGCTGAGTACTTAGCTGTGGTGTTGGTGGTATATTGAAGTGGCAGAATGATGATTGAAGCTGACTGCGGGAGAAAGTTCGAGACACGTTTGTTAACTGTCTGGTGGCAGGGAGAGAACTGAACTGTTTTAAGCAACTTCGTGCGTGAAGTAACTTAAACTCATCATTAATGAATGTATAACTAAATGTGTTATTTTTTTTCCATGACTATATTTATGTCTAGTGATAAATAATATCTTACCCAAATATATAACACAAGAATTTATTTACAAAGAAATGTGTTGTCGTGGGTGGGAAATTCAAATCCGAAATCCACGACAGATGTTTCCAATTTGGTAACTGTAGTTGCTAGGAGCAGGTAACAGTACATCCTAGAATGTTGGAGGAGCAAGGAAGGTTATATAAGGAGGTGGAAGAGCTTTGGGCAGTGAGTATCGTTTCAGTTTAGTTTGAGTATAGGTCAGTATCAGTTCAGTGTCAGTGCAGTTAGTGAAGATAGTATAGCTCCGGCACTTGTGAAAAGAGTGAAGTGAAGTTGGAAAGCAACTTTGGAAAATAAAGACAGCGAACTTAATTAAGAAGCCAGAGTTTATTTACAATCCCTGGGCTTATCTTGCTGTTGCACACCGAAAGGCTGACCGTAAGAAGAACAACTCACTAAGGAATGTCTTTGCTATACTGAACGACTGCTGTTGGAGCCTGTGACAGTGTGGGACTGGGGATGTAACAGTATATTTGGTGAAGCATAATATATATGAAGGAGGTTCCATGGATTGCTCCGTTGAAGCCAGTACCTTGTATATCTGCAAGACTTTCCCCTATATGCCACCTGGGGACAGAGCAGGTAGTAGTGAGTTTCTGTCCCTGGACACACACACACACACACACACACACACACACCAGTTGCGTGTGGTTGTTATTGTCACAGGGTGTGCACTGTGTTACCATCCTGAACCTGCTACTCTGGCATAAGCATTACTCAAAAAAAAAAAAAAAAACTTTCAGCTAGTCCTATACATAGTATGAATTGCAAACTGCAGATGTTGTGAACTGTCATGTATACAGTAAATAAACTGAATTTCTGATATTCTGCAAATTTTATAAATCGCAAATTTAGATAAATTTTATCAAATGAATAATTTTAATATAAAAACACAGGATAATTTTACTTAATTCATTTGTAGAAATGCCCAAATAAGTGATGACCTGATTCCCAGTACCTTTTGCTCAGAAAGTCGCATGGCAACTGCCACGGCTTAGTTATAATTCCTACCTACGGCCTAGTTATAATTCCTATATTGCACACCAGAAAGTTCAGTGTTTAGGTAAACAACACCAAACAGCAGTCTGTAAGTGTTGTTACCATGTATAAAGCTCACATTACATGAGAGGAAACCAGCGTATACTAACACTCAGACGTAGCCAAATGAAAGAATGTGAAATGCACAGCCTATCGCTCAACGGTTTCAGGGTTAAAATGCAGAGAAACTCTCGTAATACTTTTTTTTGTATCATAAATCAACAGTAATGAAGGAAAAATGTCCCATAAAAAAATCATGAGTGCCATCAAATCATAAACACAAAATATATATTATTAACCACATTTAAATCCCTAAGCAGGATGATATTAATGCAGGAAAACAAAGCTGTGAGCACTGTAAGCAGGATGGATCATCATCACGAAACTAAAACCTCTCAGTGCGAGCAGACTTATGCTCTTTAATTAGCAAATATTCCAGCAAGGTAGATATCCCGGCCACTAAAAGTCAAGAAAAGGACAGTTAATGAATGAATAAGACGACCACCTGCGTTGCTGTCAAGAAGCAAATTTATCTGCCAGTACTCAGTCAAGTTAGTGAAACTAGTGCACTGGTACGGAGTAAACTGTAGCACTGATCGAGAAGGGCGGTATTCCCAAAGTGGATGGAAAGCCAGCGACAGGGAGAGCTGGAGCTCCAGTTTCATCAGCCTTCAGGACTAGTTGCTGACTGTCCCCCTTTGCCGAACTATTTCAGTGTTTCAGCAACACAGAGAGTAGGCCAGCATACTCTCCAGTACAAGTATCTCTAACTGTCAACACCAAACTACATGTACATTACACATTACATTTCCTTTTCAAAATTTAGCCAAAATGGCATTTCATAATGAAGCCTTGGAGCCCCCAGGGGGGGAGACAACAAATGCTCCCGCCATCCTCCCCTCTCCCGGTGAAGACCCAACGAGATGCCTGGAACTACTGTCTGACTCAATTCTTCATTTCTGCAACATTCACAACCTTTCCTCTAACTTTCTTTACGTTGAGTACTATCTTTTATCCTCTAAACCTCAACTTCCCTTTTAAACTGAGGCTCAGCTTTCTGTGGCAATTGATAGCAAACCTTTCTCTGTGTTCTCCTACTTTATACACATTTAAAAGCCAAAGGTGGCTGTTGTGTATATGCACACAACGACTTATCTTGCTCTGGTGTTCTTGAACTTGATTCTTCTGAGTTCTTGAATCTCTGGCTTCGGATTTCCTGTCATTCTCTGACTAAATATATCTGTTTTTTGCATATCCCCTAATTCTGTTAACTAGGAAAAATTCTTCAACTATGTTACTTCTACAATGGAACACATCATATCCATTTCTCCTTTCTCTGAAATCTCCATTCTAGGAGATTTCAGTGTTCACCACCATCTTTGGTTCTCATCTCCTTTCACTGATCCACCCGGTGAACAACCCTACATCTTTTCTATTCTTAATGATCTAGAGCAGCTTGTACTGTACCCTACCCATATCCCTGACTGCCTTGGAGAGTGTTCCAGCATACTTGACATCTTCCCTATAACTAATCCTTTTGCTTATGCTGTTAATCTTTCCTCTGCGCAGGGCTCCTCCAACCACAACCTTATTACCTTAGCCTGTTCTAATGCTCCAGTATGGCCTGTGGACCCTCCAAAGAAACGTCGGTTGTGGCACTTCGGAGCTGGTGGTTGGGAGGCCCTCATGCAGTACTTGAATTTTCCCTGGAATGATTATTGCTTCCATGGCTGGGAGCCATCCGAGTGTGCCATGCCCATTAACCCGCCCCATCCCGACCACTTTTCCACCACTGACTCCCCCCAATCCCGACCATTTTAGGACAAATTTTTTTTGGCTCAAACCTTCGCTTTTGGTGAGGAACATCGAAAATTCATAGAGAAATCGCTCACCTGAGGTTTAAAATACTCATTACAGGTAGGAGAGCCTCCTTACCTTACTGGGTTTTCTATCAGGCTGGCACCAAAGAAAACGAGTTCTATGGGAGGATAACTATTTCACACCACTCATAAACGGTATTTATTTATTTACTGTTACGAATTTATATGTAGTACAAGAGTATATTGGTTTTCAAGCAGTAATATGGGCATTATAAGCATTGTTTCACTCACTAATACCTGACCTTTTTTTGCCACATTACCTGATCATCATTTCTAACTGTTTCTTCCTCTAATGCTATGTAAAGTTTGTCCTCCACATTGTCATTGATTGGGGAATCACTCTGGCCCTGAATTTCGTACCGTGGCATGATATGGCTATACTGGCCAGGTCACTGATAACAGGTGAATTGCTGAGACAATGGCATGCAGGGGGGGGAGGAGGTCATGCTGGGTAAGGCATTGTCTCTGCCTGGCATCTTGTTTTGGAAGGTGTCACGTGTATGCGCACCAAAAATGACTCACGAAAATTGAAAATTGTGCAAATTAGGGACCTTGCATTTTTTTCGCGTTTATGTACGTCGATGGGATTGTCAGTGACAAAACGTGTGGACGTAAAAGAACGTCGACGGGACGCCGCGGGTTAAGGAGGTTATTCTCTCGGGCATGGAAGCATACATTCCTTTCTCCTATCCTGTAACTTATGCAAAGAAACCATGGTTTTATCACAGTTGTTTGAGTGCTGTCCACAACAAGGAGAAGGCCCACAAAAGGTACCAGAGCCAACCTACCACTGAATCTCATTTTTTTTATGTTTCTGCTCGGAATCGTGCTAAGTCCGTTCTTCTCTCTGCTAAAAGTAGTTTCATCCATACTAAATGTTCTGAACTCTCCAACTCAAATTCTTTCCGCCCCTTTTGGCACCTTGCCAAAAACCTTTCTAACAACATTACCTCATCATCCTTCCCTCCTCTTTTCCACTCTGATGGGTCTTACAGTTGTTTCCTCTATGGATAATGCAGATTGCATCACTCAGACTTTCTCCCCCAACTCCACCTTATATGATTTCAGTGCTCCTCCTCTGTCACATTCCTCCCGTGACTTCCTCATGGCTGACATTAAAATTTCTTCAACTGATCTTTTTTCTGCCATCAGTGGCCTCATTACTGACAAAGTATATACGTCTGATGGGGTCCCTCTTGTTCTCAAGAACTGTGCTTCTGTGCTTACACCTTGCAAAGGTAAACTCTTTTGCCTTAGTCTATAAATTTGTACCTTTCTTTCTTCTGTCAATAAGTATCGTCAAATTCCCCTGTAAGTACTACATACTTCTTTTTCTCATTTTCCTTTGTATGGGCGAATAATTGTACCTGAGTTTCAATCCTCTGGGACTCTACCTTCCTCCCATGCCAATCTGCACGTCTTCCACGTCCATTCTACTGCTATCTATCCTCTGTCCTTCAGCATTTCGCCACACACTACACCATTTCCTGAGACTTTCCTCATTTTGACTTTCTTCATTGCTTCCATTACCTGGATTCAACTATTCTCTTCTTCCGTTCTGTCGTTCTTCCTTCTCCTAGCTATTCTTCAGCAACCTATACTCGCATTACTTTCAGTCTCTATGTTTAACAGTTCCATGAAATTTTCTCTCCATCTGCTCACTTTTTCTCCCCTCTCCACTATCAATTTACCTTTTTTGCTTTTCATTCCTCTGCTAACTTCTTCATCACCCTGTCTAACTCTCTGTACCTTCTTCCAGAACATTTTCTTACATTCCCTCCACTTTGTGCTCAAATTCCTTCCAAATTCCTCAACCACTCTTTTCTTACTCTCTTACTAATTCTTTCACCTCTCTCCTCCTAGTAACTCTCTCTTCAGTTTCTCAACTTCCTTCATGCCTCTGCTTCCCATCCACTCACTATGTGCCACAGTTTGTCTCACCTCTTCATTCCAATATGCTGTTCCTTGCACCCCCTTTCATCTTCTCTTCACCCCACACACCATCTCACATGCTGCACAAATTTCTTATGTGAATATCTTGCACACACCTTCCACTTCCCCCATCTGCTCCAAAACATATTTAAGCAGTCACTTCTCTGCTTCTCTTTTACATTCTGCCTTTTTTCCATCCTCTTGGAACGTTTCTACCCTTTTTGTATGGACTACTTCCTCCTGTCCTTCCCTCCCTGTATTCATACATCGCATTTGTCTGTACCTTGACTTTAACCACCATGAAATGGTGGACAGAAAGTCCACTCCCACAACCTGTGTATGCTCTTGTATCCATTACATACTTCTCATTCTATCATCCACACACATACAAACAATCGTTGCATTCCGTTTATTGATTTCACCACCCATTCTTATTATCACTCGTCACATAGCCTGCGGATCATTTTGCGCCTAAAGACGATATTGACTATCACCAACACACTCCCCGCACAAATAACCACTAAATCAATGCTATTCTCATCCACTTTTGCAGGCACACCCCACTCACAAACTCCTCTATCCACTTTCACATTCTCTACTTCTCCTTTCATATCTCCAAGTAAAAACACTCTCATTCCTCACAAAGTTTTCCGTGCACACTTCCGAATTTGCCCAGATCTCTTTTATCACTCTGCATGCACAGTCGTCCATTTGTGCATATACACAAACAATAGCTCACATCTGAATTCCTACACTCAGTCTTACCCAAATAATTCTTGAACCTACTGATCCATACTCTGCTATATTGTCCTTCCATCTTTTGCGCACAACAATACATACACCCTCTTTTGCCCTCTAATTCTCCCCTACTTCCTTACATCTACCCCATTCATACTCCCACTCCCACCCTTTCTCACCTCTCCATTTAGTCCCAATCAGCTTTTGTACTTTCATTCACCGGGGCAGTCTCTCCTACTGTCACTTCATCATTCACACCCCTTATATTCCACATTGTAATCCGACCCATGTCTTTGTCTGGTCCTTGATCGTCACCTGTTGGTCTGCCCTGGTCAAAGGTATTTTGTTTGTCTTTCTAGTTTGTGGTTTTCCATGGAGGGGCATTAACCCTCTGCCAACCCACTTACTGACATATAAGGAACACGTACTGATACAGGAGGTTATAATGTAAACACCCAGCGTATTAAATGATTTCCTGGGATACAGGAAATCATTCGGCACATCGCTCAATGTAGAGTTACCTTGAAACAGAGTACCAGTACACTACATCGAGTGGATGGTGAGTGCCCCCACCTACCACATAATTTTTAAACTTCAGCCACCCCTTGCAAATAAACCTTCACCGGCCCAATCCGACTGGAGCGTCGTAATTACCCACTAAACCACCAGGCGCCAAATTTGGTTATGTGGTTACCACCTAGCGTGGTAAATGGTTTCCTGGTGTATAGGTAACCATTTGGCTTGTCACTCAGTGTAGAGTCACCCATAGGCAGAAAGAGGAGGAAAGAATGAAGGAAAGACAGAAGAGGATGGAATGAAAGAAGGATGGAAGAAAGGGTAGACACCCGAGCACAGCACTACATCGAGTGAGTGGATGATGAGCGCCCCCACCTACCACATTATATATATATATATATATATATATATATATATATATAAATATAGTTTGCTTATAAAAAATACTATGGGAAATGGCGTTTCCTAATGATCTGTATCAAGAATGAAAAAGTAAATCTTGCTAATAATATTTATTATTGATGTCTTTTATTTTCTGTTACAGTACCTGAAAGAATTGGAAGCCCCATATGGTGTTGGGATATACGACACGACTCGTGGTGTGAATGATAATTCTACTCTGCTGGAGGTCTCCCGTGTCCTTACCCAGGCTGGACGTGTATGTATTTGATTAGACGGAGTGCCATGAGCATGTATGGCAGATATTTTACTTTCAATTTTAGTCTTGAAAAAGTTCAGTCATCATAATTTTACATACAGAAAATTATCAAAGGTTGATGAACGTTTATTGCTAGGTGTAACTGTGATCAGTTTAGCTCTGAGTATAATCTGATGGGAATGGTAACCCTAAAATATCTGCAAATGGCTAATAACACGAAGGGATACACAGGACTGTAAACAGGAAGAGAGGTTTTTGGCCATTTAATGGTTGTTTTACTTGGAAACCATGATATCTGCTCTATGCGTCAAAGATACAGATAGCAACGTAATAACGCTTTCCCCATCCCACCAATGTGTCAAACTGAAGCCTCCAGTAAATCGTAAGATATGGCACAGAGCTTGCCAAGGAATTTCATAAGAGATGATGAATGGAAAATGTATCGTTCACTAGCTTTCTGGGCAACAAAACACTATGCTAAGGGCATGATGATGATGCTACAGAGCTGCTGCACTATCTGTGATTCAGTAGGAGAAAAAGTAGATTTTTTTTTATTCATCAGTAAATGTTATTTTTTTTTTTCTGTGAGTCTAAGCTGGATACTTGTATGAATAGATTTTGAATCTCGATACTGTACGCAGTTTACCTCTCTGCTGTCAAAACTGTCACATCTTTCTTCGAGATATCCGTTCTGTCATTAGGCTGGAAACCTTTCTAAAATTGCTTTAGCTTTTTCTTCTAATATTTTTTTTCGAACTGACTCTGTTATAATAAGAATCAGTTATCATATTTTCACACAGTTTCTAAATTTTTATATCATCATCACCATTCCTCTTTTTCCCACCCACAGGTGGGATGAAGTAGGATGCAGAAAGGAAAAAGAAAGCATCACGTTATAGACGCAGGACTGATTAATAGTCTGTTCAGTGAAAATAGGCCACACTCTCATTCACTTGCCATTCAGGCTCCCGAAATCTTCAGTCTACTTCACGGATATATTCATCTTCTCGTTCAAGCATCATATGACTTATCAGATGGAGTCGATGGGATAGGTTTTAAAACTGTGGAAACCAAACCCATTTCATCACTCCTCCATACAAAATTTATCCAACCAACTCGATCCTTTGTAAGTCTGCTAACTTCATCAACCTCTGTACTTCACTTTCCCACACACTCATTTATCATATCGATCCTCCTTCCTGTTGACCTACAGCGCATCCTCCCAGCTTCAAACTCAGTTACATTTACCCCTTAGCCACTCTATTTGGTCCTGGAGAAGGACCCCTGTATGTAGTGACACTTACATGGCTGTGAGGTGGAGTTGCATTGCCTCATTTTTCGAAAGGAAGATGAAGGACTGTGGAAGATGGGTAACTCTGGCCTGCATCCAAGTGTGTTGAGGTTCAGGTGAGCCAGGGCATAATGAACAACTACCAGCAACAGTGCACATCTGAGTGCACATCTGAGATGAGTGGATATCACCTCAGTGAAATTGAAGGTGTGTCAAGGAAAAGCAAAGATTAAGCACAAAACAGTAGCGAAGGAAAAACGTCTTTGATACTATAATAGGGTTGCGAGTGATGAGAACCATGCATAAAGAAAAGCATAGGCGACCAGGAAATGGATGCAAACTCTGATGCAAAAAAGACAAATGTATTGATGATTTTCTAAAGATTATGTGTACAATTGTAGGAGAGCTATTTTCCAAACTGTAGTAGCAAAGAACACTGTCTAATAAAAATTACATGTATTGTGTTTAACTGAAACAAAATGTGACTGCAGCAAAAAGATTGAAATTTTAACCTGTACCCTCCTGACATCGTACGTCATATGACAGTACATGGTAAAGGCCATAGACCCCCCGTCATATGCAGTATGATTTGCAATTGCAAGGTACATTGCGTGCACATTTTTCAAATTTCGCTGGTGATTCGTGGGGGGCAGACGCGTGAGACCTTCTTCTAGCTGCCGCCAGACGGGGACACTCACTGACCTCACGCGACGCATGCTTACCTGTGACTCGTCCACTTACCTGACTGCTGTCACCCAGACCAGACATGGTGCACCACGGTCTCTCAGATGATGAAATACAAGCCGTCCTGGACACCCACCCAGATGATTTCGATGGCAACAGTTATCTGCAAATCGACGAAACATTATCAGCTAGTCAAGTGTGCCAGAGATCAGCGACTTATGGGTGGTACCATTATGAATCTACGTTATTTTCACCCATATATATATATATATATATATATATATATATATATATATATGGGGAATCCACACTGGCCCAACCACAGAACACCTGGCTGAGGTGAGGGGGGACCCACCTTAGGAGCACTTAGGGGTGACGGGAGCAACTTTCTTGGTGAATTTTCATTAGTTTCTCACCAAAAGGGAATGTTTGAGCAAAAAAAAAAATCGAAAATTAACCGGGTTTTCTGGAGCTGGGGGGGCCCGAAAAAAACAGAAGGGTATGGGTTAATTGCCAGCGGTTCATTCTGGTAATAAGCCTAATGTATTGATTGAATATACTGAAATAATATAATATTGAAATCCTGTGACCGTTACTAACAAGCAGGGCTATAATCAGAGAAAGACTGACCATTCGAGAGTATCATTAATAAGCAGTTATGATTATTGTTGTCCCCTGCAGCTGCGTAAATTGTTGTGGTGTGTGACTGTGGTTGTGGTGAGTGATGACCTGGCTTTCCTCGCTGCCTTCGCTGAGTCCTCTTTCAAGAACCATCTTCTGTTGATCGAGACAACGAGGCTGATTATCTTCACTCCGATCCCTCTCTACCGTCTCCAGAATCTCCACCACCTTCACAAGACTGTCTCACGTACCAACTCACTCATTGTCGTTGTTAACAATGCATCAACAGTTTATAGGTATGGCATTTTTTTTTTTTTTGCTATATTCTCTTGCAGTTACTCTGAAATCAAATTTCGCAGGCAATATATAGTATGCATTAATGATGTACCCTCAGTTCACTGGTCAGGGTCGGTGTATACTCGATGAAACCATTAAGTGAGCCCAGTTCGCCGCCGATGGTGGTAGCTTCATGGACTACTAGCCGAGGCCTGGTTCTTGCCTCCCCACCCCACATCTTCCCACGAAAATTTCTGAGGTACATTTTTGTATGAATTGCTATACAAATAAAATAATCTAGAACAAGTGTATTTACTAAGCAACAGCACTACCTGAGGTGTTTCGTTCAACTCGTGCCTACATTGCATATTATAGGTTAAGGGAGCTTGAATGCCCCATTCTACAAGTGGCCAGATATCATGCCACCCATTCCTGGCGTGAGACAAGCAGAAATGATAAAGTGCTTAAACCCTAACTGCCAGGTGTCAGTCAGAACTGTCAAAAAATTGGTGGCCCAGTGGCACCGGGTGTCAGTAGGAACCACACTTGTTTTCCGGGCACAGTTTGAAGTGGCCGCCACTTTATTTTGTCACCAAAAGTTTGCGGGAGACTCCCACCTACGTCGTCTTTGACTCTGCCGGGTGTAGGGCTGTCTTTTCTTAACCTTTCTTGTCCAATTTTGTTCCCGCCTTATGTGGACTTTTGCCACATCCATCCTTGCCAAGCCTCTTTCCAGGGATACTAGGAAAGGACTCAGTGATAGTGCCATTGGGCGTGCCTTGGGCACCACTGTCTAGTATATCTAGCAATAGAGAAGTTATCATGCTGAAAGCAAAGCCATAGTCAGGGCCGTGGGAAGACTCACAAACACATTCTGTTCTCATGACAAATATTACTCTTCCTCACGTCATCAACGCAACGACCTACGGACCTGCTGATACTTTCATTCACAAGAAGAAGAGTTGATGAGTATTATGCTCTTTAATTCGTTTCCCAGACTGTTATAGTTTCTGAGATGTGAAGGTTAGAATAAAGCTATTGTGTGTGTGTGTGTGTGTGTGTGTGTGTGTGTTCTTACCTAATTGTTCTTACCTAATTGTATCTTTACAGGAATGAGTCAAGCTCGTACTGTCCCGTGTCTTAAACCATATTTATCGTACATATCCTTAAATTTGTGAATTGTTTTGGCACACACTATTTCATTCGGTAGTGCATTCCATTGATCAATTGCTCTGTTTGGGAAACTGAATTTCCTTACGTCTTTATCACCTCTCTTCTTATGCAGTTTTTTGCAGTGTCCTCTTGCTGATGCTTCTCCATATGTTAAGTAATCATTTATGTCTATTTTCTCCTTCCCTGACATGCACTTATATAGCATTATCATATCACCTCTTTTCTTTCTCTCCTGAAGTGTTGGTAGATTCAGTTTATTTAGTCCTTCTACGTAGCTTAGGTCCCTTAAGCTTGGTATCCATCTTGTAGCAGCCCTTTGAACTTTTTCAATCTTGTCTAAGTGCTTTTTGAGATGAGGACTCCAGACTACTGATGCATATTCCAGGGCTGGTCTAATGAATGATGTTATTATCCTTCTTAGCATGTCTTCATTTATGTATGTGAATGCTATTCTCATATTTGCAAGCAGTGTATACATGTTCCGTACCTTCTCGCTGATGTGGTCAGCCGGAGATAGCCTGTTATTGATAATCACACCTAGGTCTTTTTCTCTTTCTGATGTGTATAGGGTTTTATTTCCTAACTTATAATCCCAATCAGGTCTTTTTCCACTTTTACCAAACTTGATTACATGACACTTGTCCACATTGAATTCCATTTGCCATGTACTACTCCATTCATGAAATTTATTTAATTCTTCCTGTAGCTCTTTACAAGAGTCTGTGTTAGTAATTCTCCTTTGTATTTTTGCATCATCTGCAAACATATTCAGATAGCTCTCATTTCCAGTGTTACTGTTTATATCATTTATATACACTAAGAACATGATTGGTGCCAGCACTGAACCCTGTGGTACTCCACTAGTCACTTATTTCCATGATGAGTAGTTTCCTCTTAGTACTGTTCTCATTTCTCTTTTTATGAGAAAGTCTTGCATCCAACAAAACAGTTTGCCTCGAATTCCTCCTTGATGGTACAGTTTCCATAAAAGTCTTTGGTGTGGTACTGTGTCAAAAGCTTTCTTGAAATCTAAATAGATACTGTCCACCCATCCTTCCCTTTCCTGTATTGTGTGTGTGTGTGTGTGTGTGTGTGTGTGTGTGTGTTTTCATACTGAGGGGAAATGTGAGCAAATTTTAGCCCTGCATCCAGGGGTTATAGCCTGATCATGGTGAATGTATCTTTCTGTGTAAATTTCGTGTTCCTAGGTAAAAATCCTGATACATTTATTAACAGTTCCAATATCATCACTTCCACTGTCATCATTGGAACTGTAGAACTGTGACACTGTGACAAGTTGGTGAATGGTGGATGAATAATACAAGAGGTACAAAGTTTATTCCGGCCTTGTTTACTGTAAAGCTCTGACGAAAGTTTACAACGAAACTGTTCATGAATAAATTTTAACTCTACCTTGTGTATTCCTCATCCATCATTCACTATCGTAGAATGCAGCTGAAGACATACTTTCATGGTCAGTGGATGGACGCAGGGGTACTCTACACATGGGTAAATGTATGGGGACATTAGTTATCCTGGTAAATATCATTCTCCTTGTTGAGTATCAGGGAAACTGGATTCCTGTTAACCTCAATTTCTATTATATTGACCAAAAGTTGGCGGTATTATTAATAGACCAGTTGTTTGTTATATCCACGTCTTGATTGTTGTCTTGTTCCTGGTATTTCTTGATAGGTGCTTTTCTGCAGCACTATCACAATTATATTTATGCTAAATTAGATTTTGCATTGGTACAGAACTTGCAAGATTTCATCCTAATGTTGACTTAATAGTTCTTGCATATGTTACAAGTTCTCTGATTACTGGAAAAAGATTCTGTGCTCCAGAGTTAATAAAATCCAGTAACTTTTTCCAGAGTAAGAGTCCTACTACTGTCTGTCGACCTGTTGCTAAATTTTAACTCCTACACGCGAGTGGGTGTCTGAAGTCGCATATGCTCCTCCCTACAGGGGATTTCCATGATTTTGGACAATATATCCTTACGTCAAACCCTAATATTTGACAAACTATAACAGCTAGAGAAAAAATTAAAGATACATAAGACTCATCTACTCTTCCTCTTTCAAATGAGAGTATCCCCACGTCTCCAGGTGGTCCCGTCGATGAGTAAGGATAAGTTAAAGTTCAAAGGGTGGCGGGAAGACATAAGCGGCTATCCACGTCAACCGGCGTTGCTCCATGCCCAAAATCGTGATGGCTATACATGTCAACCAGCGCGTAGGGGTTAATATGTAATATTATCAAGTGTTAATACACTAATGAAACGAGATGTATGTCCTCGTAGATAAGAAGAACCAAATGGATCAGTGGCATTTGTTACATAAATTTATGGTTTGTTTCAACTTGTGTGTGTTCAGTATACTCTGGTCTGCCTGTTGCATAAACACTACATGCACTGTACATGTACTGGACCTGTGATGCAAGTAGGAAGAATTCCTTGATTTAATTTTAGGAAAAAAAAAAAAAGTGTTTTTCTAAGTACGGCACATTCGGCAACAAAGAAAACTTATTGTCTTCCACTTTCTTTAAAAGGCTGTTGAAATACAATCCACATATTTCCTACTTTCAGCATCATTATTACCTTTGTTACTCAAAGGCATGTACATTCTGAAATCAGGTAACTGGTAATTTCTCACCTAAGGTTCCCCCACGGTCCTCATCTGGTGGTGACGGCAGAACAGCTGGCAGGAAATGTTGCAGTGATTGTGGATGACCCAACTTCACCAGGGGGTCAGAGGCTGACCTTTAGGGGCTACATGGACAACACCATCCGCTTCATTGCCAGGCAGATGAATTTTACGTATGTCACGTGACCATTTCATTGAGAAATATCCTAATTCCAGCATGAACATGGGTGGTCCAAAGGCATATTTCTCATTTCTTTTTGTTGGTATCAGGTAGCAGAAAAAGGACTCTCGGCATAGACACACAGGATGTGTGTAAGTCTGAATTATTACTCTCTCTCTCTCTCTCTCTCTCTGTATATATATATATATATGTGTGTGTGTGTGTGTGTGTGTGTGTGTGTATATAGATAGATAGATATTTAATAACGGGAATTTTGAGATGCACCACAAATATGATGCTGAGAACTAGTCACCAGTGTAATGATCAAAATTTAGATACCACCAGTGTAACGCCGGAACAATTTAGCCACCAATGTAATGTTGAGAATTAGTCACCTATAAATGACACCAGTGTAATGAAGGGAATAATAGAAACCATCACTAATGCTGACAATTTTAGAGATTATGAAAAATAGGGTAGCATGATCTTATTTGAGAGGGCGAGAGTAGTTAGATATTAGCACACCTTGCAGGCCACTCAACCTAGTCAGAACCATTCCTTGGAGGATAGCAAAAATTCAAGACTCGATATTACTTAACCTAAGATTTACTAGCATACGAACTGAGATACAATTTACACTTCAAACCGTGAATCATACCAAACAAAATATAATGAGGATATATATCACTGGAAATGAAAATCTTTACAAAACTAAATTAATATTCAGTAACCAGAATTTACAGTATAACTCCAGAAATATGTATCTTAACACACTAGAATAATATGCCAAGAATACTGATACTCATGGATATAGTTACGTGGTCTCTGATGGACTCGTCGGGAAGGAACCTAAAGGTTATCACCGAAAAATATTCTCTAAGACTGAATACACAGTGACTGAAGAATCTTATGTAAATTAGACATAATAATCAATAAGACTAGTAATCAGAAGGACCGTAATTAAATAGACAAATGGAGCAGCCGATATCACTTTGATTCCATGAACTAAAGGGGGACGGGGATTTAGTGTGTTAGAGGTTAGGCCGCAGCTAGAACACTCGAATCCTTGGAATGCAAACCACAGCCCTCCATAACTCTCGTCTGCAACGATGAAAAGGAGCGACGGTCTTATTATTCAGCACAAGAAGGATCAGGGGAAAGTATTACTAATTTAACTCACGAATGTATATGAGGATTTAATACATGAGGGAGAAAAAAGGAGAGGGGAGTGAGAGCTCAGGCACTAACCTGGAACGATGAAGAGAAGCGACGGTCTCATCGTTCTGGCTAGGCTCCCCCTTCTTTTTTACTAAGCCAGACAGTGTTTGGGAAATGGCTAAAACACTAACTAATTACTTTGTAATATATTGTTTTTACTAGATCTGCAAAGAATACGAGAGACACGTTTGCACTCATCATACGTACAATGTTTAAAATTTTTGTAATTAGCATACAGGAATTTTAATCATAATGAAGCCAAATTAATTAGGGATTTGAACAGTTTTATTACCCATGTCGGTTATATATGCCTACGTGACTGTAACTCCGACACAGTAACATGACTTTCGCGCTTCACAAATGACAATCTTCAAAATTGTCACTTCAGTCAACTCTCAGTCACCACTGCATAGTTCAAAAAGGGAAATCTATTACCCCCTAAACTGAGGGCTTGTTTTGCTTTGACTTGCGTGTCCCGCGGGCATATTCGCGCTCCAACAGACACTAAAAATATTTGCCAAAAATCAGTTATTAGTCCTAGAATATTAAAATTACATATGCAGCTTTCTCCTGGGATGTTTGTTGAGCCTTCGTCGAGTACCGTAGGACTTGTGGAGACCTCTGAAGTTGGGTAACGAAGTCTCCACATTACACTTCCCGACAACCCGTAATATGATTACCACAGCCTGATATTATCACTAGAAACACTATTCTATGATTTTCAAGTAGTTTGGAATCCATACTCCAAAAAAATAACAGTGTGAAAGCAATGAAAATTATAAGAGCATATGACCTTCCCACTTGCGCTCGTTTGCCGCTTGTGTTCTGTCATTTATTATTCATAAAAACACTCACACTTTATATTTCTATTACTATACAACACTTATCTATATCTACAGTCTTTATCCATAAGTTTCCTTCAGTAATAGTAGTTTATTGTCAACTGTAGGCATTCAATTTTTCTTTCAGTAAAATACATAGCATTCACTTTCTCGTCCTGTATACTAGTGTTGAGAGTGAATCTGTCACTTTCACTTTCATAACTCATAGTATTCACACATGCTAGAGTGAAACTTTCACTTTCATTACTCCTAGTATATATAATCGTATTCTTATATTACTACTCGTTTACATTTCTATTTACATTCTCTATTTTATTTACATTATTTACATTTCTATTTTATTTATACTGTGTTATGCACTGTCACTTGCATTAACTTATAAAACTATTTTCCACTGTTCACTTATATTTACATTCATTGCTTTCACTTGCTGTTTACACATTATTTACACATTATTTAAATTTCCACTTGCACTGTTTTACTCACCAGAAAGATCGTAGTCACTGTCTATCATTTTCATTGACAAATTAGCCAGTTCACGTTCTACAGCAGTCACTTAGCCCTTTACCCCTTTCCACATGAGGTTTAGTAGGGGGTAGAGGTCACAGGGCCCTTTGCATGGGGCTAAAAGTGGCGGAATTGGACAGGCGCTAATCCGACGTACTTTCACCTTGAATGACGACAGTAAACTGAATACATTGTGGTGGCCTGTCTAGGAGGAGTGCAATGCTGCCAATTTCAGCATGTGACAGCTGCTAATATATACGCTATGAAATGATTGGCAGGAAATCTAGACAATACATAATAAATTAGATAGTTCCAGGTGAATGTAAATATCACTTAGGCTTCTCCCTTCCTTTTTTATATATATATTTTATTACGAGAATAGATTATACAGCATATTTCAAGGGGAAATAAACAGCAAAAATTAGCGAATGAGTGCACGTGAGGTGTTGTCAGGTGATAATTAGCCAATTCCAGGTGTATGGCACTATCATTTACCTTATTTCTTTTTTGTATATATTATTTGATATAAGAATAGAGCATAGGGATTATTTCAATGGATGAAATCAGTGGAAAATTCCAGGGAAGATTTACTTAGCGTAGCACGGCTGGGCAGGAGAGAGGAGAGGGTAATGGAGGGGAGGTAGGGAGGGGAGTCAAGAACGGGGAGAATTGGCTAAGTTGTCAACAATGGACGGGAGTGCAGATGAGATTAGGAGTGCTAACTAGTGTTGGACATTGGCAGTACTGATAGATGATACAAGCCACCACTTGAAAGCCAGGGCGAATTCAAAATAAGGGGTTAACTTCGGCAGGTAGATCTCTTGATCAGAATATAAAGGAAGACATTTCATGATTTTTAATCTCTACTAAACTTCAATGGTTATACTTCTTTGTTAATAACAGCTGGTTCACTATATATAAACATTAGTCATATTCACATCAAAACTCGACTTAGTACTATCAGTAGCAGAATCATGTTTTGGATTATGAATATCAACCAAGACTAGACTCAAATATAGTTATATCATGAGCTATACTTACAATACTTAAGCAGGTTACCCTTACAATACTAGTTTATACTAACTTACAGTAATACTTAAAATTATGGCACTACATGGGTCCTTCCTCAGGGAAAAAAAAAATTAACATTGGATGTCAACATTCAAATCATTCATCTACATTTCCTTGGGACGTGTGTGTGGACGGGACAGACCTACCAAATTTGACCGTGAGCATGACTCCAATAACTGGCACCTGTCGGTCCACAGGAAAAAGCACATACCCCAGGAAGTTGCTTCTCTGTCACGATAAACACTCAAAATTCAGTGAAGAGATGTGCCCCAGCCAACCTCCTGCCTGGGTGACAACATGGTCATCTCACCTAGACAGTCCTGTATTCTCGCTGCCAGGATCGTCCTATGGGCACTTCCCATTCATACAACATACGGACTAATCACATTCACACTCTCATCCATTCAATCTTATGCCTCCAGCTCTCCACCAAGTATCTGACGAGCGCCTGTAATGTCCTGAAGTCACTGTTTCACCCGAGACCGTGCTGACTGTAAGTTGAGAGGTAGGTGCAAACTGCCCCTCGAATTAAAGGAATCTAATATTTCCACTGACGTTTGCTGTGTTCATAACCCAAACTCATATGAACTCAGTCAATAGTCAGACAGTCCGACCTGCAGACATTTCCCTACCCATCTCTTAACTTTATACTGCCATAACCAGCTTAACATTCAACACTTCTCAGTAGGTCTCCAGGAAGGGCATCTCTCATGGGGACGCAACTATTCATCCACTGGATCAGGCTCAAAGGCCCCCTTCAGTTGTCCCAAGGGCCACTCTTCTCCTCCACAACAGGGCCTCACCCATCCTGTGGCTCCCTGCATCCTTTTCCCCGTGAACACATCCTCTACCACATACTGTACACACCTCCATCCATCAACACTTCCACTACATGATGGCGTGATGTGTGTGGATTGTTTGTTTTGAGGGGATAGAACCTAACGGATCGGCTATCATGGTCCACTGAACTACATGCGTTGTTCCTGGCATATGCATATGACCTCTAAGTTCCATCAACAACTCATCTTCCACCTTACTTATCTTTCCACTAGACCAAGCCACAAAATACACAAATTTTGTTTTCATCTCGGTATTCATTCTATTATCGGTGAAGCATAATTTTGCTAGTCCTCCAGGAGCTTTAAAGATCATTAATTCTAGAAACATCATGAGATTAAGTGGTCCTCCAGTGTGCTGTTATCGAGGGATTCTATTTCACAACAATATCTTATCCCACAACAATATCTTATTCCAAAACAATATCTTATCCCACAACACTATCTTATCCCACCGCTGCCACCAGTGTAATAACGGGAATTTTGAGATGCACCACTAATATGTTCCTGAGAACTAGCCACCAGTGTAGTGATCAGAATTTAGATACCACCAGCGTAACACCGGAAAAATTTAGCCACCAGTGTAATGTTGACAATTAGTCACCAATAAATCACAAGTGTAAAGAAGGGAATAATAGAAACCATCACTAATGCTGACAGTTTTAGAGATTATGGAAAATGGAGTAGCATGATCTTATTTGAGAGGGCGTGAGTAGTTAAATATTAGCACACCTTCCAGGCCAGTCAACCTTATCTGAACCACTACTTGGAGGAGAGCAAAAATTCAAAACTCAGTATGACTTAACCTAAGAATTACTACCCCCCTGGGGGTAGGGGGGTTTCAAGAATACTCTCCCAGTATCCCTGCTTGTCGTACGAGGCGACTAAAAGGGTTGGTGGTGGGTTAGTGCCCCACCCCGTAAAAAGAACTAACTAAAAAAGCAAATAAAGTGCCTCGGACCCGGACGGACCATACGTTGACGACTAAGGAACGGACAAAGGACATTCTGAGAGTAGGAACGTGGAATGTGAGAGGAGTGAATGATGAAGTGAAAGAGAGAGAGATTGTCCAGGTGCTTGACGATGCAAAAGTGGATATATGTGGATTGACTGAAACTAAATGGAAAGGTGAAAGGATGAGAGAATGGGAATACGGTGTAGGTATATGTGCGGGAGTCAGTGAGAATGAGAGGGCAAGAGAGGGAGTATGTCTGATGATAAGCAAGAAGTGGAAGGAGAATATAAGAGAGTATGGAACAGTGGGTGCAAGGATTGTATGGGTGAGGATGAAAGTAGGTATACAAGCATGGGCGATTGTATGTGTGTATGCTCCAACAGAGGATCGAGTGGCAAGAGTGAAAGATGAGTTTTGGGCGAGAGTAGAAGCATGTATGGAGAAGTTTGAGAGGAGCGAGAGAGTGCTGTTGATTGGAGACATGAATGGCAAAGTCGGGAATGTACGAGTGGATGGAGTGGTTGGTCAGTGGGGTGTGCCAGCGGAAGTAGATGGGAATGGTAGTGCTTTGGTGGACATCTGTGCTGGTAAGGGGTTGGCAATAGCCAACACCTACTTTTGTCATAAGATGATCCACCGGTATACATGGAGAGTAATGAGGAGGATGGATGGTGAACTTGTTGAACGAAAGGCAATGATAGACTACGTGTGTGTGGATGAGCGAATGAGAAGACAAGTGTTGGATGCAAGGGTGTGGAGAGGGTGGGGGAATGGAGTCTCGGACCATCACTTAGTGATGGCCAAGGTAGAGCTGCAAAGAAAGTGGTTGAGGAGGCGAAGGGGAAGACAGGAGGAAGCAGCTCCTGTGAGAAGAGTGGAGAAATTGCAAGATAGTGAGAAGAGGACAGAGTATAAGAGCATAGTGGAAGAAAGATTGGGAAGGTATGAGCTAGAGCAGATGGAAGGGGTGGAAGACGTATGTAAGATATTCACGGAAGAGATAAGCGCAGCGTGTGAGGCGGTTTGTGGAGTGAGGAGGAGATGCAAGGGTGTGCAAGGGACAGCATGGTGGAATGATGAGGTGAAACGAGCTGTGGAACAAAAGAAGAAGGCATATGGTGAATGGTTGGCGAGTAGAGGTAGGGGAGAAGATGAGAGAGAGATGAGAGAGGTATATGTGAGCAGGAGAAGGGAGGTTAAGAGACTGGTGAAGGAGAGTAAGAAGAAAGTGGATGAAGAGTTTGGGAGGAATCTGAGTGTGAAATGGAGGGAGAGTAAGAAATTGTTTTGGAAGGAGGTAAAGAAAGTAAGGCAGTGTGAAAGGGGAAATAGTAGGGGAGTGAAAGATAGGAATAATAGATTGTTGGTGGAGAAGAGAGAGAAATTGAGGAGATGGAAGGAGCACTTTGAGGATTTGTTGAATGTAGAGAGTGAGAGCAGTGTGAGTATAAGTGGTTGGGGAATGGGTGGGAGAAGAAGAGATGAGAGGAGGGAGGAAGAGATCAGTAGGTCGGAAGTAGTGGAAGCGATGAAGAAGATTAAGCTGGGAAAGGCCCCAGGAATTGATGGAGTGTGTGGTGAAATGCTTAGGTATGGGGGTGAGATTGTTGTGGAGTGGATATGGAAGTTGTGTAGATTGGCTTGGGAAGAGGGAAGGGTTCCAGAGGACTGGAAATCAGGTATAATTGTTCCTCTGTACAAAGGAAAAGGGAGAGAGAAGTATGTGGTAACCATAGGGGTATTTGCCTTCTTAGTGTGACTGGTAAAATATATGGTAGAATACTCATTGATAGGGTTAGGCATATGACAGAGGAGCTAGTTGGAGAAGAACAAGGGGGATTTAGGAAGGGAAAAGGGTGTGTAGATCAGATATTTGTTCTAAGATGTTTAGTGGAGAAGTATCTAGAGAAGGGAAGGAAAGTGTACGCTGCCTTCATGGACTTGGAGAAAGCTTATGACAGAATAGATAGGAAAGGTATGTGGAAGGTATTAAGAATATATGGAGTGGAGGGGAAATTGTTGAGTGCTGTGAAGAGTATGTACGAGGGAGCTAGGGCTACGGTGCGAGTGGATGGTGAGCTGAGTGAGTTCTTTGATCTCAATGTGGGACTGAAACAGGGGTGTGTAATGTCTCCTTGGCTGTTTAATATATATATGGATGGGGTCGTAAAGGAGGTACAAGGTAGGGCAGTGGATGTGGGGGTGGCCCTAATGAATGAGGGTGAGATTTGGAAGCTTCCGGTGTTGCTGTTTGCTGATGATACAGTATTGTTGAGTGAAGATGAATGGGAGTTGCAAGGTTTGGTGAATGAATTTGGGACAGTGTGTAGGAGGAGGAAGCTGAAAGTTAATGTAAACAAAAGTAAAGTTATGGTGTTTGAGAGGAATGAAGTCACAGAGTGTGCAGTGAGGTTGGATGGTGAGGATATGGAGAATGTGAGTGCATTCAAGTACTTGGGTAGTGTGATGAGTAAGGATGGAACTTTGGGGGATGAAGTACGTGAAAGGGTACAGCAGGGAAGGAAGGTTGTTGGCACACTGAAAGCAGTGATGAGAAATAAGGAGGTGAGTATGGAAGTTAAGAAGTCACTGCATGATGGTATTGTGATCCCTACCCTGACGTATGGAAGCGAGGCGTGGACCTTGCAAGAGGGGAACAAGTCAAGAGTGAGAGCAGTGGAAATGAGTTACTTGAGAGGAGCATGTGGAGTGACATGGAGGGACAGGTTGACGAATGAAGAAGTGAAGGAACGTTGTGGGGTAGATGTGGATGTGGTTGAAAAGATTAGGAGAAATACACTGAGGTGGTTTGGACATGTGGAGAGGATGGAGAATGAAAGACTGACTAAGAGGGTGTATGTAGGTGAGGTGGAGGGAGGGAGGGGGAGGGGTAGACCGAGGATGAGGTGGAGGGATGGAGTTGAGAGGTATATGAGGGAGGAGGGGGTGAGTTGGGGGGAGGGGAGTCAAATGGTGGGTGACAGAGTGACTTGGAGGCGTTTTGTCTGCTGCCACCCTTTGCGGGATTAGGGCGTCGAGCTATAGATAGATAGATAGAAGAACTGAGGTACAATTTGCTCTTCAAACTGTGAATAATACCAAACAAAATATAATGAGGATCTATATCACCGGAAATGAGAATCTTTACAAGACTAAATTAATAATCAATAATCAGGATTTACAGTGTGACTCCAGAAATATGTATCAGTATTCTTGGAATATTTATCTAGTGTGTAAAACACTAGATTAATATTCCAAGAATACTGATATGCATGGATATATTCCCGTGATCTCTGACGGACTCACTGGGAAGGAACCTAAAGGTTATCACCAAAGAATATTCTCTAAGACTAAATACGCAATGACTGAAGAATCTTATATAAATTAGATACAATAATCAATAGGACCAGCAATCATATGGACCGTAATCAAATGGACAAATGGACCAGCCAAAATCACTTTGATTCAATAAACTAAAAGGGGGGGGGGGATTTAGTGTGTCAGAGGCTAGGTCAAGGCTAGAATACTCGAATCCTTGGAATGCGAGCCACAGCCCTCCGTACCTAGATGAGAATACGAAGAAAGACATTCGCAATTACTAAACTTCTGCAGAGATACCTCTTTGTTAATAACGGCTGGTTTACTGTGTATAAACATTAGTCATATTCACATCAAAACTCGACTTAGCACTATCAATAGCAGAATCATGTTTCAGATTATGAATATCAACCAAGACTAGACTTAAATATAGAATTTAATGGTTAAATTATGAGCTATACTTACAATACTTAAGCATAAGGTTACACTTACAATACTAGTTTATACTAATTTACACTAAGACTTAAAATGATTACACTACACACACACACACACACACACACACACACACATCTCTCTCTCTCTCTCTCTCTCTCTCTCTCTCTCTCTCTCTCTCTCCCTCTCTCTCTCTCTCTATATATATATACATATGTGTGTATGTGTGTATTTTGGGCAGCCGAAACTACACATTCAAATTGCACCAAAATTGGCACAGAAATCGCAGAAAATTCGCTAATGTGAAAAAACTTGGTCTCATCACGATTGAAAAACTTTCATTATATTAAATGAGCGATCATATTCTGACCAAAAAAAAGGCCACTCCTGGCCCCCGGCATAGGATCTCCGTAGAATTTTTTGACCATAGGTACAACTAAAGTATTTCGGATGCGTTTGGACAACTTGGGTTCCATTCCCGATGCTGCAAATAACACGATCAATTGGTTAGCTGCAAAAAATCCAAGTGACAACGTTACACTAGAACAGCACATAAAGGCAAGAGCCCTCCACAGGAGCAATTGCGAGGGCCCTAAGGACCCATGAGCACTTGTACATGTATTATAAAGTTACAACCACAGGATTTGTTCCACTCCTGACAATAGTTGTTACAGCATTAGTTGTTCGTTGGTATGTTGTGAATGACACGTAGACACGTCAGGCAGTTGTCAAAGGCAGATGAACAATTATGGGATTTATTCCTTCTAGTACAGTTGAGGTACACTTGCAAAACACTGACTTTTCTCTCCCACGCTAACTCTGTCCTTCATTCACTGGTGCTCGTTCACAGGCCGACTCTCACTGACTCTGCATATCTAATCCATCCTTCACTGATTATTCTCACTGTTTGACTCAAGAACTGTCACTGATTCACTGACTGTTCACTGACAAAAAGCACAACTTGTAGCTAAATCACTAAAGCTCCTCTGTCTGGGAATCTCGCTCTGGCACACTTCCAATAACCCAAGCTGGTAGGGGGGTAGTTCATCCCAGCACAGCTCCAGGCCCTGTCCCTGAACAGGACTAGTTTCGTGCCATTGTTTGGACACTTGACCAGGATTTTTCCCGGCCTTTCCCTCCCTTATGATCAGCTGATGCAGCAAAGCATGTCACTTGAATTAACCATTTATTGTCCCGCCACCACGAGTGATTACTGTCATGGAGCAATCTGGCACACCATCCAATTCCTCACCCCCGCAGCCAGGGCAAGAGACCTCTACAACCGCAAAACAACCGTCGTCCATGATAGTATTATAGAAAGGCTGAGAGGTTCCCCTGTGCACAAAGCGCTACTTTGATTATCACACACTGGAAGAATCGTAGTATGAGATGTATGTTGGTAATAACGATAGTGTCGTTGGTGAAATAATAAGGAGAATGATGTTTGTTAAACATACGAGAGTGCCTTGTGTGTTACATTTACGACAATGAAGTTTGTGAAATATTTACTATTGTTAAGTTTGTTTATTAATGACGATAGTGACATTTGTGAAATATTTACGGTCGTGACATTCGTGAACTATTTACGACAATGACGACTATGAAATAATTACGATGGTGACGTCAATGAAATAGATACGATACTGACGAGTGATGTGTTTTCACGAAAGGGAAAGTGATTGATGAAACACTTACGATAGTAAGGTTTGTTATATTTACGGTACTAATGTTTACGATATATTAATGAAGTGACGAGAGTGATGTGATTTAACGAAAGACAAAGTGATTTGAGCAAAATTTATCCCGATAGTGGCGGCTTGGAAAATAGCCAGCTAGTTACTACCTCTGTCAGTGTCATCTCAGCAGAAATGTAGACTATGACAACGGAGAAACGTGCGGGAGTGATTCTTTCCAAAATCTTAACACAGTGACGCTTATCATGAAACTGTAAATAGTATGTATAAGTGCCTGCATATAATAACTGCACATGGAAATTAAATGAATGATTTAGTCACAAATGAAAACAAGTAAACCCATCTACACAACACCTGGTGGGGGAATATTTTCCCTGGTAATATGCATCAATTCATCACGTAGTGTTTTGCAGCATGGAAGCAAGCAACGACCGGGAAAAAGGTTGCAATCATGAATCAAGACACCAAGATGATGAGACATGACACAAGACAGCAGGAGGAGGAGGCAGGGAGTCTTGAGCAAGACCAGAGCTTTGAACGTGGTGGAACAGGTAGTGGAGGGCTGGCTGGCTGTCAGCTCACACACGTGCACACTGAGGCAATGGCCAGGCACACCCATCCGAACACAGGCACACTGAAAGCCAAAAACTGCCTCCATTCAACCAGTCCTCACTCCAAAACGCCATCACCTAGCAACCTGCAGACTCTTGCACTGGAAAGAGAAAGAGATGGTGAGTAATGCAAGCTTTATTTGAACTTCCTATTTTGAGTGGTTCCTCAGTTATGAGAGTGTGAAACATAGCTATTCTGTGAATTGCCTGTAGGCTGCAGGAGGAAAATGCAAAAAATGCTCGCAGCCTAGGAATTTATATACCCCCTCCCCCCTGCATCCCCCAACTGGTGCAGTTCAGAAGTTACATTTTCTGACGCAATAATGCACATTCTAGATCCTAGAGGAGAACTCATATTTCTGCACTCAATAATACTCTTAAATTTACAATATTCAGTAACAACAACGAAAAGAACTAAATTTGCTACAGTAAAAGAAAAAAAACAAACAAGATCTCCAGACTGTTCCTCACACTTCCAGATGCAAACACCAACCTAAACCTACGACAGAACACCTAATTTCTATAATGTTCCTCATATCTCCATATATAAAACTCCCTCAAAACTGTGTTGGCCCCAACACAACTACCCAATCCTACCAATTTACAATATACACAGCATAACCTTACAGACTAATGGGTCATTTCTGTCACCTCTGGTGTTCAGGTCCCATGGCACAAAGAACAAGATCTTCATTGCTACCGACTCCATGATTATCTTGGACCCTCCCGTCATCTCTAGTGTCTAGCAGGCCCTTGGCTGCACTCGAAGAACACTTCCCAGATTCATGATATCCCCCAAGGAACATACATCAGCATGCCTCATTGAGAGTCCCCTCAGCTCCTTTATCTGTTTTCTCCAGACACCCGACACTCCTGGCAAACAGATCACATGAGTGGTAGGGAAGTTCTTCCAGAACCTTAACTGTACTCCTCTTGCATACACTGTTTGGTGGCTCCTCATCAACATACTGGCACAACCCCACCACTGTACCCTGATGTACTTTTTTGACACAGAGTGAAAAGTTGGCTGTGGTGATGGGCATTTCCTCTGCCACAGAGTCAACTAAGGTCCTGCCCAACTCCCCTTTCTATCATCTCATGGATCCTGTGCTGAATCAGTCACATGGAAGTGTGCACTGATTATGCAGTGTGTCGCGCCAGACAGCAGCATCTTTAATTCATGGGGGATAATTATAACCCATCTTGTCATCCCGAGTAACTCCACGGCCCTCAGCAGAACACTCCTTCCTTCTAGCCACATATGCATCGAATGGAAATCAAGCAGGCAGCAGTGGGACACCAGGCAGTCCAAACCCAAGATACAGGTGTCCCCAACATCGGCATGACATAGCTAGGGTCTCTTCCTTGCCTCCCTGCTGCACCCCAACACTCACTGGTTCCCCAAACCCAGCGCAGCACCATATAACTCTCCAGAGCTGCTGCAAAGTCTCTGGGACCTGCCTGTGACCCACCACTTCCAGCTTCCATTCTGATCCTGGGTCAATGATCACCAGGCACGCCACTCCCTCAGTTACACCACCCCATGATCCACCACTTCCAGTTTCCATTCTGATCCTGGGTCAATGAGTACCACTCCCTCAGTAACCCTCCCCCCCTTCTGCACACCTGTCATTAGCACCTAAGGGGTATGCTGGTGCTGACCCTCATCCAAACATTGTTCAAAAACTTTTATCCCCTACTTTCTTCATGTATTTTCACGTCTCACTCAATCATCCACTACACATGGGTCCTTTTCCATCACTTCTTCTACCTGGTCGCTTATTCTCTTTACGTTGCTGTATGCCACCTCTTGTTGTTGCACCTGTTTTTTTATGCCATCATACAGTTCATCTTGTAGCTGGCGAAGTTCCTGTAATTCCTACGAAAGTTTTTCTCAGGTCTCGCTTAGTGTTGTGGTTACAATGTTTCTTTTTGTTTATTTTACTGTGTTGTGAACATTGCGAGTATATATATTCTTGTTCTTGTTTTTTTTTTTTTTTTTGCTCAGCTTTTTCCTATTTTGTTTGCTCCTTCTGCTGTGCTTCTTCCAATTTCCTTTGTTCCTGTTGCTGTGCTCTGAATATTACAAGAGTATCTTTAATTTGTTCTTCTTACTGTTTTCTGAACAATGCATGTATATCCTTCTGTGTTCTTCTTCTTGTGATCTGAACATTGCATTCAATTTTTCTTTTGTTCGTCATGCTGTGCATCTTGATGTTTCATTTGTCCTTCATGCTGTGCTTCTCGATATTTCATTTGTTCTCTGATTATTGTGAGTATATCATCTTATGTTTTTCATGATCTGCTCTCAACACTGTGATTATATCTGACAGAGATACGTCCACCATTTCGTCAGCCTGTCCGTGAATTCATCACTCAAGATGTATTTCCACTTCTAACACTAGCTGTTACACCATAAGATTCGTTCCATCCTTGACAGCAGTTGTTGCAAAGCTGGATGTGTTCCACTCGTGACACTGATTTTTACATACTTAGGATTTGTTCTGCTTCTGACACCAAGTGCTGCAACCTTAACGGTTCATTAATACATGAAGAATGACACATAGACAGGCCACGTGGTTAATCAAAGGCTGATAACACTCCTGGGCTTCAGTCCTTGTAAGCACAGCTGAGGTACACTTGCAAAACACCGCCTTTTCTCTCCCACATTAACCCTGTCCTTCACTCACTACTACTACTGCTACTACTACTACTACTACTACTACTCGTTCACTGGCTAACTCTCAATGACACTTGCATAACTACTCTGTCCATCACTGATTATTCTCACTGTTTGATTCACTAACTCTTACTCATTTACTGACTGTTCACAGGCAAAAACGCACATCTCACAGCTAACTCACTAAAACTCTGCTGGCACTCTTTTTCTCTGGTTCACTGTCAGCAAACCAGGTGGGTCCCTTAACCCTCTCTGGCACAGTCACGCGAATCGCATTCCATGTGATTTTGTAGGAAGGAGCACAGTCACTCAAAGGAGCACAAAAAAAATCACAAAAAATTTAGTTTGGGGCCGATTTTCGTCAAATTTTGGTGTGTTTTAGCGGGTGCATGTTTGTCCCAAGGTAAGGCATTGGCAGCACTGTGGCTGCTCTGATCAGACAATGAGTAGCAGAAAAAGCTCAGTATCTCACAACTAGCCGGGCTGGAGGGATGCGCAGCTGTCAGTCATCCCTTTAAACCCCCCATTAATCCCCCCTCCCACCCGAGGCAGAAGCCATTATTGAAATATTGTGATTGTACAGTGTTTGTTACTATAATGTGAAGTGATTGTGTCTATGGAACATAGATATAATGTTTGTAAAACACTGGGGCCCATTATCAGCCATTAGGCCTAAAAGCAGGAGTGTGGTTTGTTATAACGGGGTTTAAACTCTGCTTCACCCTGCCCGTAAATGATGTGAGTATTTTACCTAAGTGAAGCCAATACTTATATTTTGTGAAACATTTAGTGCCTGGATTAATGAAATAACTGACCTACCATAGCAGGCGTTATGTATGCCATAAAGATATGCCATAATTGCTAAGGAAACCAGTGGTCATGTATGCCATAGAGTCAGGAAGGAAATAATAGAGGAGGTTGGGATAGAATCATGTGATAGTGTTTTATATTGCGTATGGTTTAGTGTGAAACATACGTATAAAGTAGTGCATCGAGTGTTCACTGAGAAATGTTGCATGCATTGACTGACTTAGCTCAAACCTAGCGCAAGAATCAGAGACAACAAATACGCCACACAGTCACAGACTTCAGCGCAAAAGGTATTGTACCAATCTCAGACAGTGCTATTTTGCATATGGTTTAGTGTGAAACATACATATAAAATAGTGCAGCGAGTGTTCACCGAGAAATATTGCATGCATCGACTGAGCGAAAACATAGCCCAAGTATCAGAGAAAAGAAATATGCCACAGCCACATATAAATATACGTATGTCGTGCAGTGAATGTTCATGGAGAAATCTATTGTGTGTATCGCATGTGTTTTAGGCAAACGTATCACAAGGAGAGAAGAAAATACGCCACAGCCACAGACACACACACACGCTCAACCACTACATAACTCCTCATCTTCCAGCAATCCTTCAAGCTCCTGTCAGCATCTCAACACCTCTGGAGGAAGTGAGTTATCCATATTATGTTGATTTGTATATTGACCTGTTTCTATAATTCTACATTTTTTACACAAACAAGTATTGTTTTTTACCTACACACACACATGAGATGGAAGAAAGTTCAGCTTCAGTATCAGTACCTAGCAAAAAGGCTAGTGGTCATGTTGAGTTTCTGAGAGCACTATCAAAAACCTTATGATATTTTACGTGTATATTATAAGTAAAAAAATAAAATGATAAAACCTAACGAGCAAAAATATGTAGGTGTAGGTGAAGCAGAATGCTTTTATCTCACCTGTGGGCGAGGAGGAGTATTCTACGTTTGTTGTCCAATTACTCCTAAACTATTGTACCTATCAATTTCCCATAAGAACCATGATAAAGAACAGTGAATTCTACATATGTTCAGGACATAACAATGTAATATCTCTGACAAAAAGATGGGAATATAATGATATTTGTGCGTGCATCACGAAAGTGATGCATGGCCATGAGTACCCAGTCGCTTTTGGCGATTTACTCAAAAATTATGAGGCGTATCAAAACCAGGGGTGCTCATGAGAAAGCTCGTGAAATTCTGCATAATATTATGCAATAAAAACATAACGTGTGTGAGAAAAGATCTTCTTAAGAGCTCCTTGAATTTTTTTTTTCAAAAATGGCTTTCAGTTTCTGGCTATTTTCTCAAAAACTACAAATCTTATCACAACCGGATTTGTCTCATTAGAGAGCAGATGAAATTCTCTATCAAATCTTCTAATAACATTTTCCTGTATGATGGAAAGCATTTGAATGGTGATGTTGGGAACTGAAACTGATGTAGCAAAATGTTTATTCATGGCAGCCTAATGTTGTTTTATTCGTGTTTTCCTGTTTATTTATTTATTTTTTTTTTTTTGGTGCTTATCAGCTAGAACAAACATCAACGAATAAAATGAGATGGGTTCCATGGCAGTAAATTGATGTTTGGGTGGCGACAATAAGGCGAGAATACATCTTATTTGCCGCGTGCGGGCAGCCAGGCCGGGTGGCCAGGTGGATTAAATTGTGCGCCAGAAAACTTGCCAAAACATATCATGTGCGAGAGGGTTAATTTACCCCTCTGGCTCACCTTAATAGCACAATTCAAATTATTCTAGTAATGGAACTCACATTTTCTGATTCAGTAATGTACATTTTAGATCCTAGGGAAGAACCCACATTTTCTCACACAATAAGACAACTAAATTAACAATATACACAAAAAATAACCATGACAAGAAATAATTCCTACTGTAAGAGAATGAAAAAACAATGCCGAAATCTCCAGAATGCTCCTCACATTTCCAGATGCAAAAAACAACCCAAACCTATGAAAGAACACTTGACTTTTAGAATGTTCTTCACATCTCCAGATATAAAACACTACCCTGTTACTACCGGCACAACAGTATTATGACAATTTTTAAATTCTGCTACTTATGCACAGAGTGGCACTAGGTATGTGGATGAATAAACATTAGTCAGGTAATGGAGGGAGATAGAGAATTTGAAAGTATACTTGAATAGTGATCAGTAAGATGAAAAACGTGGAAGTTATAGGGTGTTTGCACGCATTTGTTTGGTGTGCATAAGAAACTTTAGAATGCAGTCAAACAGCATGTAAAACTGGTACCATGATTAAACTATATAATAAGTTAACAAGATTTCTTTGGCTGATGATATGCACAGCAGTCCAAATCCTGACCCTTCCAGGTTCACGTACAAGCGGCCCACTGACAATAACTGGGGCACCAGGCAGAGTGATGGGTCCTGGACTGGCATGGTGGGGTTGCTGATGAGAGAGGTGAGTCAGTAGTCCTGGACTGATATGGTGGGGTTACTGATGAGAGAGGTGAGTCATGGGTCTTGGACGAGTATTGTGGGTGTGTTGATGTGAAAGGTGAGTCATGGGTCCCTGACTTGCAGGTAGTGCTACTGATGAGAAAGGTGAGTCACGAAACCTGGAATGGCATGGTGGGGCTGCTGATGAGAGAGACGAGTCATGGGTCTTGGATGGGCATGGTGTTGCTGCTGATGAGAGAGGTGAGTCACAGGTTCTTGACTGATTTGGTGTGACTGGTGAGAGTGATGAGTCACGAGTCTTAGATTGGCATGGTGGTGTTTCTGACAAGAGATGTCATGGGTCGTGGATTTGCATGGAGGGTATGCTTAACCGTATGAGGCACGTTAACGTGAATCGCGTTCTTTGTGGTTTGGCATATAGACGCATGTAGACGCAAATCGCGTTGTTAAGCAGAGAAAACGCCATCAAAAGGAAAGTTTTTGTCCGATTTGCGTCAAATTTTGGTGCATTCTAGTGGGTGCGTCTCTCATCCGAGGTAAACAATTGGCAACACTGTGACTGCTCTGATGAGACAATGCACTGCAGAAAAACTTCAGTATCTCATGACCAGGCAGGCTGAAGGATAGTGCTGCTGTCAGTCGTCCCTTTAAATCCGCCATTTTCCCCCTCCCACCTGAGGCAGAAGTTATTATTGAAATATTCTGACTGTACAGTGTTTTTGACTATAATGTGAAGTGACTGTGTCTATGGAACATAGATATATTGTTTGTAAAGAATTGAGGCCCGTTATCAGCCGTTAGGCCTAGAAGCAGGAGTGTGGTTTGTTATTGCAGGGTTTCCACTCTGCTTCACCCTGCCCATAAATGATGTGTGTATTTTACCTTTATAATGAAGCCAGTACTTATATTTTGTGAAACATATAGTGCTGGATTAGTGAAATAACTGACCTACCATAGTAGGCATTATGTATGCCATAGAGATATGCCATAGTCGCTAAAGAAACAAGCAGTCACATACGCCATAGAGTCGTGACGAGAATAATAGACGAGGTTGGGATGGAATTATGTGATAGTGTTTTATATTGCATATGGTTCAGTGTGAAATATACATATAAAACAGTGCAGCGAGTGTTTGTCAAGAAATATTGTGTGCATTGACTGACTTAGCTCAAACCTAGCGCAAGTATCAGAGACAACAAACACGCCACACAATCACAGACTTCAGTGAAAAGGTATTGTACCAATCTCAGACAGTGCTATATTGAGTATGGTTTAGTGTGAAACATACGTATAAAATAGTGCAGCGAATGTTCACCAACAAATATTGCATGCATTGACTGACTTAGTGAAAACCTAGAGCAAGTATCAGAGACAACATATATGCCACACAATTACAGACTTCAGTGAAAAGGTATTGTACCAGTCTCAGACAGTGCTGTATTGCTTAATGGTCTAGTGTGAAACATACAAACAAAATAGTGCAGCAAGTGTTCACTGAGAAATATTGTGTGCATTGACTGACTTAGCAAAAACCAAGCACAAGAATCAGAGACAAGAAATATGCCACACATATATACATATGTCTTGCGGTGAATGTTCATGGAGAAAGCTATTGTGTGCATTGCATGTGTAGTGCAAGGAGGAGAGATCAAAATACGCCACACACACACACACACACACACACACACTACATAACTCCTCGTCTTCAAACCCTTCAAGGACCTGCCAACATCTCAACACCTCTGGAAGAAGTGAGTTATCAGTATTTTGTTAATTTCTGTATTGACCTATTTCTATATTTCTATATTTTTTACAGAAATAAGTACTGTTTTTTACATATACACATATGAGATGGAAGAAATTTCAGCTTCAGTATCACAACCTAGCAAAAAGACTGGTGGTCACGTTGAGTTTCTGAGAGCACTGTCAAAAGCTTATGATATTTGACGTGTATACTTTGAGAAAAAAAAGATAATAATAAAACCTAACGAGTGAAAATATGTAAGTGTGGGTGAGGCAGAGAAAGGGAGCGTTTTTTTTCTCGCTTGCAGGCGAGGAGGAGTATTCAACGTTTCTCGTCCATTTACTCGAAAACAATTGGACATATTGATTTCCTGTAAGAACAATGATAAAAATCAGTGAATTCTACGTATGTCCAGGACAAACCAATGTAATATCCCTGATGAAAAGTCGTTGTTACATTGGCGGAAATATAAAGGTTATTGTGTACACATGACAAAAGTGCTGCATGGCCATGAGTACCCAGTAGTTTTTTGTGATTTACTCGGAAACTATGAGGCCTATAAAAAATTGGCGCAGACCATGAGAAAGTTGATGAAATTCTACACAAGATTATGAAATAAAAACATTATGTATATGAGAAAAGTTTTGCGGAAAAGCTCCCTGCACAAAACTTTTTTTTTTTTTTCAAAAAAATGGCTTTCAGTTTTTGGCTATTTTATCGAAAACTACAAATCTTATCAAAACAAGACTTTCCCATTAGAAAGCTGATGAAATTCTCCATCAAAAGTTCTAATAACATTTTTCTGTATGATGGAAAACATTCGAACTAGGATGTTGGGAAATGAAATTGACCTTCAGAAATGTTTATTCATGGTGGCCTAATGTACTTTTATTTGTATTTTTCTGTATTTTTTTTTTTCACTTATCAGCTAGAACAAACATCGGCGAATAAGATATGTAGGCTTCATTGCAATATATAGAGGTCTGGGTGGTGAAAATAAAGCGAGAATATGTGTTTTCAGTGGCGCGCAGGCGGGCTGGTGGGGAGGGGGGTGGAGTAAAATCGTGTGTCGGCAAAACCTGTAAAAGTTATGCGTGCGCGAGAGGGTTAAGAGAAATATAATTACCCCTGTCAAGGAGGCTTTGTGTGTGTGTGTGTGTGTGTGTGTGTGTGTGTGTGTGTGTGTGTGTGTTATTATGGAAAACAGTTGGGTTAAATGCACCTAATTATAAATAATGATTTTAGATCATAAGAGGAACATGTGATAAGTAACAGGGTCAATGGCCAAAGACAAATTTTAGTGGCCTGGAGGAGTTTAAGGCTTTCTCAGTGCGTTTATTTACGAGCTGTAATCGATTTTGTCACTTTTACAGGAGGCTGTAGGGTAGAAGAGGATTTAAATCAATGCTTATCAATTATACGAATGGCATTAAGGCTGACAATCCATTTTGCCAAGTCCCAACTCTATGCTGACTACTCCCCACAAATGTCGAATTAAGGGTATCAAATTCTTGTTTCACTTCTATGTACGAATGGGACAGAGCAACAGTTCTCAACTGGTGGGTAATTATGTCCATAGGGATAATATAACATCTCCAGAGGGGTATTGGAGGTTATTGTTTAAAATGGTTCATCAATTAAAAAAAAAATGAAAGGTTATTTTCATGTAGATTGTAGATAAAAACAAGCATTGCTGCCAGACGTGTAGGTTGTGACTTTACAAGTAATACTTCAAATTCATAGCAATTAAGAGTGTATCTACAGTTATATCAGCTTATTTGGTGATATTCTGGTATGTTTCCAATTCCAGCCATGTTCAGTTCAGCACAGTAACAAGAACACTAAGTATCTGGCAATAACGTTCATCATTTATCAGAGATGGAGACGAACGGTCAGAGAGGAAGGAGACACTGATACTTGATGTGTTAAATAATGAAAGTCAATTAAAATTTGCAAATTTAGCAAAACCTATATTTACAGCCAGGGGTCAAGAAACATGCAAACTCATCTGCCTATACCAGTGACAGTATCTAAAGAAAGACCAGTTGAAATTTTTTGTCATAAAGCATTAGAAAGTAAAATGGTTTATTATTACAAAGTTATATATCAAGGTCAGCTGTTCATAAGAATATATAATTCCCAACATACACTGAATCATAGTTGGTTCATTTCCAAAGAGTGCAATTTTAGAACTAAACCAATCATAACTATCAATTATCTTTTATTACATTTACCCCTAGATGCTGGGCTATTGTTAATGCAGTCGTCACCTCACTGTGGGCATTTTCCTGTAAATTGCTTGTTATCAAACCTCAATATCTCGGAAAGTATAGTACTCAGGGAAACAAATTAATGACCATATTATTGACCAACTCTTCCTCTTGTCATTGCATTGATGAGTAGTGACATGAGGAAGAGAACTAATCTTCAGTGTAAGAGCAGGACGTGTCCGTGTCCCACGGTGCCTACAATGGCTTTGCTATCAGTGTGATAACTTCTCCACTACTAGATATACTAGACATTGTTGCATCCTAGGCATGCTTTATGGCACTATCACTTAGCTCCTCTTTAGTATCCTTGGAAAGAGGTTTAGCGGGGATGGATGATGCAACTGGATACAGCTGGTGCAGATGGAATCAGACAATTAGGAGCCTGAAGACACGGTTGTACACCTGGCAAAAACCCGGGACAGACTGACTCCCACCTCTTTGGTATGGAGGGACTCTCTCCCTACCTGTTGGTGTCCAGATGAAATGGCGGCTGGTTCAGATGAGTAGCGCCGCAGGAGAAGAATTCAAGCTCCACCACCCGCCAAACCCAGATTTCCCGCTCAAACGGTAGCCAGATGCATCCTTTACCATGTGGTGGGAGATGGATGCTTCTCTCTCTGTGCTGATAGGGTCGAAAATGCTATAGAATAACAACGTGTGCCAGTCCGTATGACATTGTCACAGAATGTACAACACCGCTGAGAGAGAAGAATCCAAGCACTAAACAGGGTGGCGTGGTGGCCACCAGCCAATCAGAGCATCAAAAGGAATGACGTGCTGTGCCATCACAGCCAGCCGGCCAATGGCGCAGAGCCTGATGCTGTGACGTAGGCTGTGCACGGCCAATCAGCTTGCTGCAGCTGTCTCGAGGAAGCAAGGATAGCCTCAGTCTCACTCTCCCTCGGCCGCAATTAACATTGACTCTTGGATTATCTGTGCTTTTTTGGATTTTATAGCCATGGCTACACATGATTCTAGCAGTGATGTTGATAGCCCGCAAGCTATTGCTGTTCTTCGTGACGCGAGTGATAGTGAGAGTGAAGTGGAGAAAGGAAGAGGGAGAAAAAGGCCTCGAAATGTGGAGGAGTGGGGCAGTGTTGTGGCCAAGGTGAAGCATAATCTAGGCCAAGCCTACACGAGTTATAAAACCAATAAAGGGGTTTCTGCACGTGCAATTGGTAATCCTTGCCGTGATGGGTGCTTTGGGAAGGTTACGAAGCTGGCAGAGTCGAGCACAACGTCGCCCTCCCTGATGAGGATGACGAATTGCTTGATTATTGCGACTAATCCTGGGGGGACGGGGGGGGAGGGAGGAGGGGGGATGAATCAACATTCAACAGTCAAGTCACTCCAGTGTGGTAAGTACCCCTAATATTAGTGTTATAATCATGTTTCTAATCATTCTTTGCAGGAAAAGATGACATTTAGCTGAACTCATCATGCACATGATTGGTATTATTAATTAATAATAATTACTAAATAAGTATTGTCATAAGTTTTTTTCATACCATTATGAAGCTGATGCTTTAAGGTTTATTTTGATATGTGAAACATAAAAATCATAGGGTTGATTATTGAGATTTTTTACATTTCTTAAAGGCAAACTTTAGGAGCGATTTCTGCCATTTTTTAAAAAGGACGCTTAGATTCTTCTCCCGCGGCGCTACTCAAATGGTGGCAGGAAGACACTTGTGGGTATAGCCGTCACCTAGTGGCCATGTAACACCCTGATTGTGACTTGTTTAGACATTGCCTGGCGAATTGGGGCTGAATAATTAAGGACTTTTAATAATTATCAAGTATTACAATAAATTAAGGATTTAATTTAAAAATTCAGGCTTTAATATTACTTCAGACGTAGGATTCGTCCCACTCCTGACAAATTTTTACAACCTTAGCTGTTCATACATACGGTGAGAATGAAACCTAGAAAAGTCAAACAGTTAATCAAAGGTGTTTGTGTGTGTGTGTGTGTGTGTGTGTGTATATATATATATATATATATATATATATATATATATATATATATATATATATATATATAGTAAAGCCTCAGTAACTTGGACACTCATGACTTGGATCCCCATACAGGTCGGACAGGGAGGTCACTAAGTGGCCATATGAAAAATTCAAAGTTACATTGTGTAATGTCATAAACATTTTTTCATTGACACAAACCTTTCATAAATACACAGTAGAACCTCATAGCTGCCAAACTTATAAATAACGACCTCACTAATTAATGATTTCTTCCTAAAAAAAAGTCTGAAAAATATAGAAAATAAAGTTTTTTCCAGTATATAATTGACCTATTTAAAGGAAAATCTCCATTATCACCAGTATAATTCTGCTAAGGAAAATCCACTCCAAAAAACATTGACTTACCTCGCCTTATTTTTTATTCTTTTACTATCCTTGTGGTCGTTTATGAATGCTGCGGTGGGACAAGCGGAAGATGTGTGTGGTGTGAGACGAGTGAGTGGTGGTGTAAGAAAGGGAAGTGAATGGTGGTGCAAGGAAGTAAGTATGGCTGTGGCTGAGAAGAGACGTCTAGATGAATTGTGGTTGCAGAGGAAGAATGAGGTGTCATATGAGAGGTATATGGAAAAGGGGACTAAGGCAAGAAGGGCTGTGCATGATGCTAAAGTGCCAGCAAATGAGAGGTGGAGTAGGCGGTTGACTGAAAATTTTCAAGAGAATAAGAAAATGTTTTGGAGGGAGGTGAAAAGGGTGTAAAAGGGAGAGTCTGAGTGGGAAGAGCGGTTAAAAGCACAGGAGGGAAGGATGTTAAATGAGATGGATGCAGTAAGAAAGAGATGGGTGGAGTATTTTCAAAAGATTGTTAAATGTAAAGGAGGAAAGGGAGGCTGAGATTTTGTCAGATGGAAGGGTGCAAGGCATAAATATCTTGAGAGAGTTGAATGATTCATTGATCACAATGGAGGAAGTTCAGGAGGCACGAAAGGAGATGAAAACAGGGAAATCTGCAGGTATGGATGAGTGTGCTGTGGAATGCCAGAAAGGTGGTGGAGTGACAATTGTTGACTGGTTAGTATGATTGCTGAATGTGTCTTTTGTGAGAGGTATGGTGCCAGTTGACTGGGCAAGTGTTTGTGTGGTTCCATTGTATAAGGATAAGGGTGATAAATATGAATGTACTAGCTTTAGGGGTATAGGTCTGTTGAGTGTTGCAGGTAAGGTGTATGGTAGAGTATTAATTAAGAAAGTAGTTAAGAGAGGGTACAGAGGAAGTGACTGGTGATGAACAGTGTGGCTTTAGGAGAGGGAGGGGATGCGTGGATCAGGTGTTTGCTGTGAGACAAGTATGTGAAAAATCTTTATCAAAAAGTAAGGATGTGTTTTGGGTGTTCATGGATTTAGAGAAACCGTACGATAGAACTGATCGGGAGTTTTTGTGGACTGTTTTGAGATTGTATGGACTTGATGGTAGGTTGCTAAAAGGAGTGAAAAGTTTTTAATGTAAAAAGTAGATGATGTGTAAGAGTGGGAAATACTACGAGTGATTGGTTCCCATGAGAGTGGGGCCGCGGCAGGGATGTGTGATGTCGCCTTGGTTGTTTAATATATATATTTGCATGGTGTTGTAAGGGAGGTGAATGCAAGAGTGTTAGGTGGACGTCTGAGTCTGGTGAATGTTGATGATAGAGAGTGGAATTTTAATCAGCTGCTGTTTGCGGATGATACTGCACTGATGGCTGATTCAGAGGAGAGACCGAGACAGTTGGTAGAGGAGTTTGGAAGGGTGTGCGAAAGGAGGAAATTGAGAGTAAATGAGAATAACAGCAAAGCGATGAAGTGTACGAGGTTGGTAGATGGTAGGAGGATGAATATAGAAATATAGTTTTGAATGGTTAGTTGCTTGAGGAGGTAGAGTGTTTTAAGTATTTAGGGTCACATCTTGCTGTGGATGGAAGAATAGATGCAGAAGTGAAGTTTAGAATAAATTAAATAGGGAAGGTGCTGGGAGGAATGAAAAAAGTATTTAATGTCATTCACTCAGAATGGATGTAAGAAGAAAGCTGCATAAGGGTGCTGTGGTACTGACTGTGTTATATGGGGCCGAAACGTGGAATATGAGTGAAGCAGAGAGGAAAAGTTTGAATGTAATAGAGATGAGGTGTCTGAGGAGTACGTGTTGAATGACGCATATGGATTGCGTGAGAAAGGAAGTATGAAGGAGAACTTGAGTTGTGCAGATGGCTGATCGAGTTGAACAGAGGGTGTTGTCATGGTCTGGCCATATGGAGAGAATTGATGATGAGCGATTGGTGAAAAAGATAACTGGAGTGGATGTGAGAAGTGCAAGGCTGAGAGGAAGACCACGAATAGGATAGATGGACACTGTGAAGAGAGTGTTGGATGTGAGAGGGATGTCTGTTGAGCAAGGAAGAGTGGCTGCATGTGATAGGAAAGAACAGAGAGAGATTGTTAATGAATAAATGATGATGCAACCCTGAGGGGATATTCTCCCGCATTTAGTCTGAAACATTTATTTATGGGTAATGCATTACCGTAACAGTGGCTCATAGGCTATACAAATTACCACTTAATGTCATTTTCAGGAAGGCATCAAGAGTTAGCGAATTTCAAGAATTAGGGAGGGGTTTGGAATGGAACCAACGCCAATTTGGGAGGGGGGTTACTGTAATGTTAAAGAGACGTCATAGTTTTAATATGTTGTACTTTGGTGTGCCTTAATACATTGCATGCATGAAAATGTGATAATTTATGCGGTTTTTCAGTACAAACCCATGTAGGTCAAATAACTGCATAACTCAGACTGAGTTACCCCCCAGTTAGTCTGAGTTACCGTGGCTTGACAATACACACACACACACACACACAAACAAATATATAAATAAATATATATATATATATATATATATATATATATATATATATATATATATATACATATGCATGTGTGTGTGTGTGTGTGTGTGTGTGTGTGTGTGTGTGTGTATGTGTGTGTGTGTGTGTGTGTGTGTGTGTGTGTGTGTGTATTCGCCTAAATCACGGTCTTGTGAGACTGGGCACATGCCATGATTTGAGAATTTCGCAATTTAGAAATAACTAACCTTATGGGAAAAATTACTGGTGAGTCTGTCATCTTGGAAAAGTTCCCCACGTTACCCCTAAACTGACATCAAACTGGACACCAGTAATCTCTAACAACCTGGAAAAGAAATTAGTAAAGCATTTAATGGAAATGAACAATATTGTAAGATTTTTACATGTATGTAACTAACAACATTGTTTGAATGGACGGGGGAAGGGGGAGGGGTTTTTCCTTATAACATGTAACTTCTGAGTGTAGGTTAACATTGGCTCTTCTTCCCCTTCCTCAAAGAAGTTGTAGACTTTGGAGGGTTACGATCAGCCATAGTAAAACGGGGCAGGCGGAGGAAGCACGGGGGGGGGGGAAATTCTCACCTCCACCACACCGGAACCACACGCCGTCAGCAGACCATAGACAAAGCACCCACATGAGCCAGGAGGCGGGTCTTTCGCACGCTTGCCCTTCAGGCTTGGTGTGGAAGGGAAGCACTGTAATTGGCTTAGAATAAGAGCTTTGCTTGAATATTGTTGGTTTAGTAATGAATCGAGACCCCGTGGAGAGTTTGAACAGCCAATATATTCAGCTGCACGTTGATTTGTTGGCCGACGTGGTGGCATTTTGGTGCAAATGCCTCATAGCCCGGGTGCCAGCTGAGTCAGCTGATTGCAGATTCCTCAAAAAATACATCACGTTACGGGCTGTCATATATGATTAGTTGATAAATAAAATAACATTTTAATTTTGTTAATTTGAGCTACTGAAGATTACGGAGTAAATGGGACGTTGTTGAATGCCATGAGGAGTAGGTATGAGGGTGCTAAGGCTGCAGTGCGTGTGGATAGTGAACTGATTGAAGGTTGGAATGAAACAGGGATTTGTCATGTCGCCATGCTTGTTTAATCTATATATGAATGGAGTTATAAGAGAGATACAAGAAAGGGCAGTGGATGTTGGAGTGGCCATAATGAGAGGACCGTGTCTGAAAACTCCCTGTACTGTTGT
>NC_136961.1:29411630-29426630 GCF_032717465.1 Coenobita brevimanus | reverse complement strand
ATCCAATGTCCTTCCTGTGGCCTCTCTGTCCAATTTTGTCTTGCTGTTAGGCATAGTACTTTTCCATTTGTTTAACATAATGTCTGTTTACTTTTATCTGTTTTTCATGAGCCAAAACTAATGCGGTACTGATGTTTGTTACTGATTCTAACTGGGATTTAAAGTTTCTCGATTCACAAAATGTGGCTTCGTGATAAGCACTTCTCTTATGCTATGAAAATCCAGTCTTTTCCAATTGCATTTTTCCACTGTCTATATAACTTGACGGTGTGAAGATATTTCCTGACATGGTTTGGCCAGGAACAGGGAACAACCTACAACTGGATATTTAAGCCATGGGTACAGTTCATAACATCTGGCTGAGGAAGCCCATCTCTTTTTGCCAAAATGTGTGCTGGAACCTTTTGCAAGTTTTGGTTGTTCTGGCTCATCAGCTCGTCCAGCACTGCTGTTAGAGGATCCAGGAGGCTTATGAATTATCTTACATGTAGCTCTTTGTTCTGCTGGTGTTTCACATGTTAATACAGCACTGTCTTCATTAGCTATGTTGTCATCATCTCCCTCAGACTCTGATTCACTGCCACCATCTAACCACACATTTTCCTTCTTATCAGAAAGATGCATGGAAGTAGTATCAGCAGAAAACTAGCTTGGTCTGTTGGCACTTCATGCAGGTAGCTCAGTTTCAACTGCCGGTCATATCCCAATAAGGAAATGCTGAATACTTCTTCCCCATATTGACTAAAAATATCCATCACAACTCACAACCACTTGTTGAGAAGCGGGATTTGCTAATTAGGTGGTCTGGAAGTTTCTCAGAGTATCTGGTATTTTACTGATGCATCTCAGACTTGCCAGTTAGCCTGTTGTTAGTGAGTGCAATTATTTTGTAAGTTGTACATTAATTTTTATGCTCTTTTTCTCTATAATGGTTTGTTTATGTGATTGTTTGTTAAATTATATAATTTGAGTTTGTATGCTAAATAATTTAGAATGTTATGCAGTATAAGAAAACTCTTGCATGTGTTGGATGTCTCCAAATTGGTAACTGTTGTAACCGTTGCTCTCTCGGGAATACACGAGGTGTGGAAAAGTGTAGAACACTGTAGAATACAGGAAGCTTATATGAGGATGGGGAAGAGACTAGAGCAGTTTCAGTCAGTTTCAGTTAATTTTGAGCGTAGTGCAGTATTAGTGCAGCGCAGTTAGTGAAGATTATCTCCGGTACTTTTGAAAACAGTGAAATGACGTTAATAAGCATTAAGTGTAATCATTTGGAAAATAAAGACAACGATTTTTAGAACCCAGTGTTTATTCAAGATGCCTGAGCTGATCTTGTGTACTGTAAACTGTAAGGCTGCCTCTTGGAAGAACATCTCACTAGGCAACGTCCTTCCTATGCTGAACTACTGCTGTTGGAGCCTGTGACAGTGTGGGGCGGGTACGTAACACTGGTGTCAGGAGTGGGAACTCTGGATTGGTATCGTTCGAATTGTGTCACACATCAGGTACAACAATACCAAAACTGCAACCATGATTACAAATATTTGCCGAAAAAAGTTATTGGGCAATTGCCAATTTCTTGCATGCAAAAATAACTTCAATCATTCCACTATCTTATGTGAAAGGGAAATAAAAATTGATTGGCATTAAATATTTTATTTGATAATCTTTATGAAAATAACTCTAACAATGAAGCTGGTTACTAAAAAAAAAAAATGTAAAAAAATACTTTGGTGTGGCTGATGTGGATGGGAATTAGAAGGATTGAAGATGGAAGGTGTGGCCCTCGTCGGACGTCGTCCTCCGATTTTTTGGTGTCCCAGGACAGGATCTGTGAAGAAAATAAAAAAGGGTAAATTATTTTGGCCTAAAAAAAAAGCCTCCAAAATCAATAATTTTTGGGGGGACGTAAATATGGAGGGATCTGCATGAAATTATGTATGAATGTACTCATAAAATCCAGGAACTTCCCTAATACACAAATATTGACTTCTGAATGCAACAGATGCCACAAAAAAAATCAGTATATGGGGTCAACTTTTGAGAGGGCTGAGTTTTGTTTGGAAATTGATTTGTTATGGTATCTAAACATTCATGGCTCTTCACCAAAATTTGCATGCAATTGCCCACATGATCTAGCAACACAGTACATATAAAAGTAATGAGTTTGGGATGCGATGAATGCCACCATAAACTATTTATGTGAAGGTGCCTGTTTGCCGAACGATACCTATTTGAGGTCAAAATTCCAAATATTCTTGGGATACTTAGATACCTCCAGATGAACATGAACTTTTGTACAAATATTACCCAATTTTGTTCAGGAAGAAAGTAAGATGGATTCTTACCTTCATGTGTGGGACCTGAGGCCGACATCTCACTTGTGGTGGCTGCAGATTGGACACTTGCAGGCACCTCACACCATCTTTGCCCTGGAATTATTGCTTCTTGGACACATGAAGCACCTCAGCCTCTTCCTTTCAGCTTGGGGTGGTACATCGGAGAGGGGGGGGGGGGTCAGTGTTCACTGCAAACGTCATGCCAATAAAGGTCCTTAATTCCCTGGAGAGTGTGTGTGGTGCACCTGTAGCCGATGTAACCACCATGGGTGACACAGTTCCTCTGCTAAGTGAAGGCCGAAGTCCAACCTGGCCATCTAGTCTGTAGATGACAAGTGGGAATGCAAGATGTGTGCATTTGTGACCACCAAGTTGATGATTCCATAGAAGAATGTTGCAGCTGGTACCATCACTCGATCAAAGGTGTCAACTCCTCCCTTGGTGGCATTGTAAAATATCTACGCACCCATCTTCTTGGTCTCTATTACATCTTTTTTATGCAAAGAAGAAGGAACCAAAGGCCGTGAGCCTGCACTTATTGTTCCTTCCAAGAGAAAAACAAAATACAAGAGAGAGCCAAATTCAAGATCCAATCACTTTGAGATGCCTGGACACACTGCGTTTGAAAGATTGGAGATCATAGGATGCAGGAAATACAGACAAAGGGAGACAGTTCGAGAGTTGGTTTGTTGCATAAATGAAGGACTGGGAGTAATAGTTAACTCATGCATTAGAGAGTTGGACAGAAAAGGGATGAGAGTTTGCTGCTAGACAGGTGCTAGGCATCCATTGTAATGGTGGAGGAATGCATGCAGACAGTTCAAAGGAGCAGTGACCATTGTAGTAGTGACAGAAAACAAATAAAGATGCAACAGTGCGGTGAACAGACAGAGGTTGGAGTAGTCAGTAAGAGGAGGAGAGTTAATGAGATGAAAAGCCTTTGACTCCAACCTATTGAGAAGAGCTGTATGTGGGAAGCCTCCCCACACATGAGAGTTGTACTCCACACAGGGGTGGATAAAACCCCTGTATAGAGTCAACAATTGTGCAGGGGTAAAGAAGGAATGGAGTCGGCTTAGCACACCTAATCTCTTGGAAGCCGATTTCACAAGAGATGTAATATGATCTTTCTAAGATAAGTCCCGAGTAAAAGAAACCTCAAGCATGTTCAAGGATGATGCAAGATTAAGCTGAATATTATTAAACATTAGTGGGTATACCTGGGGAAGATTATCTTGGGTTGATAGGTGTAAGAACTGAATCTTTGATTCATTAAAAACAACCAGATTATTTTTACCCCTGTCAGAGATACGAGCCAAGTCAGACATTAGGTGTACCATAGCCTCATCCCTTGTTTGTTGAAGTAACTGCTGAGATGGGCGTTGTGGGAACCAAATGGAAAGGTGAAGGGTGAAGTCATCAGTGTATGCGTGGGTAGGGTTAGATGTACAGCTTAGTTGGTCATTGATGAATAAAAGGGAGAGAGTTGGTGATAGGACAGAGCCCTGAGGAACACCACTGTTGATAGATCTAGGAGAAGAACGATGGCCGTCTACAACAGCGGCTATAGAATGACAAGGAAGGAAGCTAGAGATGAAGGCATAGATAGAAGGATAGAAACCGTAAGAGGGCAGTTTGAAAATTAAAGATTTATGCCAGACTCGATCAAAAGCCTTTGAGATGTCAAGTTCAATGGCAAAGCTTCCGCCAAAGTCCCGAAAGGAGGATGACCGTGAGTCTGAAAGGTAGGGGAGAAGATCGCCAGTGGAGCGTCCCTGATGGAACCCATACTGACGATCAGAAAGAACGTTGTGACAGGAAAGATGCTTTAAAATTTTTATGTTAAGAATTGACTCAAAAACTTTTGAGATACAGGATGTTAAAGCAATTGGACGATAGTTAGAGGGTTGGGAATGGTCACCCTTCTTTGGGACTGGCTGAATGAGAGCAAACTTCCAGCAAGAAGGAAAGATGCAAGTTGATAGACAAAGGCGAAAGAGTTTGCCTAGGCAGGGTGTAAGCACAGAAGCACAGTTCTTGAGAATAAAAGGAAAGACTCCATCAGGCCCATATGCCTTATTAGTATTGAGGCCTGTGATGGGAGAAAATACATCAGTTGAAGAAATTTTAATGTCAGCCATGAGGAAGTCAGAGGGGGGAAGTGATGGAGGAACAGCACCAGAATCATCTAAGGTGGAATTGGAGGAGAAGGTCTGAGCAAAGGGATCTGCTTTATCAGTAGAAAAAATAGCTACAGACCCATCAGAGTAGAAAAGAGGAGGGAAAGATGATGAGGTAAAGTTGTTAGAAAGGTTTTTGGCAAGGTACCAGACGGAGCAGGAAGAATTCGAGTTGGAGAGTTGAAAGCATTTTAGTACGGATGAAATTATTTTTAACAGAGAGAAGAACAGACCTTTTATCGGCCCTCTCCTTGTTCCGAGCAGCATTAGAACAAGCGTGATTAAACCAAGGCTTTCTTGCATTAGTCAAAGGATACGAGAAAGGAATGTATGCTTCCATCCCCGAGAGAATAATGTCTGTAATGAACAAGGCACACTCAGATGCTTCCCGGCCATGGAAGCAATTAATCATTCCAGGAAAAATAAAAGAAGTACTGCCTCAGGGCCTCTCAATCCGCAGCTCTGATGTGCCACAGACGACGTTTCTTTGGAGGGTCCACAGGCTGTACTGGAGCGATAGGACAGGTTAAGTTGATAAGGTTGTGATCGGAGCAGCCCAATGGAGAGAAAAGATTAACAGTGTAAGCAGAAGGATTAGTTGTAAGGAAGAGGTCAAATATGTTGGAGCTCCCTCCAAGACAGTCAGGGATACGGGTAGGGTGCTGTACAAGCTGCTCTAAGTCATTAAGGATAGAAAAGGTGTAGGCTTGTTCACCAGGTGGATCAGTGAAATGAGAGGAGAGCCAGAGGTGGTGATGAACATTGAAATCTAGAATGGATATTTCAGAGAAAGGAGAAATGGATAGAATGTGTTCCATCGTAGAAGTAAGATAGTCATAGAATTTTTATAGTCAGTAGAAGTAGGAGATAAATAAACAACGCAGATATATTTGGTCAGAGACTGATAGGAAAGCCGAAGCCAGAGTGTAGAGAATTCAGAGGAATCGAGTTCAGGAACAAGAGAGCAAGCTAAGTCATTACGTATACATATACAACAGACACCTTTGGCTTTGAAATCAGTAAAGAGAAAGTAGGAGGATACAGAAAAGGGGATGCTGTCAGTTGCCTCAGACAGCTGTCTCAGTTAGGAAATTTAGGTGAGGTTTAGAGGAGGAAAGGTGGTGCTCAACAGAGCGAAAATTGGAGGAAAGGCCACGAATGTTGCAGAAACGAAGAAGTAAGTCAGACAGTGGTTCCAGGCAGCTCAAGTCATCACTGCGAGAGGAGCGGAAGGTGGGAGCATTTATGGTTCCCCCCCCTGGGGACTCCGAGGCTACGTATTTCGACGTCATGATTACTTTGTTGAATTTTGGAAATGGAAGTGTAGTGTGTACTGTGCATGTAGTTTTGTGCTAATAGTTAGAGAAACTTGTCCTGAAGAGCATGCTGGCCTACTCTCTGTGTTACTGAGACACTGAAAAAGTTCTGCAAAGGGGGATGGTCGGGACCTAGTCCCGAGGGCTGATGAAGCGGGAGCTCCAGCACTCCCTGTCATCAGCTTTCCATCCCCCTTGGGAGTACTGCCCTTTTCGACTGGTGCTACAGTCTACTCCTCTTGGTTGATGATGGAGTGTCCTGAGGAGGAGGACTTTCTTGGTCTTGCTGGCACAGTGGCAGAGTAGGGTCGCCTTCTTGTCGTGGTAGTACAGTGCCACTGACTACCCCACCTCCATCTTGTGATTGAGCACCTCGTTGGGCAGGTATGGCCTCTTCTTTATCGTCCCCACAAAGTCCAGACCAGCAGCTCTAAGTGACATGGCCAATGGAAGTGGCGAAAACCAGTTGTCGGTAGTTATGGTTCTCCGTCAACGTGTGTACGGGCTGGTCAGCTGCATTGTGACTTGCTCCCCCAGCGTCTTCGACTTCTCCAGTGGAAAGGTCCCCTTGCCCAGCTATGGGATGGCATTGCACATGTAGTGGGTGTCTGCATCACACACCATCCAGATCTTCATGCCGTACCTGAAAGAGATGGAACAAAATTAATACTGATCAACAGGTAAGTAACAATTAACAGGTTAGTTCAACTGTAACCACCAGCAAGAACAGATAAGTAATAACAGGTAAGTAAATTGTAGACTGATGTTTACAACAGGTAATATAAGGTAAGTAATAACAGGTAAATAAATTATAGAGCAGGAAAGTAATAACAGGAAAGTAAATTATACAACAAGTAGATAATAAAAGGTAAGTAAATCATAGAACAAGTACATAATAACTGGTAATTAATTATAGAGCAGGAAAGTAATAACAGGTAAATAAATCATAGAGCAGGGGGAGGCGGTGGCTCAACCGATAGAGAGGTGGCGTGCGGTCCTAACGGACCCAGGTTCAAATCCCGGCTGGGGCAGGGAACAGTTTAAGGATTTGAATTTCATTAAATCAGGCTTTACTGATCTGCCAGAAGACCAGCCGACATGTCATAAAAATACCCCCGCTAATACCAATACACCAGTCCTGTATGAGACAGCCCTAACATGTATTCAATATGGACGGTGGGTGTTAGCGCCGAAGTGGTGACATGTAGAAGTGTATGGTATGTAGGAGGACTGCTGGGCCTAGATAGCAGGCTGTGAAGCCTATGCCCAGAGTCGGACACATAAAAAAAAAAAAAAAAAAAAAAAAAGGTAAGTAAATAAATTATAGACTGAAGGTTACAACAGGTAATAAAAGGTAAGTAATAACAGGTAAGTAAATTATAGAGCAGGAAAGTAATAACAGGTAAGTAAATAATGGAGCAGGTAAGTAGTAACGAGTAAATTATAGAGCAGGAAAGTAATAACAGGTAAGTAAATTATAGACTGATGGTTACAACAGGTAATAAAAGGTAAGTAACAGGTAAGTAAATTATAGACTGATGGTTACAACAGGTAATAAAAGGTAAGTAATAACAGGTAAGTAAATTATAGAGCAGGAAAGTAGTAACAGGCAAGTAAATTATAGAGTAGGTAAGTACCAACAGGTAAGTAGATTATAGACTTATGGTTGCAACAGGTAATATAAGGTAAGTAATAACAGGAAAGTAAATTATTAAGCAGGTAAGTAAAACAGGTAAGTAAATTACAGAGCAAGTAATTAATAGCAGGTAAGTAAATTATAGACTGATGGTTACAACAGGTAAGTACATCATCATAAACCAATGGTATAGGCAGGTAAGTATATCAAGTGGCATAAAAACTAAGAATGGTCAATACTTACTTGGCAGGCTTACCAGGCATGTACATGCGGAATGGGCAGTTCCCTCTGAAGGCTAGGAGCTGCTCGTCAACGATGAGGTGTGGCCCAGGTGCGTAGTTTTTCCTGCAGACTGTCACAATCGCCTCCCAGATCATCCTGATCGGGGCGAGACGATCATTCTTCAGCCTCTCCGCACGGGAGGCGGAGTCATCAAATCTGATGGCCCTCATCAGAAAGGCGAAACGATGCTCCATCACTGTGCTGTGGTACAGAGGTCAGCCATGGACATGTGACCACATCTTCTCTGTCGTCATGTGGTTGTCCTTCTTGAATCCTGCCATGATCAGGATGCCCAGCAGTGCCTTCAGCTCCATTATGCCCAAGTCAATGGTGGTGTTGTGCTCCTTGTTCCTGAATGCCCTCTGTAGCACAACAATCTTCGTATCACAACAATCTTCATGTTCGTGTAAGCACAAATTGTAGCCAACACAACGACTGAAAAGAATAGTAGGAAGACCTCCTCAGGTCTTTTGGCACCATGAGCAATCAACATGAGACCTCCAGGTTCGATCCTTTTAGTTCTCTTCAGACCTGGTAAGCTGTTGATGGGGTTACTATGCCACAGTTCACCATCCTTGGCCTTTACAATGCCAGTGTTGTACTCAAGAATGCTCTCTCCTTCTGCAGGTCGAAGGGGCCGTCTCCTCCTCTTGCGACTCCTTAGCTCGACTGGACTCAGGTTGGTGTCACTGGTATCTGAACTCCCAGCAGACTCTGTTGGTTGAAAACCTGGTGGGGTGGAGAAAGCTGCTGTGGTGGCAGGTGTTTCTTTCCTTGGTCTCCCCCTCTTCCTGGGCTCCCTTGTGGTGACTGACTGACTTGCGTAGTCTGACTCAGCAGAGCCTCCTTCAGGATGTGGCGGTGGCATGGGAGACAGGGTGGCTGCAGGTGGGGTGACATTCAGGGGGGATGGGGCTGGTTCTCATTCTGGGCTGTCGCTCATGGACAGCAACAGGTGTTATGATAGGGCTGGCTGAGGGGTCGTCTACTGCACCATCATCAGTATCTTCACTATATACGTTTGAGTGAGAAATTTGGCTCAGTCTTTCCCTTATCCTCTGCCGCCTATCTGTGGATGGTTGCATTGTGTGATGGGCGGATGTGGCGGGCAGTGTTAGTGGCTGAAACAGTGGGGCAGGTGGTGTCGCAATCATGGAGGGGGTGCTATGGTGCAACGTTGCTCCCTCACTCTCCTCCTCCCAGTCACTGTTGTCAAGTTCGTCCATGTTGGCATCATCAGGGGCAATATCACTGACATCATCATCGTTCTCAAACAGAATGTTGTAGGTCTCACCTGGGCTGATATTCCTGCCCGACATTGTCGGCGACAGGTATACACCTGAAATCACGAAAATGCAATATTAGAAAAATGCAGGTCACTGCCGACATGTGGCAACACTGGGCAATGGTTATGATGCCTATAAGTATCAATCAAATCCTTGCAAAACACTGTGATATATTCCACTATATGTGGACAGGTGTAACAAAAAAAAAAAAACTTACCTTATAGGTACTGATCCTCCAAATTAGCAACTACAGGTGCTGTCAGGTGCTGCCAGGCGTAGGTAAGTACAAGAGCGAGTGGCAAACATCCTACCTCACTTGACGCACACAAAGAAATGCTGGACAGCAGACTGAGAACTCACTTATCCCTCCGCGCTGGTACATAAACCCGAAAAAACTAGTTTTGTGCATCATGTTGGTTGCTTTTATTCCACACGATACCTATCCAGGGTTAAGTGCTGCAATGAATCAAATCTTTGACATGGAGCAAGGGAGTGTGCAGACAAGATCCCGACCTGGGCAGGAGGACGAGGTGCCACTGACTGCAGTCATGAAGCTATTGCAAGCATAAAGTGTCAATTGAAGGACTACAGGCACAAAGTGTCCAACTACAAGCACAGAATGGAGGACTACAGGTACAGAATGAAGGACAGTAAAAACTCAAAGAACAATTACAGGCACAAAATGAAGGACAAAGAACTCACAGAACATTTACAAGCACAGAATGAAGAACATAAAGAACTCAAAGAAGAATTGCAGGCAGAGAACGAAGAACAGAGAAAACGATATGAACAGTTTCAAGAGGTATTACAGGAGCAACAGACGGAATTATAACTAAGATGGAAGGACAGCTACATGCTTTCATGGGGGAAATAAAGGAAGAACAATAAGAGCTGAAAGAGGAAGTATACGCTGAGCTACAGCAGCAGAAGTATGAGGCAAGCAATAATGTGATGGAGTGCAGACAGCATGTAGACAACCAGCTGAAGATTAGTGAGGGAATAATGATGGAGTGCAGACAGCATGTAGATAACCAGCTGAAGCATGTAGGGGACCATGTGAAGATAATTACTGATAAAATTGAGGCTGTAGAGAAAAATATTGCACTACTGAGCCTCAGGTTAGCGTACAGGGAGCATATGAAAAAAAAAAAAAAATAGACAGCATATGGTGGATCTTGATGAATCCCAAACATCTGAGGGTAGCATTACAGGGCTGAATAATTAGAATGTAAATTTATGTCCTGGACTTAATTTTGATGCCCCAGTTTTTAGGCCCAAAATCAGTGAAGTGCATGGCTATAATGGAGGTCCAATTGAAAAGAAACCTCAGGAATTTTATGGCAGAGTATCTTGGGAAGCTTCTCAGTGCAGCTAGAGTTGCTTGGAGATCAGAATAGTTGGGATGATAGGCAGAGGTCAGTGCATCTAGCTACTAGCCTCTAAGGGTGCCGCAATGGAAATTCTGGGCCAGATGTCAATCGAACAGAGGAACAGTTATCAGTTCTTGGTAGAAGTACTGAAGCACAGATACAGGACCACATACCAGACTGAGGTTTGCAGAGAAAGATTCCGGAGCCGTGTGCGGGCTCAAGGCAAATTCCTACAGCATCTTGCTCATGACCTCGAGAGTATGGCATATAAGGCGTACCCTAGAGTAGCACCTAATCTGTTGGTTAATCTTTTGAGTGACCAGTTCATCAATGCTTTCGATAGTGCAGTGTTGAAAGTGCAAGTGAAGCAGGCACAACCCAGAAGCATTCAAGAAGCACTAGCCAGGGCTCTAGAATTTGAGTCCTACATCAGGTCCAGTATATCCACTTTTCAGGCCAGTCAGGATTCAAGGCAAGAAAGGCGCAGGTACGTGAAGCGGAAAAATTTGAAGGAAGTTGCTGTTACTTTCAAAAGCCAGGACAAAAGAAAGAGGACTGATACAAGTGGTAGAGGGAATGGGGGAAGATCAGAGGAAGTTGCTGGTACTGTGAGAAGCCAGAACATCAGAAAGTGCATTGCAACAAGTGGAAGAGAGAACAGAAGATCAGAGGAGGTTGCTGGTTCTGAGGAAAGCTGGGAGACAAGATGGCGGATTGTTACGAATTGAAGAAGGAGAAAGAATGGAACAGTGCATGGAAATCCCCAATTGCAACAAACAGGTGTGGGACATGTGGTGAGGTGGGTCACTTCAGCTATAAGTGTCCAAGTGAGAAGGATGACGGTAAAATAGTGATGGCTGGTGACGAGAGGCAACAACCAGTCAGTTTCTCCCAAGAAGCCCCACCACAGAGGAAATGCAGGAGAACCTTGATGAATAGTGTGCAAGACGATGGAAGAACAGACAGCAAGCAGTGTAGTAGGAATGGGAGCTTTGGCAAAAAATGCCACCATACTGTTGTGATAGGGCTAGCGTCAGATGCAGAAGATCTGAAGAAGATGCAGATGGAGGATGCAGATTTACAACCAGTGCTCGAGTGGCTGCAGCAGAGTACAGTGCGACCATCTTGGGAAGAGGTTTCTGAATTCAGCCCTGCGACCAAGAGCTACTGGAGTCAGTGAGACCTTCTTCGCTTGAACAACGGACTTCTGGAGCATCAGTGGGAGACACCCAATGGCCTTAAAAAGTACTGGCCACTGGTGGTTCCGAAGAAAATGAGGTCTGGGATCTTGGATGAGACTCATAACCAGATCACTAGTGGCCACCTGGGGGTGAAGAGAACTCTAAGCCAGCTACGACATAGGTTCTACTGGACTAGTATGTGTCAGGATGTTGAAGAGTGTTGTTGGGCCTGTGATGTATGCTGTGCCAAGAAGGGACCCAAGAAACGTGGTTGTGCCCCTCTTCAGCTCTACCAAGTGGATGCACTGATGGAAGGAGTTGCGGTGGACATTGCTGGACCTCTGCCTCTCACTGAAAAAGGAAACCAATATGTGTATGTCACCTTGGACTACTTCACACGATGGCTACTGTAGAAGCCTATGCTAACCCTGATCTAGAGGCTGTAACTGTTGCTCAGGTGTTGGTTGACCTGTTCGTCTGTCGTTTTGGGAAGCCACAAGAGCTACATTCAGATCAGGGTGGAAACCTCGAGTTTTCTGTGTTCCGTGAGTGCTGCAAGATATTGGGAATCAAGAAGACCAGGACAACCCTAGTAAGGCCACAATCAGATGGGATGGTGAAGAAGTTCAACTGGACCCTGGGACAAGAACTGGCCAAGTACTGCGCAGATGGACAAACTGAATGGAACCAGAAATTACCTGCATTGCTAATGACATATCAGTCTGCATCTTATGAGTCTACCGACTACACTCCTACAAAACTGATGTTGGGTCACGAGTTGTGCTTACCTGTTGACTTGTTAGTTGGAAGACTACCTGGTGAAGAGCTGCCTACAGACACGTCTGGCTATGCGAAGCATCTTCAGGAAAGGCTGGCTGAGGTACATCATCAAGTGCGAGGAACCCTTAAGTTTTCAGGAGAGGTGATGAAGTGCATTTATGATGCCAAGCGAAGTGAGGTGAACTTCAAGGATGGTGACAATGTTTTTTTTTTTTACAATCCTCAGCAGAAGAAGGGGCAGTCACCAAAGCTGCAGACCCTGTGAGATGGGCCCTACACTGTGTTGGACCGCCTATCAGATCTTACATACCGGATTAGAGGAGACAGGAAGTCTCACCCAAATGGTGGTACACGTGAATCATCTGTGGCAGTACCATGGACCAGGACAGTACAATTGGGACGTCGCTGAGGAACTGTGCTCTTCTGCAGCCAAGGATGTTGAGAATGACCAAGGAGCTGAAGTGCAAGAGGATGGTGACACTTTTCCCAAGAAAAGAAGTGAATCAGGAAGAGGACCAAGACCTTTCAGAAGGAGTGGACTGTGTGGAGGAGCAGGAACGTAAATTGGAAGCAGCACAGAAGACCTGATAAGTTGAAGGATTATTGTGTGTATAATTAAATGTTTAGTTTGATTAAGGATTACATTAGTATACATTGTGTAGTTTTGTTGGGATGACAAAAGACTAGGGAGGGGGTAGTGCTGAGAAGTGGGATTTGTTAGTTAGGTAATCTGGAAGTTTTTCAATGTTTTTAGTATTTTACAATTGCATGTCAGAGTTGCCAGTTAGCCTGCTGTTTGAAGGCGCAGATATTTTGTAAATGTACATTAATTTTTACGCTCTTTTTCTCTCTAATGTTTTATTTATTGACTGTTTAATTATGTAATTTAATTTAAGTGTGTATGCTAAATAATTTAGAGTGTTATGCAGTGTTAGAAAACTCTGGCATGTTTTGGATGTCTCCGAGTTGGTAACTTTTGTAACCATTGCTCTCTCAGGAATACACGAAAACAGTGGAAAAGTGTAGAACACAGTAGAATATAGGAAGCTTATCTAAGGATGAGGAAGACACCAGAGTAGTTTCAGTTTCGGTTCAGTTTGAGTGTAGTGCAGTGTCAGCACAGTGAAGTTAGTGAAGATTATCTCCGATACTTGTGAAAATAGTGGAGTTGGTAAGCATTAAGTGTAATTAACAGGAAAATATGGACACTGAACATTAGATGCCAGTGTTTATTCACGACGCCTGAGCTGACCATGTGTACTGTACACCGTAAGGCTGCCTCTAGGAAGACTGGATAATGTCCTTCCCATACAGCCTGTGACAGTGTGGCATGGGGACGTAACACACTGAAAGTATTATTGTTACCCCCCTGCCGGATACACTATTCACACTTTCACCCATCACCACCACCTAAAGTATACTGACATCGTAACTGGGCTGTTACTGACGCTCACTAACTGGCCACTCACCAAATGTCTGTGCTCAACTGTTAACTGTCCCTCCAACCCTCGCCCTCTTTAATTCATACAATAGCTATGACATCCAGAATATTTTGGAGTCTGGGATTTTCTTGATAACACTCTAACTTTCAACACCACATAACCAAACAATTTAGCTGATAAACAGACCAACAAATTAATTAACACAATGAGTTACACACAGTTTTAACAGACACAAACTGAGAAACACAGAAAACATTTATGACATTAACGTTCATGAAGTTGCAAAATTATAAAGTACAACCTCGTTTCTACAACATTCCAGACTCTTAGATTAACAAATCAGCATAAAAATATTTGTCAATAAACGCGAGGTGGTAATCATATTCTAACTGACATAATTAAAATATACAATAATTAAAAATTAGGTGCTGCTGTTGTAACTCTATATGTGGAAGTAATTGTAAATTTGACACGAAACTGTACACCAACATCAATATAGTGTCTATGGTAATGATACACAGATCAAGGTGCATATTTTGCGAGCCACAGTGTTGCCACAGTGTTGCTCCATGTTATATAAACTTCATCCATTATCAAAATTTATCCATGTATGAAACACTTTTGCCTAGAATATTTTCCTGGGGACACCTGAGGGTGCACAGGCCTTGAATGGGAGGGAACCTGTCCGTAGGCCTCCCATTTCTACGCCATTACTGACGCCCATCAGAACATTATCTGACTTTTTTTTTTTTTTTCATGCGAGGAAGAAGGAACCAAAGGTCATGAGCCCGCAGTAACAGTTCCCTCCAAGAGAAAAACAAAATACAACAGAGAGCCAAATTCAAGATCCGATCATTTTGAGATGCCTGGACACACTGCGTTTGAAAGACTGGAGATCATAGGCAGCAGGAAATACAGACAGAGGGAGACAGTTCCAGAGTTGACCTGTTCCATAAATGAAAGACTGGGAGTAACGGTTAACTCTTGCGTTAAAGAGTTGAACAGAAAAGGGATGAGAGTTTGCTGCCAGACAGGTGCTACGCGCCCGTTGTAGAGGTGGAGGAATGCAAGCAGACAGTTCAGAGGAGCAGTGACCATTAAAGTAGCTATAGAAAAGAGATAAAGATGCAACAGTGCGGCGAAGAGACAGAGGTTGAAGGGAGTCAGTAAGAGGAGGAGAGTTAA
>NC_136961.1:29301630-29406630 GCF_032717465.1 Coenobita brevimanus | reverse complement strand
CCCCTCCAATTACCACATTCACTCAGGTCTCCCTTCTTCGGAACTTTAACAATTACACCATTCTTCCAAACTGACGGTAGTAACCCCGTCACCCCTATCTTATTGAATAGCTTGGTCAAGATCATAATTAATCTATCCCCCTCCACTTTAAACATTTCCGGAAATAAACCATCCTCCCCTGGTGCCTTATTATTCTTTAACTGTTTTAATGCTTTCTCCACTTCTGCAAGCCTCAACTCTCCTGTTTCTATATTTAAATCTTCCTGAGCAGACGGTATATCCTCTTCTGGTGGTATTGGTCTATTAAGAACTGTCTCAAAATGCTCTTTCCATCTATTTTTAATATCTCCATCTTTGGTCAATAAATTTCCTTCCCTGTCTCTAACTGGTATTTCCTTGCGTTTACCTGCATTACCACTCAGTTCTCTAATCGATTCATATGCTATTCTTTGACTCTGTCCATCATTTTTGTTTATTAAGATTTCAGTCTCTGCAACTTTTTCATCCACACATCTTCTTTTATCTTTCCTAGCTAACCTTCTTACTTCTGAATTCAAACTCCAGTACGCAGCTCTTGCTAATTCAATCTCTCGTTCATCAACGCATTGCATCTCACTCCTCAATTTAGCCTCAACTCTCTTTTTTATCATATCCCACGTTTCCTCCGATATCCATTTCTTTCTCCTGAATCTATGTCTCCTTCCAATCGTACATTCAGCAGTCTCATGCAAAACTTTGTTCACATCCTCCCACATCTCATCTACACTTCTCTCCCCCTCTTCCAAAGTTTCCAACACCAAAAACCTATTTCTGCATTCTAATTTGAATTCCTCCTTTTCTTCTCCTTCCCTTCTAAGCTTAACAATATCGTATCTACCAACACCAGATTTTTCCTTCTTCTGATTTTTAAGTTTAAACCTTATTTTTGCAGTGCTGAGTTGATGGTCACTACCAATATCTGCTCCCCGTTTAACATGAACATCTAGCAGAGAACTTCTATGCCTCCTACTGATAGCGATGTGATCAATCTGATTTTTATATTTTCCACACGGCGACACCCAAGTTGTCTTGTGTATATTGCAATGCTGAAAGAGTGTGCCCCCGATGACTAAGTCATTTGCTAGACAGAAGCTTCCAAACCTCACTCCGTTTTCACTCATCCTACTACCAACTCCCATCTTACCCATACATGCCTCAAATCCCTCATTTGAACAGCCCATTACTGCATTAAAGTCTCCAACGCAGATCAAAACATCATGTCTAGGTACCCTTCCTACTCCTTCTTGCAACTTTTCATAAAATGTGTCTTTCCTTTCATCGAGTGCATCATTAGTAGGTGCATAACACACAAACAGACTGATGTTGCCATGATTTGATTTAAACCGTGCGTATAACAATCGCTTATCTATAGGATCCCACTCACATAAAGCCTTATTTGCCTTACAACCCAGCAACAATCCTACTCCCTGATAATGCATTCCGTCCTGTCGACCAGATATCAATAAACGTATACCATCCTCCAAATCCAACTTATCGACTCCAGTTAATCTAGTTTCTGTCAGAGCACAAATATCAAGTCCGTAATTTTGAAAAACCTTCACTAACTCATCGATTTTACCGTCATGATTTAGCGTTCTCACATTCCAGTTACCAATTTTAATTGTATTTTTTGCATTGACAAAGGAATTAGATTGTAATTGAGGCAACCGTGAGATTCTTAGCACCCCCTGCCCATTTAAGGGCTGCACGGGACTGGGGGCCATTATTGTTCTTTCAGAGTCCATCAAGGTTTCTTTGGCTAACTTCCTGAACACCTCGCCATTGTGTTGCAGTCGCAGTAGGCAGCTAACTTGCCTGATTGCCCACACCCGAAAGACCCAGCTATGCTGTAGCCACTCACGTGCCGGCATGCTTCCCAGCCATTTCACTCTCAAGGAGTTCCTCTGCCTGAGAAAGCAACCACCCCCCTGCTCCCGAGGGCTTTTGATCTGTGTAGGTAGAGGGCGATCACTCCCTCACTAGCCATATACAGTGTATATATATATATATTTCGTGCCAGGGCTATGCTGAACAGAAATCAACGTAATTTGTAGGTGTTCTTTGAATTAAACACTCAGTAAGAAAGATATGAAACTTATTTTTGGATATAACATAGACACAGCCTTCCTGAAAAAAATGAGACATTGTATATCCAAAAATACCTATAAATGGGATGGTGACACTCAAATAAATGGACTTTTTTTTTTCAACCTCCCTTTGGGCTAATACGAACATACTTAAAAAAAAATGCATTAAAGCTTTTGAAAGCTAACACAAATCATGCCCAAATCTCACCAAATATGTAGTGGGGGAGCACACTAACGAACGACGATAACACTGAAATTGTCACTGTCAAATGCAACTGACGATGTGAGTGCTTCAGCAACCTTTAATTTCTTAACCACCATGTTCAGGGTTGTGAGGAAGATATCTGCTGTGTTAGGTTTCTTGAATCTCATTAGGTTTCTACCGGCGACTTTTCTGGGTAGTTCTGTTCTCCGAAAGTAGCTCACCATCCAAGTTGGGTCATCTCCTGGCTCCTCAGTCTGCAGTTTATCGAGTGTAATACCAACATAATGACTAGTACACTGTTCTTCTCGAGCTCAAACTTGACCAGAATATAATCGCCTGTGTGGAGATCATCCTTAGGTACTACTGGTACAGTTTGCTCAGCAACATCATGTTCAACCTCAGATAAAGAGTGTTCGTTGCACATGGCTGCTGGAACGTCTGGATCAGTCGTCATCCGAGTCGTGTGGTTTTGAAGAATGTGCCCATTTGCATTTTTTTGTCACAGGTTCTGCCCCAGGTGTGCTCGGTACTAACTCCTGTAAGTCCTCAGGTGTCACAGTCTTGCCGGGAGTGATGTTGATTCACTTTCCACGCGGTTTATGGGCCTTGTTGTGCTTTTACGCCACTCTTGCAGCCACTCAATGAGTTTGGGCCTAACCAGTTGACTTGAAGATTGATCTTCAGCCTGAGTCTCCTCTCTGGTCTTGTATTTTTGAAGGACTTTTTGAGGATTTTGGGGGTAGATTCCGCAGGCTTTGAATCCAGCTTTCATAAGATCAGATCACTTCGGGATCATCACGTTTACTAATTGTAGCAGGAGGTTTGGAAGGAACCACTTTTGTAATGGTCCCACATTCAGCCCACTGGCACGCCTCCACTTTTCTAGAGTTTTCCTCCACTCAGTCTTCAAGGGAGAATAGACTGCAACATCTAAAGGTTGAAGGATGTGAATGCAATTGGGTAGGAGGAAGATCATCTTAATGTTGTACTGGTCACAGAGATTAACTAGAGATAATGAGCCGTGTGCTGCTAAATTGTCTCCTATAAGCCTCTTGGGTTCTTCTGCAGGCAGCCTCCTGAAGTAACCAATAGCCACTGTACGGACTCACTTATGAAACACCTGAGAATCAAACCACCCTACAGCCGTACAGTTGTAGTGGGCATTGGTTGGCCCACCTGTGGTCCACGTGTTCATAATTTTTTCTGCTTTATACACCACATAAGGTGGAAGCATGTCCCCTGCAGCACTGCGAGCAAACATGATAGAGTAATTTACTTTGCTTGAATCCATCACCCTTTCAGCATGCTTAATTCCTTTCCGAAAAAATTGTTTTTGGTTTTAGGGTCGTCCTGTAAATTTGTCTCGTCGTAATTGACAGTGTTTCTAGGTGGCACTCCATCCAATGACTTCCGAAGGTTTTCAAAGTAAGCTTCAATCTCTTCCTTTGTGACAACAGCACGCTTCCAGGTAATACTGTGACAGTGTCGCTTCATGAGGATGTCACCATGGCGTCCCATAACGTTCCGTACCCCGTCGCGTCCAGGGAGGATTTTGTTGAATGGAGCAACTAGGCGTGACATCTTATCGAGGTAGTCCATCACAAAATACCGCAAGACGTCCATGTCAAACGCAAGGCCGTAATCACCTAGGGTTGCCAAGTTTTCTGCCAGTGCAGGTTCGTCCATTGGCAAGAGAGCTGTGGGATGGCCTGGTTTACTAAGAGGTTCCCCTGTGTTTGCCTTCCTGGCTGCAAGTGTTCCAACAGGAATATGATAAGCCTGAGACGCCTGTCAGAATGTCATCTCTCCTGACATAACAGCTTCAGTTGCCCTTTTGAGGTCCTCATCAGAATATGTCTTCTGGGCAGTATTCCTCTTGTGAGTCCTGACCATCTGAAACGAAATAAAATCATTCAAGGCTACCGACAAGCAAAATCCAGGAACATTGCTGGATTGCTCCGTTTATGTTCAGTATAACCCCACAGAATAAATAAACTCATTAACGATAAAGGACATAATAGAACCTCATCAAACTTGGTGTAAACTTAACTTGGTCACACATTAATCTGCAGGTGAAATGTTGATCTAGGCCTAGAGCAAGTGCTTGAAATGAGACTTAGTATTTACGTTACAAACCTGCAGGAAAAGAGCATTTAAAGAGCTATTACATTTAAAGGGACAAACAGGGGCATTTAAATTTTTATTATGAACAAAAAAATTAAAGACACATTCCACACACACATCATTCAACAGTCAAAACTTTATAACTTAAACTTTATATACCTTTCATAGATACTGTATATATATATATATATATATATATATATATATATATATATATATATATATATATATATATATATATATATATATATATATGTAGTATATATATATATATATATATATATATATATATATATATATATATATATATATATATATATATATATATATGTATATATATATATATATATATATATATATATATATATATATATATATATATATATATATATATATATATATGTGTGTGTGTGTATATATATATATATATATATATATATATATATATATATATATATATGGTAGGTGGGGGCGCTCAACATCCACTCACTCGATGTAGTGCTGCTGTCGGGTGTCTGCCCTTTCCTCTCTTCCATCCTTCCATCCTTTTCTGTTCTTTCCTTCATTCTTTCCTTGTCCTTCTGCCTACGGGTGACTTTATATATATATATATATATATATATATATATATATATATATATATATATATATATATATATATATATATATCAATGGGATTGTTAAACAAAGATAATGAATGTAACTCAAGTGTAAGAGGCTGGCGAATGGCTGGGAGAAGGAGGGAAATGGAAAGACAGACTTACAATTATAACAGTAAAGGAGAGTATTAGTGTGGATGTCGATGTGACAGAAAATATTTCGAGAAATAGGTTGAGGTTGTCTGGCCACATGGAGAGGACGGGGTGAGAGACTAACTAGGACAATATAATATGTGAGTGAGGCTGGGGCGGAGGAAACCGAGAATGTGATAGAGGGATGGAGTGGGGAGGTATATAAAAAAGAGGAGTGTAAGTTGGGAGAAGAGCTTCCACATGGCATGAGACAGGGCGTCATGGATGCCAGTGGGATTAATTCGTGTGTCTATCGCTCCATCTGCCTCTCTATCTATCTATCTATCTGTCCATACACACACACACACACACACACACACACACATACATACATATATATTTATATATATATATATGTATAATATATATATATATAGATATATATATATATATCTCTCTCTCTCTCTCTCTCTTTCTTTCTCTCTCTCTATATATATATCTATTGATAGATATATATATATATATATATATATATATATATATATATATATATATATACATATAAATAACCAGCCATTGTAAGTGCACTGATGAACAAAGGCCTACTCCGGGCTTCTCCACGAAATCCTTGACCGAGCCAATATGTGCCAGGTTTTGCCAACAAAATTCTCGGTCTTATCTCACCATCTTCTCTCTGGCCTTTTTCTGCAAGTTTGGATTCTTTTTGAGTCCAGTCAGCCATCCTCTTGTTCCATCAGTTATTCTTTATTCTTGCCACTTGAATGTTCCACCTCTATTTCCGTTCTCTTATAACTTTTATAATGTCTTTGACTTTAATCTGCGCGCTCACTCAAGTGGGATCTCATCCTATTTCTCAGATCTATCCCCATCACTGACCTTTCCATACCTCTTCGAGAACATATTAGTTCGTTTTCTTTTGTTTGTGTCAGTTCCCAGGTCTCACAACCGTACGTCATAGCTGGAATTATACATTCATTATTTACGGTACTTTCCGTTTCATACATATGGTACTGACAAACTACTTTGCATGATGTCTCTTTGTTACCCAAAAGCTTTACATCCAATTGTAATGCATCTTTTTATTTTGCCATCATCGTTTTTTGTTAGTTTTAACATTTGCCCCAAGTAATTGATCTCAACTTCTGTAAGAATTTTTTCATTTACTTTGATGACGCTCTGTGTTTTATTACTATAGTTTTACTATGGTTCATCTTTATCCCTACTTTGAGACTTGTTCTTTTTTAGGCAGTTTAACATTTCTTGCAATGTCTCTGCTGTTTCTGAGAAAATGGCAGAGTCATCTGCATACTTTCATCGATTAAGCATTCTCCATCTATATGTACTCATTTGTTCTCCCATTCCAGCTTTCCTAAAATCCTTTAAGGCATGCTACCAATAAGAGTGGTGAAATTGTATCTTCGTGATGCTTGTCTTTCTCAATCTTGATTTTTTCCGAGTCTTTATGGAACCTTACGGTATCAGTTCCATCTCCTTATTAGTTTTCATACAGTTTTATATTGTTTCGTGTTCTACCTATTCCTGCAACGAATTTACAATTGCCATGTGTTCCAGTGGGTTTAAAACCTATTACTATCCAACAAAACAATGGCTTATATTCTGCAGTTTTCTCAATTAACTGATTCATTGTAAGTGATCACTTGTCATATACCGGCTATGGAATCCTGCCTATTCAAAGGTTGGTTTTCTTCTTTGTTGGTTTTCTGTTCATGAGGGCTTTAGTGAAGAGTTTGAGTTTGTAAACAACTACAAATAACACGAAAGTGAATAGTTACAAAGTTTTTTTGAGTTGCCTTTCTTGCAAAGCAAAATATCTATTGTATTAAACCATGTTTTGTGAACTATCTTCTCTAAACACTGGGTACATGAAAGCAAGCCGGTTTTGAACTACTGCATTCAACAGTAAATCTGCTTCTATTCCATCATCTCTTAGGGCCTATCCTCTTTCCATACTTTTAAATGAAAAATTTACTGCATCAGGTGTTACCTCTGGTGTTTTACTTATGCCACGTGAAAGATAGTACTTCTGTCTTTGAAGCATCCAGTTCTTTGTAAAGTTCTTCAAGTTTCTTCACCATTTTCTCACTGCACTTAATGCCTTCACCAATTTTGTCTTTCAGTGCTATAATTTATCTTGCCCAGACAGAGTCTTCGAGGTATTGTTTTCAGTCGAGTTTCTTTGTTTATTTCATTGTTTGATAGTAACATTATGGAAAAATAGCTGAATGAAATTACATGAAACTTTCAGGATATGTGGGCACTGGTCCCAAAACAAAATGATTAAATTTTGGAGGCAATCAAGTGACCCTGATAGGGCAAATCAAAGTCACGGATTTCAGAGGACTGTAACTTGAAAACGGATGAAGATATATTTATTATTAAGAACATATAGGAACTCGTAATATGGGCTTTCATTTTGCACCAAGACCTTGGCCCTGAATGACCTTGAAAGGTGAAACTCAAGGTCACAGTTATTCGACGGGCTATAACTCGAAACTAGTTGGAGATAGAGAGATATATATTTACTATTATCAACGTGTAGGAAATCCCATATGGGTTTTTGAGGGGTACTTTGACCTTTCACGATAAGTGACCTTGAAAAGTCAAACTCGAGGTCACACATTCTGGGGGCTATAACTCAGAACTCGTTGAAGATAGATATTTATCATTACCAAGATATAGGAAGTCTCTTATGGGCTTTCTTATGGCAGCATGACCTTTGACCTTGAGTGACCCTGAAATGACAAATGGAAGATCACGGATTTTCAGACGGCGTAACCAATCATTAGACCATTACCTTAGACTTTAATTGTGCACTGATACTAAATGGTAGAAACGAGTCAGTATTTAACAGCAATAGAATAACTGCCGTAAGGTGAGGTCTGTTGTGCCTGGCACCACTTGTTTTCACAGTGCCATTTTGTCTTACACATGTTTGAATCTTTTTTTCTCTCTCTCTTTTGATGATTCTTTGATCTTGCTTTTCTTCTCTGTCTCTTGCTGATAAGCTTAATTCTGCTTTTTTCTGTTTCATCTTTGTTTTCACATTTATCCCCTTTCTCCTTGTCATGAGCTTGAGGGACGTTTTTAATACTTTCTGGCTTTTGTTATCTTAACATGCCCTACTACCTCAGCTGATTTCCTTAACACGTATGTTAGTCCATCACTCTTCAGTGTCACACTCAGCATAAATTAGAGCATGAAATCTGATCGATATTTCAAACTAAAAGACATGTTTATTTTTGCTTGCTTTTAGTGAGCATACCTTTTTATTTTTAATCAGCTTTTTTCTTTCGCTTCTGAAACTTAATCTGGCTGTGCAACCCGCCATCCTACAGCCACGTCATATATTTACTTTGTTAATAACTTCGACAGTAGTGACCATGACTTTTTTATCTGCTAAAATGAAGTCGATTTCGTTCTTTGTTTCTCCATTTGGGCTTCTGGGCCAGTTTGTCCCTGCTGTCTTGTGGAAGAATGTATACATGTGAACAGAACTTAGCCTACCACCATTTCACCTCTGTCATTGTTCTCAACAACTCGCATTTTTTGCATAAATGGTTCGCCATTTTTCGATTGGTGAACTTTTGCATTGAAATCTTACGTGAGTGTAGTATATCTGGTATTTTCTTCATCCATAATCAGGGAGACATCATCGCAGAATGTCTGTATTTCCTTCATCTGTGCTTTGAGAAGTGGGTGCATACCATATATTGTATTGCTACCAGGGTGTATCATTTGCATAATTAAACCGAAGCGTCCAGTTGATGTATGGATATATGGATACGTCACAACGTTTTGTCACGGTGACAACTGGTGATGTATCCATATATTGTATTACTGTGTGAAAAACAATATACTCTTGTACTACATATAAATTCGTATCAAATACATAAATAAATAAATAGTTTATGAATGGTGTGGAATAGTTACCCCTCCCATAGAACTCGTTTTCTCTGGATCCTGCCTCATAGAAAACACAGTAAGGTAAGGAGTACTGTTCCCTGTATCTGGTATTTTAAACCTCAGGTGAGCAATATCTCTATGAATTTTCGATGTTTCTCACCAAAAGTGGAGGTTTGAGCCTAAAAAAAAAAAAAAAAAAAAAAAAAAAAAAAATCAGGATTGGGGGGGGGGGGGGTCAGTGGTGGAAAACTGATCGGGACGGGGCAGGTTATATTATAATCCATGATACTCTGTCTGATGTACTAGTGAAATAGGTAATTTCTGTCTCCAATCTGAATTACATTTTCTTCTTTTCTGCAGCCCTCACTCTGACCTCTAATATCTTAACTAATGTCTTCTACTTCCCACTTTAAGAATCAAGTTTGTTATATTCTATAAGGCTTCTTGCATTTTACCTGTAGATTTTCATGTATGTCAGTTTATTTTGATGAGACAGTGCCTACTTGCTTTTGGTGGCACACTGTTCGAAAACACAGGAGGCAAAGCATGTGTACCTTTAGTAGATGATGATCAAACAAAAATGCCCGAATCTTCATTTCCAATACAATTCATGGGTCGATGTAGGATCATACCAAATAATCTCACCACCCTGCCACACAGTATCTGGTGAGATGTAATTCTTGTGCCAGCATATTCAGTAAATTCGGTGGAGCCCTGGATATCTATATAGGGTCCCATGGTCCATGTCGTCCAAGACGGTACCTCTTATATCTATAAAACGCTTCCCTGTCTGCCCCAGGGATGTGCCAGGTGGCTATGAATCCTGCCCATGGATACATAAATATGTATACTGTATATATATATATATGCGTCGTCCGTACATCTGCATTTACACCTGACGCACAGGCTGGGGGTCGTAGGTTAGGCTAGACAGGATGCAGGCTGATCTCAAGCACTGTCACTATTTCTGTCTCACTCTCATCATTCAGTCTCTCACTTCCTCTCACTCTCTCTCATCTATTGTAATCCGCCTTAATACTAACAGGAACCGTCTCATAATGTCCCTGATACACCAAACACTTGATAAGGGATCGGGAGAGCTGTGCCCATATGAAGATATGTTGTTTATTGGGAGGTTACAATATTCCTAGATGTTGGACAACCCCACCTTAAAAAAACAAAGAAAACAAAAACTAATTGATAGACATTTGCAGCCATGTTCACTGGTGTTTTGCTTCACCATTTCGTAGTGCTACAGGTCAGTGAGAGAAACCAATAAACAGTGGGATAAGTGGATATACTGGCCAAGTCGATAGAGTGGTGATTTATTGTCCCAGTGGACTTGGTTTCGAGGCCTGGTTGGGTCAGGGAACAATTTAAAGTTTTGAAAATTGTTTAAACAGACTTTATTGATCTACAACCAGGCCTGTCAACATGCTGAAGCAACCCGCTAACACAGTACATGTCCTGCAAGAGAGGGTCCTGGCATATATCCAGTGTGGAATGTGAGTGTTAGCAACGAAGTGGTGACATATTGAGGGGCATAGTAAGTAATAGAACTGCTGGGCCTTAGGGAACGGGTTCTTTAGTGTATTCCGACAGTCGTACACATATAAATATTAATAACACCTTTTCAGCTTTTTAAGATCATTTTAGAAACTTTGCTGAAAATCGTTATTGTTTATTATCTTGGAACAGTTTTACACAGGTGTTCTTTACAGTTTTGTGCAATACTTTCATGTTGTGTGTGTTTCAGGACTCGACATCTATAGTATTTTAAGTCAGGTTGCCAAATACTGACCATCAAAATACTGTTTGTTCCCTGTTGGTAAATTTGCATGGAAATGAATTTGATAACTGGCTGATAGTGTGCCAATATTAAGTAATGAAAATGATCTCGATAAATAAATGGTTTTTAAATACACACGCTTCTCGTTCGCTTGTGTCTTCTTGGGTACATGTATGTTGATTTAGGTATCTGGATCTGACTATCTCTTTGCAGTGTATCTGTTCACCGTGGCTTGCATACCTAGAGTCATTATTGGTGTAACATCTTCATCCACAACATTCAAATGTCAGGCAGTTACGTACCTGATATTTTCCCAAATTTGACAGTGGCTAAGCACAAAACCGATGTGTTGCTGATTCTGTGTGGAATGTAAGATTGTGAAAAAGCTGTGTTTTGAAGCGTACTCAAATGCAAGAGATTACTGACAACCTGATAAGGAAACTTATGGCTTTTGTTGTTGAGTTCATGGTAGTGTTGATTTGTAATTGATTTTATTTAATATCCCCAATTCTCTTGACATTGGGACATACAAATAAGTACAGATATGACCTTGCTTATTTGTTTATGATTACAGGAAGCTGAAATTGGCCTGGGTCCATTCTTCATGACCCAGATCAGGTTCAAGTACTTGCAGTTCTCTCAGTACATCACCCACTTCGAGCACAAAGTTACCGCTACTCTAGGTCGCCCTGAGGTGGACCCATGGGGTTTCCTATTACCTTTGTCACCACTGGTGTGGGCGGCAGTGGTGACGGCGTTGCTGGCAGTGATCACTGTCATGTTGATGCTGCCATCATTTCTTCCCATTAACATACCGCACTCAGCTAGGCAGGACGCAAACATCCTCAATTGTGTTCGCGTCCTACTTCAAGAAGGTAATTTAAGGTCTTTTAAAAAATACCAATTTCCTTTAGCTGAATAAAATAATCTTGCATCATCCTGAATGAAATAATATGTTATGATACAGAACAAATTGTGACGTTTGTAATTCTTAATGGTTGGAGAGGACTGGCGAGGTGACCAATGCATGTAAACTTGTCTCCAAACAGACGTAATAAAACCATCTGGTTGGTGGTGGTGGGAGCGAGTGGTGCTGGGGGTGTGGATGTTGATGGTCCTGGTGCTGACACAGAGCTACGCTGGCAACCTCATGTCCCTCCTGGCCGTCAGACACATCAGCCAAGCTTACCAGAGTCTCAGGAACGTCCTCGACGATCCAAGTGTTGTGCTGATACTTACTGCAGACAACTCAAACTTACCGTATTATCGTGTAAATGTCTTATCTCTTACTCTAAAAATAAAAGTGTAAATTCACTTGTAAAATGATAAGAAATTTTCTCTTTATATAAAACAGAACTGATTACTGAAATGAAACAAAAGCATTTGGGGGTTAAATGTTAATCGTGCACTAAAATATTGTGTTGGCTAAGGTACAAGCTACCTACTGTACAATCCACATAGGAAGAAAATCACAAAACTCTACGGAATTCCATTTCCACACTTCACACAAAGTCAATCATTATTGAAAAACACTACTGTATGTCGGCTGGCATTCGGTCACCTTTGATGAAATCCTAGCCAAAAGTAGTAGATTCCTGTACATCCATATAGTTGCTGTTTCTTGAAGGTTTGGTGAAAATTCATCAACAATTTTTCGAGATATTTTGGCAACACACACACACACACACACACACACACACACACACACACACACACACACACACACACACACACACAAGCTATATAGCCTAGCCTTGATGAAGGCGGGGGATAATGAAGAATCGCGGAAAACTAATAAACCGCAGCTTAATATTAGTTTCGGCTTTTCCTAATCAACAAATTGATATTGTTTTTCATGTAAAGTACTTTTTTCCATAAATCTGTCCAACCTTTCAAAATGTGCAGTAACCTACTGGTATGAATTTGTTCAAGTTATTGGAAATATAGTATTTAAACCCGTACGTAAATATTGCATCATTACATATTTTTTGCAATACCGAGTATGCGATGTTGGAAATATTTTAGCTCAACAAAACTGTATGCAATCCTGTTTTATTTTTTCCTCAGTGGAAGGAAGATGCAACCAAAGGCAAAAAGCCCGTAAGATTTCTTCCTCCAAGAAAACACAAATACAAGAAAAGAGGAAGCCATATTCAAGATCTCTTAATTTCGAGACGCCTGGGGACACTGCGTTTGAAGGACCGGAGGTCATAGGCAGTGGGAAATACAGACAGAGGAAGACGGTTGCAGAGTTGACCTGTTTTATTGGTAAAGGACTGGGAGCAACGGTTAACTCTTGCATTCTAGAGCTGGACAGAAAAAGGATGAGAGAGTGTTGCTAGACAGATGCTAATTGCCTGCTGTAGTGGTGGTGGGAAATAAGCAGGCAATTCAGAGGTGCAGTGACCACTAAAGTAGAGAGATAAAGATTCAACAATGCGGTGATGAGACAGAGGTTGAAGGGAGCCAGAAAAATAAGGAAAGCCAAAGAGATTAAATGCCTTTGACTCCACCTTGTGTGTGATGCAGGATTCAGTTATATATTATTAAAAATTAGAGGATATTCCGGCGGGTTGAAAGATATAAGAACTGAATTTCTGAAGCATTAACACAACAAAATTACTTTTATCCCAATCAGAGATATAAGCTAAGTTAGACATTAGGTGTGCTATATCCTCATCCCATGTTTGCTGAATTAACTTCTGAGATGGATGCTGCGAGAAGCAAATAGCTAGGTGTAGGGTAGAGTCATCTGCGTATAACTGGATAGGGTTAGATGTACGGCTTAGAAGGTCACTGATGAACAGCAGAAAGAGAGTTGGCAATAGGACAGAATCCTGGGCAACACCACTATTGATAGCTCTAGAAGAACAACGAGGCCGTCTACAACAGTGGCTATAGAACGATCAAAAAGGAAACTAGAGATGAAGGCACAGATAGAACGATAGAAACCATAAGAGAGAAGTTTGGAAAATAAAGATTTATGCCAGAGTAGATCATTTTGTTTATTAAATCTGGTATCAGCAGGTTCGATGGAAATGGGTAAGGAGTCATCCCCAATAAGATTAGGAAAGGAGGATAGAACAGGGACCATACAGCCATAACTGGGTTCTCGGGAGGAGGATCATGCACTGATTTTGGTTGGGCCAAAAAGGTTCAGTCTTTATAACTGCCAAGGATGAACAGTCCCATTACTGGAGGTGAGGTGTGAGCTTGTGGCCTAGGATGGAAAATTCTCACAGGGATAGTCGATCATGAATTTGCTGCAGATCTTATGATAATCTATAATACATTACTATTATTACATCAGCTTTACCTAAAAGTAACACCTTTCCATCATGAATGTTGAGTTGTAACAATGAATTAACAGAACACTATGATGCTTATCACGAAGACGTGGTATGGATAGGTTGTACAGCCACTCAGCTACGTGAAATTAGCTACATAAGGAGGAAAACCTGGGCCAAGCTATATAAAGATGTTATATTAATAACAATTAGGCAGCACAGGTAATGAGAATCTAATGAGAATCGTTAGATCAGCCAAATGAAAATGATATATTCTTATTACAAGAGTGTACATTATTGACCTCAAAACCATGATTAAAGGTTCATTTTTACAGGTAATGTGGAGAGAGAGAGAGAGAGAGAGAGAGAGAGAGAGAGAGAGAGAGAGAGAGAGAGAGAGGTTTAGGCACTGTTCTATCTGCCCTGGAGAGGACCATTATTTTGATGGCTTTGGCTCCTTTTTTGTGCAAAAAATATACTAAAACATAAAGCAAATTCTGTGAGAAGGATAGGGGAAGGGAGAAAATGCAGAGCGGAAGTGTTGATGTGTGAATGAACGCAGTGGAAGGATAGACTCGTGAAGCAGTGGCAGGAGGGCTCCTGGTGGTCAGAGTAAAAACTAATTTTTGAGAAGATATGCCTAGATCTTTGGTCGTGCTTGGATATTCCTCGATTGCCATGGCTGAGAGTAGAAGGTGCATATGGCGGTATTTCTTATGGGACCAATGACGCCACAAGTTCCCTGTGCAACCAAAGGAAGCAGTGTGGAGAAACGGAAGTCTTACTTTGTCATCATATTACTGGACCCATTCAGTTATGTATGCCAAGACAACTAATATAACTTGTTTGTTTCCTTAGACAGTGAAGTCAGGTATATTTCGGGAGGTGGGTGACCTGCTGGACACGGAGCGAGTTACCTACAAGAGGCTTAATGAGCTTCCTGGCGCTTTGGACTCTTTGGTCAGGTCCGGCACTCATGTCATCTTTGACGTGGACACAACCATACGCATCATGATGGCAGATGACTTTGCCAACACAGGTACAGTTGAAATGGGTAATAACTAATTATCAAAACAAACATCACACCTTGAAAATGCATGTGTAATGAGTATGAAAGAAGGATAAATGATTAGAACATTTACGTGATGCATGTAAGGTAATTATGAATGTTGCCGCATACATTAAGCAAAATTTATTCAGGTTATTTGATTATATAGGATGATCCGCGAGGGAGAGACTGATTGAGGTCTTTTTGGTTGCACAGTTAGTACGAGAAGAATAATAGGGTAGACATTTTCATCACCCACCATTGGTTACGATCACTTCTATTTCTGACCTATTCGTTTTTTTCATTCACTCTCCTGCTCACTGTCTCATATCTACTCTCACGCATTTATACGTAACCTCTTCCTTTAACTCTCACAACCGACCCATTTACATTCACGTCAAGCCATTCACTTTGATCTCTTAGTTTCATACTCTGACTCACTTCATTTCACTCTTCTTTTCTCACTTACAGGCGGAAGGATAAGAAATAATCCAGTTCATGAACTTAGGATGGGGATTACGGTAAGATAGGATGGCGGGAGAAGTGAAATAGTATAACGAAGGGATGATGACGTATTTGAATGTTGCTAGTCAAATTCTTAGAATTCAAAGCACTTCACATACTTGTAAGAAAGAGAGAGAGAGAGAGAGAGAGAGAGAGAGAGAGAGAGAGAGACAGACAGACAGACAGACAGACAGACAGGCAGGCAGACAGACAGACAGAGATTTTGTGTTTCGTCCAGCAGTGTTATCTCTCACCAGGCACGTGTGAATTCTACATGGGCAGGAGTTCTTACCTGGCCTACACCGTGGGCATCCTGGCACAGAAGAACAGCCCTCTCATTCCTGGTATTAATAAAGGGTGAGTATTTTACACCAATTCAATGACGTAAATTGTATTATGTACTTGTAATCTTGAGTCGGTTTTTATTTGCCTCTTCAGAGACTTTTCCAGTTGGAGGAATACCTCCTGACTATTAGGTATCATATCGCAGCTGAAGAAAATCGTCTATATCTATCAACCTTGTCTGTCTATCTACCTTTTATTTTTATAAATAACAGAACGGAGGAAGGAAAAACAAATGAGTAAAAAAAAAAAACAATCCATATGCCAGATTACTGGCGTCCTCCTTTCACAAAATATCTGTAACAGTTAGACTTGAACAGCTGTGGGTTGAAATTTGGAGGGAAACAACTCTGGGGAAGCGAATTCCAGAGAGAAGCAGTTCGGGGAATGAAAGAATTCTGATAGGCAGAAGTTCTGCAATATGGCTGAGTGACATTTCAGTCATGAGCGCTACCAGATGCCCATGTAGCACGAGGGAAGGCATGGAGAGGTGGCACCATGGACGCAACTTCGTCTGAGCATTTGGCAAAAAAATATCTGTAAAATAATGCAAGGGAGACAACGTTCCTTCTTCCATGCAGAGGAGGTAGTTTATATGTAATGACAGGGTTGTTAATGATTCTAACAGCTTTGTTCTGAATTTTGTCTAGTTGTCTTAATGCAACCTCTCCACAACCATTCCACAACGGTGAGCAATATTCAAGCTGAGAGCGCACATGACTCATAAATTACAGCTAACTGCTCATCGGCGAAGAAGTTACGGACTCTGTACATTAATCCAAGTTTCTTTGAGGCGGTTTTAGCAAGTGATCTGACATGAGAGGTCCAGCTGAGGGTACTGTTAAGTGAGACTCCAAGAATTTCAATACTTTTGGAGATGGGAATATTAGTAGCACTAAAGGTAATGTACGACTCTGGCAATATCTGCCTATTAGTAAACTGTATATATTTAGTTTTACTAGCATTAAAAGAGACAAGGTTGTTTTGTCCCCATTCACTGATCGTAGATAGATCTTGATTTATGGAGATGGCTGTACTGAGTTGAGAGGTAGAGATATTAGACTTAGTAAATGGGTGTCTGAGTGTGAATGAACTATGTAGTGTTAAGTCATCTGCATATGAGTGAATGGGATTGTGTGTGACAGATAAGAGATCATTAATATGAACCAGAAATAGGGTTAGCGCCAGAACTGATCCCTGCGGCACGCCGGCGTTAGTTGAGTGGAAATTGGAGTATACATCAGCTACTTTTACTCTTATTTTCCTATCACTAAGATATGAAGAAATCATATATTAGTCCATAGCAAGGGAGTTTGGACAGCAGGGAATGGTGCCATACTCTGTCGAAAGCTTTAGAGATATCAAGAGCTACTGCATGAGTTTCTCCAAAAAGATCAATTGCTTGATGGATGGTATGAGTTAAGAGATTGAGTATGTCAATGGTGGATCTTTCATGGCGAAAACCATATTGTCTATCACTAATAAAGTTGTTGGATTCAAGATGTTTAACAGTGTGCTTATTAATTAAAGTTTCAAATACCTTACCAAGAGAAGATGTGACAGCTATTGGTCTGTAATCGAAGGGGTCAGACGAACTTCCTTTCTTTGGAATTGGGTGGATATTGGCTTCTTTCCATGAATTTGGGAATAAAGAAGTACGTATGCATAGTCTGAATAATTTAGCTAGGACAGAGGCAAGTTCAGGGGAACATTTTTTCAAAACAATTGGCGGAATTCCATCTGGGCCTGGAGCTTTGTTGGTAGGTAAATTGTCTAGGATGGATTATACGTATCTTGTCTGTATTTTAAGTGGGGCAATTTCGGGAGAATCAAGTTCCAGTACTGGGACCTTTTTATTAATGCAAAAATTAAGGAACCAAAGGCCAAAAGCCCACAAACCGTTCCTTCCAAGAAAAAACAAAAACAATACAAAACAGAGCCAAATTCATGATCCGTTCATTTCGAGGTGCCTGGACACACTGCGTTTGAAAAATTGGAGATCACAGGAAGTAGGAAATACAGACAGGGGGATACAGTTCCAGAGTTGACCTGTTGCATGAATGAAGGACTTGGAATAACAGTTAACTCTTGCATTAGAGAGTTGGACAGAAAAGGGATGGGAGTTTGTTGCTAGACGGGTGCTACGCACCTGTCGTAGAGATGGAGGGATGATGTAACTGCTGAGCTGGACGTTGCAGGAACCGGATGGAATAGCTGCCGTAGTTAATGTTACTATGTTATTTTTCAGAATTACTTGGCTGGTGGAGTCTGGTCTTTTTGATACGTGGCTGAGATTTGCAAAGCCTCTGTCCAAGTCCTGCGTCAGTCCACCAAAAACCATCACTGTTAATGAGGCCCTTTCACTCTCAAACTTATGGGTAACTATTGTGTCCAAAAAGGCTAGCATTTCCTTTGCATCGTTATAAGTAACTGATAACTATGTCATTTACACACACATGAAATTTATCTGGATTGTTTCTAATTCAAGACCTAATTTGCATTTTCCCACCTCAACACAGCTGATAAATTGCTTAATCTTCTGTTTACAGTGGCTACTTACAAACGATTTTACAAGTTACAGGGACACCTTCCGTCTTATGATTAAAAATAATGTTTTGTTAATAATTATTAACTGTATTTAAAAAAGACAAAGGCCCACATTTTACAGTATCATGAAGTTTGTAGCCTAATGAAAATAGCAGAAGCTTGACCTCTCTGGCTCATTGTTAATTTCGACAAAACAAGCACAACAATAATATATTCGGGTCCATGACTATATTCTACGATAGTTGCTGCCTCATTTACAAAAACAGTTAGTGAGTGACTGACGTACCTGGGTCCTACAGATATTACCGTATCTAGTAAAGCAGTCTATCCATTTACAATCATCAGAGATGCTTTAACCCGAGACGTCCCGTCGATGTATGGGTACGTTGCAACATTTTGCATTTGCCAGTCCCATCGACGTACTGGTACGTTTTGCAATTGCAAGGTCCCTAATTTGCACAATTTTCAATTTTCACGCGTGATTTTTCGTATGTATACACGGGACACCTTCCTCTATTCCTCTACAAGATGCCAAGCAGGGACAATGCCTTCCACCGCATAACCTCTCCCCCCCCCCGCATGCCATTGTCTTGGCAATTCACCTGTTACCAGTGACCTGGCCAAGAAAGACATTCAGGGCCACAGTGGTTCCCCAATCGATGACAATGTGGAGGACAAAGTTTACATAGCATTATAGGAAGAAACAGTCAGAAATGATGATCAGGAAATGTGGCAAAAGAAGGTCAGGAATGATGATGAGTTAGTGAATGAAACAATGCTTATAATGCCTATATAACTGTTTGAAAACCAATATACTCTCATACTACATACAAATTCGTCTATATCTATCTATATACCTGGGCTGCTTCCCCCAAGGAAAGGGAGGTAGCCGAGACAGGACGACACACTCCCCATTTACTCATCCATTCAAACACATTCATTCGCATCTTAGCCCCAAAGGGGAGAACGGACAGATCCTCACCGCACCACACCGCACAAGGGTCAACTGCGCAATGCAATCAGTGACATCCGCAGCAGGGCCTGACAGCAGAACTGGTTTACCCCTGCCACATCATAACAGACCCATCCCCTTACCCGCACCTGACCTGACTAGCTGATCAGACCAAATGTGGGAGAATATCCCCTCAGGGCTGCATCATCACTTTTTCATTCACAAATTCTCTCCATTTATTTCTGTCACGCGCAGCCACTCTTCCTTGCTCAACAGACATCCCTCTCGCATCCAACGCTCTCTTCACACTGTCCATCCATCCTATTCGTGGTCTTCCTCTCAGCCTTACACCTCTCACATCAGATCTAGTTGTCTTTTTCACCAATTGCTCATTATCCATTCTCTCCATATGCCCAAACCATCGCAACAACCTCTGCTCAACTCTACCAGCCATCTCCCGAACAACTCCAGTTCTCCTTCGCACTTCATCATTTCGCACCCGATCCATACGCGTCACTCCACACATACTCCTCAGACACCTCATCTCCATTACATTCAAACTTTTCCTCTTTGCTACACCCATATTCCATGTTTCAGCCCCATATAACATAGTCGTTACCACAACACCCTCATACAGCCTTCTCTTTACATCCATTCTAAGCGAACGACATTTAAACACTTTTTTCATTCCTCCCAGCACCTTTCCTACTTCATTTATTCTAAACTTCACTTCTGCATCTATTCTTCCATCAACAGCAACATGTGACCCTAGATATTTAAAACAATCTACCTCCTCAAGCAACTCACCATTCAAAACTATATTCATCCGCCTACCATCTATCAACCTCGTACACTTCATCATTTTACTCTTATTCTCATTTACTTTCAATTTCCTCCTTTCACACACCCTTCCAAACTCCTCTACCAACTGTCTCAATCTCTCCTCTGAATCAGTCACCAGTGCAGTATCATCTGCAAACTGCAGCTTCTTCAGATTCCACTCTCCACCATCAACATTCACCAGACTCAGACCTCCACCTAAAACTCTTGCATTCACCTCCCTTACAACACCATCCATGTAAATATTAAACAACCAAGGCGACATCACACATCCCTGTCGCAGCCCGACTCTCACGGGAAACCAATCACTCACAGCATTTCCCACTCTTACACACGCTCTACTATTTACATAAAAACTTTTCACCCCTTTTAGTAACCTACTATCAAGTCCATACAATCTTAAAACAGTCCACAAAGCCTCCCTATCAATTCTATCATACGCTTTCACTAAATCCATAAATGCCCAAAACACATCCTTGCCTTTCGCTAAATACTTTTCACACACTTGTCTCACAGCAAACACCTGATCAATGCATCCCCTCCCTCTCCTAAAGCTACACTGCTCATCACCAATCACTCCCTCTGTACCCTCTCTAACTCTCATAATTAACACTCTACCATACACCTAATCTACAACACTCAACAGACTTATACCCCTAAAGCTAGTACATTCATACTTATCACCCTTGCCTTTATACAACGGGACCACACTAGCACTTGCCCAGTCAATTGGCACCACCCATTTCTCAAAGCACACATTCAACAATCTTACTAACCAGTCAACAATAGTCACTCCACCACCCTTCAGGCATTCCACAGCACACCCATCCATACCTGTAGCTTTCCCTGTTTTCATCTCCTTTACTGACTTCTCCACTTCCTCCTTCGTGATCAAAGAATCATTTAACTCTCCCAATACATTTATTCCTTGCACCCTTCCATCCGCCACAATCTCAACCACACTTTCCTCCTCTACATTTAACAATCTTTCAAAATACTCTGCCCATCTCTTCCTTACTGCATCCATCTCAATTAACATCCTTCCATCCTCTGCTTTTACTCGCTCTTCCTTCCCAGACTCTCCCTTTCGCACCCTTTTCACCTCCTTCCAAAACATTTTCTTATTTTGTTGAAAATTCTCTGTCAGCCGCCTACCCCACCTCTCATCTGCTGCCACTTTAGCATAATGCACAGCCCTTCTCGCCTTATTCCTCTTTTCCTTATACCTTTCATATGACATCTCATCCTTCCTCTGCAGCCACACTTCATATGCACGTCTCTTCTCAGCCACAGCCATACTTACATCCTCGCACCACCATTCACTTCCTTTTCTTACACCACCACCCACACGTCTCACACCACACACTTCTTCAGCATGCCCCACCACAGCACTCTTAAACAACTGCCATTCCTCCTCCACGCTGCCATTTTCCCGATCTTTCATTGCGTTCCACTCATCTTTCAATTTCTCCTGATACTCTATCTTTTTCTCTCTTTTATCCAACTCACTCACTTTCAAAACCTCCCTGCCACACCTAACCCTCCTAGCTCTCACCCATCTCTTACCTACCCTTAACTTTCCCTCCACCAGGTAGTGGTCAGACATACCTCCACCCTCCCCTCTCAGAACTCTCACATCCAACAATCTTCCTATTACATTCCTAGACACAACCACATAGTCCATCAAAGCTCTATCAACAACCCTTCCATCCTCCTGTCTCACCCATGTATACTTATAAATATCTTTCTTCTCAAACAGCATATTCCCAACCACCATCTCTCGCTTAACACACGTCGCTATCATTTGTTCCCCATTTTCATTTCTTCCAGGCACACCATGCATACCAACTACACCTTCAACTGCTACATTTCCCACTCTAGCATTCAGATCTCCCATCATTACCACATTCACTCCAAAACTCTGCAGACACTCATCAACATCATTCCAGAAAGACTCCCTCTCTTGTTCATCCCTTTTACTACCAGGCCCATATGCACTCACAAACACCCACAACTCACGTTCAAATTTCGCTTTCACCCACATCAGTCTCGATGACACCTCCTTCCATTCAATCACACATTGCTGTACTTCTGGACTCACTAACAAGGCCACACCTTCTCTTGCCCTTCCTCTATCAACACCCGACAATCTTCCATTCACACTTCCAAACATAGATTCCCCCTTCCCTTTCATCTTCGTTTCACTCAAAGCTAACACATCCAACTTTCTTCTCACAAATATTCTCCCAATCTCCTCCCTTTTAGCCTCAATCGTACTACATCCACGCACATTCATAGACCCAATCTTCAGGGTACTGGGATAACTCCATCCCCCATCCCTTTCTCTGGCCTGTCTCTTTTTAGGAACTAAAAAACAGAGGAGGGGGTCCCTAGTCCCCTCACCCCGCCCCTTTTAAAGGCGACACGCAGGGAATATGGTGGCAGTATTCTTCCTAACACAACCTGGCCGCAGAGTAGTAGTACCACCCCATAGTGCGGCCAGGTTGTGTCCCCCTCGCCACAGGAGGGACACAACTAAATAAATAAAATAAGTACCAAATAAATAAATAAATACCGTTTAGGAGTGGTGTGGAATAGTTATCCTCCCATAGAAATCGTTTTCTTTGCAGCCAGCCTGATAGAAAACCCTGTAAGGTAAGGAGGTACTCCTACCTGTATCGAGTATTTTAAACCTCAGGTGAGCGATTTCTCTATGAGTTTTCGATGTTCCTCACCAAAAGCGGAGGTTTTTGCCAAAAATTTTTTTTTCCAAAAGTGGTCGGGACTGGGGGGTGTCGGAGGTGCGAAAGTGGTCAGGACATGACGGGTTAAACCGAGCAGTATAACCAGGCACATGCCAACACCTTCCCATAATCCAGTTCAGTAATACGACAGTAAAGGTGTCATCAATCTTCTCAATGAACCGGCAAAGACAGTATTATTTTCGGATGATTAGGCCCGGCTACTGTATGAGGAAATATTGCTCATTTTATGTTTCCTTGTTTGCCATGAAAATACCACTAAAATGCCCAGTTAAACTTTCCGTATGATATATATTGGAACACCAATGTTTTAGTAAAAAAATAAGTTATACCCCTTGGCATAACTTTAAGCAAAGGTCACATACCCGTTTATGCTTACCACACATTCACTAAACATTGCACTGACATTCTAGTCACACACACACACACACACACACACACACACACACACACACACACACAGGTTTCATTAAAAAAAAAAAAAAAAAAAACTTTGCCCTACTGTTGGCTTAAACGACGAAAATTTGTCTTTGTTCATTGAAATTGATCTTCGTCTAATTATTCTCAGAACAGAACTACATCATCCATGCCAAACCCTCAAAATTCCACTAAAAACAGTGGAATACTCTTAGAGTTGATCTTGCCCTATGTTGGCTACTTGGACTTTGACCTATTTCTCTGATATCTCTTCATCGTTGCCCGACCCTCAATCATATATAGATAGATAGATAGAGAGAGAGATAGATATGTATGTATATATATCGAGAGAGAGAGAGAGAGAGAGAGAGAGAGAGAGAGAGAGAGAGAGAGAGAGAGAAGCCAACGAATGCTCATCATTACATTTTAATCTTTCCTGGCAAGTGTTAGCATTAGGGATGTAATGTTGTACTTTGATTCTCTCTCTGTAGATAGATAGATAGATGGATAGATAGATAGATAGACAGGTAGACAGATAGATAAGCAGAAAGCTTTAAAATGTATGTTGAGGGACCAATGAAATATTATATTTTTATCTTTCCTTGCAATTGTTAACGTCACAAATGTCACGTGTCGTACTTTGATTCGATAGATAGATAGATAGATAGATAGATAAACAGACAGATAGAGAGATAGACAGACAGAAAGCTTTAAAATATAAATTGAGGGACTAACGAAATCTCATTACATTTTTATCTTTCCTAGCAAGTGTTAACATTACAAATGTCACGTATCGTACTTTGATTCTCTCTCTCTCTCTCTCTCTCTCTCTGTATAGTGTGTGTGTGTGTGTGTGTGTGTGTGTGTGTGTGTTTAACCCTAAGTGCTGTATGTTGTATAATGCTACATTATTTCAGGGAATGTTTGTTGTCCTTGGTATTGGGTGTGGTACGGGCGTGGTTTTGCTGGTACTGGAGACTGCCGTTGACACCTACAAGGCTGCACACTGACCCCCCAACATCACCATCGCCGCCTCACAGCTGTGTGTTTGCCAAATTGCCTGATCATTGCCCTATCATGCTGCACCTTACAATCATCCAAAATTTACCAGTATATTATTATGATGTTTATCTTATTATATTCTCCTTACGTTCAGAGGAGATTATAGAACTTAAAGACTTTTCGTACTGTAGGGGTTTGATGGGTATGTCATTCCCGATTCAGCATGACAGCCACTTGTCAGAAATTTTATTTGTGGTTTTGTGGCCCTTTTTCGGTCAAATGTTATTATTCTTTTATATCACTGGCAATTAAACTGTAAGTTCTTTTATGCTCCTAACTGTATATATTTTATAACCCCCCTCTCGCCGAACAGTTGGAAATCTTGTATCCCACAGGCAAGCCCGAAACCATTTTCTGAATTTCGAAAAATAATGTTATTTTCTCATAGACCTGAAGATTAGTGTCTGGCGCACGTTCCTACGTGTTTTTTTTAGCCTCGCAAATCCATCATATGATTCAATACATTTCGCAAAAAAAAAAAAAAAAATCATGAAATGATTGCTTACTTGCCGGCGAAATCTAAACATCCATGAAATCACACATTATTATTATTATTATTTTTTTTTTTCAATCTAAAAGCCTCTTTTTTTTGCGTAAGTGGTTGTAAACGAATATAAACACTTGGAAACACAGGGAGATGTCTCTGTTTCAGGCCTGTGGAGAGATATGATGCGGCTGTATTTGTGGAAATGGTAGACGGGTAACTGTGAAAAAAGACAAGGGAGATAAGGTGATATGGTGAAGGGAGACAGCACAGACTGGGCGAGCGAGCATTAGAAAATGCCTGAGAAAATATTTTATTATAGTTATTTTTTTGTATTATAACAAAGGAAAATTTATATTTTTCAGTAATCCTGCAGAAGCGACATAAAACCAGACAATATTTCGAGGTGTAAAACAATAAAATAAAGTTGTACAGCGCTGATGATAATCTTCCTGCTTTGGTTCTGAGTTATGAAAGCATTGTTGAAAATATAGATAGTATGCAGTACTTGGCAGACAGGATGATGTTTATTTCGGGCCTGTGTTGAAATACAAGTGCAGCTGTGTTCGTGGAAGGGTAACAGGGTCGCGATCAAAGTTGACCCACGGGAGATAAAATGGTGATTAGCACGGCAGTGGCGAGCGAGCGTGAGGGAAAGTGTATTCTGTTGTAGGTTGTGTTTTACTGTTTTACAAACATCAAGCATGGAAAATGATTATTTTCATGCAAAAACTGGAAAAGAAAAACATAATCAAACAACAGTATTAAAACCGTACAGATAAAGTAGTACAATGATGACAACAATCTAACCGCTCTGGTTGTGAGTTGTTGCATGCAGACTGGGTTGTGATGGTCGGTTGGAGAGGAAATTATTACAGAGGCCTCCCCTGCTCCCATTCCAGGTCAAAGGCACACACTGATAACAACCACTGTCATGGAACGGCACTTTTACAAAGTAAAATTCCTACACTTACCTTCTGATTATAAGCACCTTTATTACTTTTAGTTTGTACTTAGCTTTGCTAATTTTTACTTATATTTATTGTTCTCTACAATACCCAAAACGATTGACACTCTACGGTTTTGCTAGTTCTCATTTACACTACTTCTTATCTCTAACAATACGATTGTTACTATTCCAGGAATATAGGTCTAGTATCGCACCATCCTGTGGTAGTCTGGGAAACTAGGGAGGCACACAGACACCTCACAGCCATAGCACTGCAGTGGTGAGTTTCCTCTCGCGTCTATATCTGTCCATCATGGCACACACGACGCTTGACCTGTGCCGATCGCCTACTAGCCCTCGATGGCGCAGCAGCAGCTGGTTGTGCCACACTCTCAAGGTGAACCACTGACCATTTTCGCCACTGAGTTACTCAGGCGTGTTTCGTACGGCACCTGAACGTCAATGCGGCATTGTTTATTGTGGTTCGTATTCCTGAAGAAGTTCGTACACTCAGTCATGCACGAACTTCCTCATGGTGATGGCCTTTCGGGATTTCTTATAGTAATAATGATGTGCATATAAACCACACACGTCTAGCAAGTGGAAGAAGAGTTTCGTGTACCACTTGACTGGCCAGTGAACACACTCAGCATTTCCAATCTGCACTAAATGTATGTTCCGATACAGTGTTCTGTTGCTTTATCTACTCTCCCTGTGTTGATGAGGTGACCTGTGTTCATAGTAGACAGCATGTGAACATCACGCTTGTCTCTCCAACGCAGGGCAAGATCTTTACAGTCCATCTGCTGGTTTTGATCGTCATTGAACTGGGGAATGTCATGGCAGTGTGGCTTGACAGTGCTACAGAGGCCTGTGTTCCTGTCATGCAAATGCATTGCCAGGTCAGATGATGTGTACCAATTATCTGTGTAGGTAAGTGGCCTTTACCCAGATAATTTTCCATCATTTTCTTGACCACTGCACCAGAAACCCCAAGGCGATCATTATGCGGAATATCGTTTGTCATCCCTGTATATAATATTATGTCCAGGACAACACCCGTCATGCAGTCACACTATACAAATATCTTTATGCCTAAACGATGATGTTTCGAGGGAATGGACTGCTGAAATGAAAGACGGCCATGCAACAATGCAGGTGCTTCATTAATCACTAACTTCTGGAAAACCTCAAAATGTCGTTTTATCTTAGCTTTGAGGTTTTCTAAATTAGGCTTGATTTTTCGCTAAGTCTCAGTTGGATCCAGGAATGTGGTGTCTGAAAAATGCAGGTACCTCAGGATGTTCTCGTACGTGTTACGAGACATGAACATGTTCAATATCTCTAGTTGTGTTAATATACCAGTCGTTCAGTAATCAGTAATTGCATGCCCCTCTACCAGGGGTATCAATAACGTCAGTGCCATGAACACATACAAGGAGGACAAAGTCACATCAGTCCATGTCCATGTCCAGTACACTGACTGAGGTCCACTCATGGGGATGCACTGGTGGAAATACCTGTTAGTCTTGGTTGCTATGTTCATCATCAATTCTTTGTCAAGAAACAATAAAAAGAAACACATAATTAGGCTCCTGGCCATCAGTCCACTTGTGTCACGAACCCCTGAGTTGGAATAATCAGTCATAGGTCATGGGTTCAAAATGAGTCCCCTCTGTCTAGATGCAAGTCAGGCGAACGGGTGAATCAGGTACATCACCCCAAGAGGGCTTCTTGGCCTGCCATCTCCTGCTGCGGCCAGTGCCACGTCTCCTGATGAATCTGCTGGCAACAAGAGATGGCCGAGGAGCTGGCAAGAGGTGTGGGAGTGAGGCAGATGCTGAGGCAGAACGTGATGGTGACTGGCGGCGGGAGGCACTGGGAAGTGATGGTGATGGTGGTAGAAGGGAGGAGACACTGGTGCCATGGTGGCATGACAAGTTTGGCTCTCCCTCATCACAAGAGACAGTGAAGAGCCACTTCACCACCCTACTCTTAGCAGATAGATGGCGAGTCATGACACGAGATGATACACGAACAACACCGGTATCATCATTATTATCATCATCATCATCATCATCATTGTCATCAGTCACAAACCTCATAGAGGGATAAGTCCGACTCATCTGTGTCCGGGTCATCTAGGCTGCTTCATCACTCCTCTTCCCCTGAGGAAATGTTGTTCTCATCGCCCTCTCCAGCCGTGGGGAAGAGTTCTGCCCCTATCTCCGGAGTGGTAGTTTGTAGCGGGAATGTACAGACCTGCAGTGGGAGGAGGTGGAGGGCTGGGAGCAAGAATGAGGAAGACATCCTGCCATAGTGAGATCTCATACAGCACTGATAGTCCGATGCTTGGGATGGTTGAGAAGGGTCTTGTAAACATATTAAAGTCCATCCCAAACTGTTATTTTTTTTTTTAAGCATGCTAAACTGATGCCTGCAGGACTTCTGTCATCTGCTGATCCCTGCAGCAAGAGTTTTTTTTTTTTTTTTTTTTGTGAGTTAACAATGAATCATCAAGTGATAAGCCATAAAATGTAAAGCACTGATTCATTTGATGTAAACTAAAACTGGAACTTTCCCAATCTTTTATAGTAAGTCGTGGAAAACTGCACCACTGTGAAATTTAACTGTTCACACTATGCATGGGTAAAATTAAGAAAATTGTTATCCACGAAATGAAGCAAAAAAAAGAACGTAAAAATTACAATGCACTTTTTGGTATCATCACTCAAAAACAGGTTCAAAGCAAATGCTGTGTACATACACTAATAAAAACAAATAATTGGGGTCAGTGTCCAAACAAACTGTTCTGCTTTGAAGATATATCTAGTATGTTTGCTTACAGACGCAAAGGCACACATATTAAAACAAAACAATTTTGATTCTTGTATTTGACGATGTTCTGATACGTCAGTAATCTGTACTGACTCTGCAACCATAATGAAAACTGAGATGTCCTGCATAGTGGATGATAATAATATTAATCTTACATGAGCATACAAACTCCCCAGTGTGACAAGGGACAAACAGAATAAAAGTGGCAGTTAAACTGCATCAGAGTTTCTGAAACTTCAACTGACCATACTTTTATTTTTATATACAGAGAGATGATGCATAAAAACGAGTAGAGTTCACTGTGCAAAACATTTAAGTAATATTTTGTACAAGTTTTCTTATCTTTGATATGAAATAATAGGTGTTACTTAAATATTCTGTAAAAGTTTGAAATTTAATAATCATAACAACTTTAATAATAGAGAAATGCAAATGGTAACAAATAAATGTTCTGCAAACCATGCAATTTTTATATAAAACTGGAAGGTCACTGAATTATTATTATAATGTTTTTTTTTTTTATTAATAAGCTGTGCATTATATCTGTATGGTTAATCCGGAGTTGGGACAGTGACCCTGTTGCCACTTAATCCATGAATGGATATTGGCTTGTTCTCGCAGTGAAATGGCCCTCTGTATAGACCTTGTCAGCCATCAAGGTCATGTCGGCCATTGTTTTTCAGTGGTAGTATACCTTACTGACATTTTTCTTTTGGATGAATATCCACTTGGATATGGAAGTTAAAGCCTAAGAGAACCAGTGGCGTAGTGTGGGTTGCCAGCGCCTGGGCAAGGAAAGTATTGGGCCCCCTAACCTGTGGACCGTTAGCACTCCCTGAGTCTCTTCCACCAGTATAAGCACATGTATTGCATTTTAAGAAAATATTTCATTGTATAACCATTTTTTCACTTTCGTAAATGTTCAAACCATTAAAAAATCGAATTATATATATATATATATATATATATATATATATATATATATACATTCATTGCCAGACGCCATGTATCCCAAACGGGGTGGCCAAGGGCTTAGAGTTAATTGTTTTACAGGGAGGGGCACTAATCCTCCACCAACCCCACTTGAGACATAGGGATGCCAACAGCATCTGGTGTTCCCAGGCGGTCACCCATCCAAGTACTAACCAGACCCAACGTTGCTTAACTTCGCTGATCGGACGGGAAGCGGTAACCTTTGACATAAATGGTCGTTAACTAAGGATGCTTATTAGTTTTAAAATCTCAGCGCTATTTAGGGCAATACATTTTTCTTTTTAATGCAGAGAAGCAGAAAGTGAAGGATGCAAGAAATAATACACAAAAGAGAGCCAAATGCAAGATCTTTTACATCTGAAACCCCTGCCCACATTGCATTTACAAGACTGGAGGTCATAGGCAGGGGGATATATAGATTGAGAAAAATAAATTCAAGTTGACTTGTTGCCAATTAAAATCAACCAAAGAAGGACAAGAGTACGAATTTTTTTCAGCATATTTTTTCCTGTGGCTGACTGTGCAGCAAATCACAATAACATGGCAAAAATAATAATGCAAATATAACAAGAAAATGGGCATAAAAATTGGCATACAAATATAATAACCAACATCAACACTTTAGGGGGGATAGTATATGCAAAACACCTATTTTTATTGTTGGGTAAAAAAGCACTATGGCTTTATGCAGAGTCCTTTTATTTGCCACAGTTATTTATATATATATATATAGCGTTAGGCGCAACACACTGAGGTGTGTTTGAATATGTAGAGAGGATGGAGAGTGAGAGACTGACAAGGAGAATGTGTGAGTGAGGTAGAGGGGGGGAAAGGGAGGGGGGGGCCAAGGATGAGATGGAGGGATGGAGTGGAGAGGTATATGAGAGAGGGAGGTGTGATCTGGGAGCAGGGCAATGAAATGGTGGGGGATAGGGTGACATGAAGGCGATTTGTTTGTGGCCACCCCGTACGGGATTGAGGCGTTTGGCAATAGATAGATAGATAGATATATTGCATAGCTGAAACTGCCCCTGTGGCTCCCCCCCACGCTACGCCACTGGAGAACCTCACCACAGGCATAACTCATTTTTGATTGGGATGGTCTTTTTGTCCTTTGTCGCATCAGGTATTAAATGCATGTCACCATAATTTTCTACGAAACTAGAACATATTTTATATCTACTACACAAAAACTACAACATGAAATAGTACGTCTGGAACACTATTAGATTCTCAGTATAATGTTTCTTTTGTTTCTTAACAAAGTCATTTTTTCTTTTCTGAAGGTCATAGATTTCCTTTTCCAGTGAACATTTTCTCTCCAGTCCAGCGTCAATTTGTGCCTGATCATTCTGCAATTCGGTGCTGGATATTAAACACTAACAAAGTGCATTTTGAAGTTTCTGATTACCCTTTGAAACTGTTGCATCAGCAACTGTGATTCCAGATCTTTTCAATTTCATCTCTGTCTGTTTCTTCTGTTCTCTTTAAATCCTCTGACTTCCTTTCCCTCTCTGTTGCCTCTTTCTCTTGTTGCTCTTTTTTTGCGGACATCTCTTATGCTTCTCTTGACCACTAGGTCAGCTTGGTATTTCTGGCAGAAATGTCTCACAGATTTCAAAAGGTCTGAAGTGTCTGAGATGCCCTTTACACCACCAGCTTTCACAATCTTATTTTTCACTAATTGCAAGGCAATGAGTGTTTCTTCTCCAAGGTTCTGACCTTGGACTGCAACAGTACACTTGATAAGGGAAAGCTCACTGTCAGGGACAGAATTTCAATAACTCGTTGTCAATACACATTTGGCAAGGACAACAATTTGTGGGAATTTCTTTCTTCTCATCTCTCATCTAACAAATGTCAGCCTGGTACCAATCAATCCTCCTTATTCGATATTCAAATGGAATCCCTTCCTGGAATCCAAGACCAAACTGTTCATGTACCTGCCTCAAATATGAGTCATGCACCCTGTCAAGGGGGGAAGTGGAAATAAGAATGAAATGCAAATAAATGGTCGGTTGTCACAAAGCAATCTACTCAAGTTTTTACTTAATCTGGCTTACTTCGCCGAATCTCTAAAGGCGAGAATTTCATAAACTTTCTCAACAGTACACAGCGGAGACTAACCACTCATGAAAACTGAATTGTTGATACTGTTGGCCCCTGAAAGTGTCCTTACCCTTGACAATCGCTAACTACTGTAGTACTATTAATAATGAACAAACTCCTGCTGGTGCTAACTCCTGGCTGGCACAAGGGATTTAAGAATTAATAGGAAAGAACTGGCTTAACTACCAGTCGTGATTAATACAAGAGGTTCGTGCAAACTAGGAGTGGCAAACTAAAATTAGCTCAATGTGGTGAAATCAGACAAGACTGTCACATTTAATTGAGCTCAAAAAGAAGAACAGTAAGTTTATTAAATACAACAAATAAATTTACATTACAAGGGAACTTAAGTAAATTCAAAATTTCAAAGAAATTACACTCATTCAAACACTCAAACAATTACCTAAATAACCTTAAGCATAGAAAAACAAAGAATGAAAATACTAGTCAGTGGGGAGAATGAGGTGGCTGCGAATAAACTGGGCATCTGCTTGCTCAAGGCGCTGCAGTTTGCACGCTGATGCCCACTACTGCAGATTACCAACTCGGTGGGGAGAGGCGTGAACCGTAGACCTGCTAGAGACTGAAGCCATTACAATTGAAGTCTTGTTTCTCCGCATTGCTCAAGACGTCCTCCATCCCGTGACACCTCAACACTAACTGACTAATGTTCCCACACCGGGAACAGGGGCATGAGAAATGGGCGTGGCTTAACGGCTAAAGAGGCAAGGCATGGGAACGATAATTACACAAAAAATAATTCTCAGCGAAATGCACTGTGTGTTCATAAAGACAGTCATGAAGCAGTGATGAAAATTAGGAAAACTCTATTTGAAATCTGAGTGCAAACACGAGAAGTTAATTGACTGAGTGACGTTATATGGGTTTCATTATTGTTCAAGAGTTCCCATAATAATAATGTCACGAATTGCCATAATAATACAATCTACTAAATTCGTGACATCACACCGCATCAAAATCAAATTTTTATCTGAAAAACTTAACAGTATAACGTAAATATATATATATATATATATATATATATATATATATATATATATATATATATATATATATAGCCCAACGCCCTAATCCCGCAAAGGGTGGCTGCAGACAAAACGCCTCCAAGTCGCTCTGTCATCCACCATTTGACTACCCTACCCCCAACTCGCCTCCTCCTCCCTCATATACCTCTCAACTTCATTCCTCCACCTCATCCTCGGTCTACCTCTCCCTCTCCCTCCCTCCACCTCACCTACATACAGCCTCTTAGTCAGTCTTTCATTCTCCATTCTCTTCACATGTCCAAACCACCTCAGTGTATTTCTCTTAATCTTCTCAACCACATCCACATCCACCCCACAGCGTTCCTTCACTTCTTCATTCGTCAACCTGTCCCTCCACGTCACTCCACATACTCCTCTCAAGTAACTCATTTCCACTGCACTCACTCTTGACTTGTTCCCCTCTTGCAAGGTCCATGCCTCGCTTCCATACGTCAGGGTAGGGATCACAATACTATCATGCAGTGATAAGAACTTCCATACTCACCTCTCTATTTCTCATCACTGCTTTCAGTGTACCAACAACCTTCCTTCCCTGCTGTACCCTTTCACGCACTTCATCCCCCCAAATTCCATCCCTACTCATCACACTACCCAAGTACTTGAGGCACTCACATTCTCCATATCCTCACCATCCAACCTCACTGCACACTCTGTGACTTCATTCCTCTCAAACACCATAACTTTACTTTTGTTTACATTAATTTTCAGATTCCTTCTCCTACACACTGTCCCAGATTCATTCACCAAACCTTGCAACTCCCATTCATCTTCACTCAACAGTACTGTCTCAACAGCAAACAGCAACACAGAAGCTTCCAAATCACACCCTCATTCATTAGAACCACCCCCACATTCACTGCCCTACCCTGCACCTCCTTTACAGCCCCATCCATGTATATATTAAACAGCCATGGAGACATCCCACAACCCTGTTTCAGTCCCACACTGAGATCAAAGAACTCACTCAGCTCACCATCCACTCACACAGCAGCCCTAGCTCCCTCGTACATACTCTTCACAGCACTCAACAAATTCCCCTCGACTCCATATATTCTTAATACCTTCCACATACCTTGCCTATCTATTCTGTCATAAGCTTTCTCCAAGTCCATGAAGGCAGCATACACTTTCCTTCCCTTCTCTAGATACTTCTCCACTAAACATCTTAGAACAAATATCTGATCTACACACCCTTTTCCCTTCCTAAATCCCCCTTGTTCTTCTCCAACTAGCTCCTCTGTCATATGCCTAACCCTATCAATGAGTATTCTACCATATATTTTACCAGTCACACTAAGTAGGCAAATACCCCTATGGTTACCACATACTTCTCTCTCCCCTTTTCCTTTGTATAAAGGAACAATTATACCTGATTTCCAGTCCTCTGGAACCCTTCCCTCTTCCCAAGCCAATCTACACAATTTCCATATCCACTCCACAACAATCTCACCTACATACCTAAGCATTTCACAACACACTCCATCAATTCCTGGGGCCTTTCCCAACTTAATCTTCTTCATCGCTTCCACTACTTCGCCCTACTGATCTCTTCCTCCCTCCTCTCATCTCTTCTCCCAGCCATTCCCCAACCACTTATACTCGCACTGCTCTCACATCTCTACATTCAACAAATCCTTAAAGTGCTCCTTCCATCTCCTCAGTTTCTCTCTCTTCTCCACCAACAATCTCTTATTCCTATCTTTCACTCCCCTACTATTTCCCCTTTCACACTGCCTTACTTTCTTTACCTCCTTCCAAAACAATTTCTTACTCTCCCTCCATTTCACACTCAGATTCCTCCCAAACTCTTCATCCACTTTCTTTTTACTCTCCTTCACCAGTCTCTTAACCTCCCTTCTCCTGCTCACATATACCTCTCTCTTCTCTCTCTCATCTTCTCCCCTACCTCTACCCGCTAACCATTCACTATATGCCTTCTTCTTTTGTTCCACAGCTCGTTTCACCTCATCATTCCACCATGCTGTCCCTTGCACACCCTTGAATCTCCTCCTCACTCCACAAACCGCCTCACATGCTGCGCCTATCTCTTCCGTGAATATCTTACATACGTCTTCCACCCCTTCCATCTGCTCTAGCTCATACCTTCCCAATCTTTCTTCCACTATGCTCTTATACTCTGTCATTTTCTCATATCTTGCAATTTCTCCACTCTTCTCACAGGAGTTGCTTCCTCCTGTCTTCCCCTTCGTCTCCTAAACCACTTTCTTTGCAGCTCTACCTTGGCTATCACTAAGTGATGGTCCGAGACTCGATTCCCCCACCCTCTCCACACTCTTGCATCCAACACTTGTCTTCTCATTGGCTCATCCACACACACGTAGTCTATCATTGCCTTTCGTTCAACAAGTTCACCATCCATTCTCCTTATTACTCTCCATGTGTACCGGTGGATCATCTTATGCCGAAAGTAGGTGTTGGCTATTGCCAACCCCTTACCAGCACAGATGTCCACCAAAGCACTACCATTCCCATCTACGTCAGCTGGCACACCCCACTGACCAACCACTCCATCCACTCATACATTCTCAACTTTGCCATTCATGTCTCCAATCAACAGCACTCTTTTGCTTCTCTCAAACTTGTCCATACACGCTTCTACACTCGCCCAAAACTCATCTTTCACTCTTGCCACTCGATCCCCTGTTGGGGCATACACACATACAATCGCCCACGCTTGTATACCTACTTTCATCCTCACCCATACAATTCTTGCACCCACTGTTCCATACTCTCTTATATTCTCCTTCCACTTCTTGCTTATCATCAGACATACTCCCTCTCTTGCCCTCTCATTTTCATTGACTCCCGCACATATACCTAAATCATATTCCCATTCTCTCACCCTTTCACCCTTCCATTTAGTTTCAGTCAATCCACATATATCCACTTTTGCATCCTCAAGCACCTGAACAATCTCTCTCTCTTTCACTTCATCATTCGCTTCTCTTACATTCCACGTTCCCACCCTAAGGATGTCCTTTGTCCGTTCCTTAGTCGTCAACATATGGTCCGTCCGGGTCCGAGGCGCTTTATTCGCTTTTTTAGTTAGGTCTTTTTACGGGGTGGGGCACTAACCCACCACCAACCCTTTTAGTCGCCTCGTACGACAAGCAGGGATACTGGGAGTATTCTTGAAACCCCCCTATATATATATATATATATATATATATATATATATATATATATATATATATATCTCTCTCTCTCTCTCTCTCTCTCTCTCTCTCTCTCTCTCTCTCTCTCTCTATATATATATATATATATATATATATATATATATATATATATATATATATATTTGTGTGTACTCTCTCTCTCTCTCTCTCTCTCTCTCTCTCTCTCTCTCTATATATATATATATATATATATATATATATATATATATATATTTGTGTGTACTATCCTGCTACAGGAGGAAAGCACTTCACCAGTGAGCATAAAAACCTTATATATATATATATATATATATATATATATATATATATATATCCTAACTCAGTCACACAAGATTTACACTGTGGTGTATGTACTGTCCTGCTACAGGAGGAAAGCACTTCACCAGTGAGCATAAAAACCTTATATTTACATTAACAGCAGCAAGCTTGAGGGAATAAACTCCATGACGACGGTGAAAAACCCTGTACTCAGGTCAAACTGAGTGAAAGTTCATTACATTTACATTAACAACTAATTGTAATGTAGCGTGGTGTATGTGATACATGGTGCAGATGTGACAATTGTAGTGTAACTGTACCTACGTGTAAAATGGTATAATACAAATTAATAGTAAATGGAGATGATGAGGGCAGAGGAAAAGAGGCGGCAACGTGCGGCAGAGACGATCAGCTAATCTGCACGGCAAAACTGCTGCACCCGCCAACTGTACCTGTGAAATCAGTCAGGGTGGAGCATCAATAGTGTCAGTGTGATAAACAATTTGTATTAAACTGCAGGTACCCTTTGCCTAGTAGTCAATGCATACACAATGAAATGTACGCTTCAGCTGAAAATTTAGCAGACAGCCAAAGCTTTGTATGTTCGAGATTGCCATTTTTTTTTTCTTATTGGGTGGATTATTATCGAGGAAACATGCTAGTCCTTGGATTGCATGAATTGCTGGGGATGCCTGTAGTATACTGGTTAAAACTATATCTCTATTAACCAGAGAACAAGGTGTTCCCTGGTTAACGCATTGACACAGTTTGGATATAAAGGGTGAGGTCCAAAGCCTTGCTTGGTGCTTTTGAGGAAGACAGCAGTCAATCAGGCACCAGCTCCTTCTCTCACCTGCGAGGTCATGCTTCACTTCAGCTGATCCACCCCCGGCAGCATCGACCCCTGGTACATTAAAAAGATCCCGACAGGTGCCAATTAACTAACATGGCCCTCAATGACCCACAGCCTGTCGCAGATCGAAAGTAACAGTAGTGACCGTAAACTCAGGCTTCTGTGCATATGCTCATAGTCTAAGTACTGTCTTGAGGTATTTGTTCCTACACACTTGGACATCCTAAATATGTACTTACCCTTATAATTCTACACTTACAACTATTATCGTTAAGAAGAGAGAACCTGTATTTTTTACACAGGAAAAATCATCAGAGAAATTACCAATATGCCGGGAATCGAACCCGGTATGCTGCCTGGCTCTCACCTGAGAGTCCCAGGTTCGATTCCCGGCATATTGGTAATTTCTCTGATAATATTATCGTTAAGTTGAAAATCCCTAAGCAAACTCTGGCAGGTCACATTTTAACACCCAGTGTGGGTGTGAACACTCGAGTGGATAGCATGTATTCTCGAGATGCATCACAAGGTAATTCAGATACAGCCTCGGATTGCCTCTGCGGGGGTCTCAAACTTTCCCCTTAACCTACAGTACTTATGTATGTACAAGCTTCAGACATAATGTGTCCTATGGGATCCACAGGCAAGACATCAGATCTTACTGATATACTGTTAACTGGGAACCAAGCTAGTCCTTGGATTGCATAAATAGCTGAGGATTCCTGTCTTACGGAACCCAGTGTTCAACAGTTGCTTGTGTTAGTTGTCAGTTAGCAGACGAGACATCAGGTCTGCACCTACATTGTCACTTCCCTTGATGTATCTCACAACAAGGTTAAACTGCTACAAATACAATGTCCATCATGTCAATCTTGCATTAGCTGTCTTAGTTGTGCTGAGACTAGTAAGTGGCAAATCAGTTTTCAAAGTGAGTGGTGCTCCATATAAATAATAGTAGTATTTCTTAATGCCATCAACCACAGCTAAGAGTTCCTTCTCAACAGTACTGTAATTCCTTTCGACAGGATTCAGCTTACAGCTGTGATATGCCACTGGGAAAATTCTGCCTTCCGAGTCTTGCATTAGCACGGCCCTACTCCATCCTGTGAAGCATTGGTGTGCTGTATGAAGGGCTTATTGGAATCAGGCAAGATAGGTTCTTTACACAACATATTCTTGAGGATGGCAAAAGGTTTCTCTTGCACTTCTCCTCATTCAGTGGTATTGGGAGCATGTTTCCGAAGCATCTCGTACAACAGCTGGGCAATGAGAGCAAAGTTCGGGATAAAACTTCTATTATACCCCGCTAAACCAAGGAATGTCCTAAACTGTTTCTTGGTGATGGGTCTTGGGACTTCCCTAACTTTTCTGATCTTATCTCCCTGAAACCTGCAGCAGTTGTTGCCAGATTATGTCCGAGGAACTCCATCTCACTCTGCGCAATTTTACACTTGCTAAGCTTCACAGTCATGTAGAAGGTCTGGAGTGTACTGAAGACCATTTCCAAGAGTCTGGGGTGCTCCTCCAAATGGCAGAATGAACAGACATCGTCAACAAACATTTCTACTATGATACCATGGAGCATTTGTCTCATGGCTCGACTGACTATTGCTGGGAAATTGGTAAATCCAGATGGAAGGACTTGATACTGATGCAACCCCCTAGGAGTAGCAAAGGCAGTGAATTGACAACACTCAGGATGAAGGGAAATCTGGACGAATCCCTTCGCAAAATCGAGCTTTATGGTTATCGTGACTCTGCCAACTTGAAGAAAATGGCAATATGGTCACCCCTTGGCTCAGCATCCACTTTGGTGATTGCATTTAGCCTCCTATAGTCACTGCAAATCCTGACTCCGCCATCCTACTTGCAGACTACTACCATTGGACTACAGTAAGGAGATGAGGACTTTTCATTAATACCTGCAGTTTCCATGTCGGCAATTTCCTTATCTACTACCTCCAGTAGTCAAATGGGAAGCAGATATGGCTTAACCTTTACAGAAGTATTGCTGGTCAACTCAGTTTTATGACACTCAACCTTTGCGAGTCTAGGTTGGTCGGAGAAGACATCAGTTTACTGACAAAGCAGTGACCTTATGGCATTATTGTCACCTAATGCTAAGTCAGTGTTAAGTAAGACATCTCTGAGTCTCCTCCTGACAGGACTTAACGTTTAAGGGCTTGTCATCATGGTCATCAGCTGGAATCACCGCGGCTGCATCAGTTTCTCCTGGGGGCTGGTCATTGTCATCAACTACTGGTAGGCCAGTCTCTTCAGGGTCAGACTTATGACAGGCCTTCAACATGTTAATATGAGAGCTTTTATGAAGATTCCCGATCTGGATTATGTAGCTGAGGTCTGCAATGTGCTCTACTACATCATATGGACCCTTCCACTATGCCAACAACTTGTTCTGGGCAGTGGGGAGTAACACCAAGCATTTATTGCCTGGTCTGAACTTCCAATGTTTGCTTTCTTATCATAATAAGCTTTCTGAACGTCAAGTCTCTTGAACAGTTCTTCCTCAGCCAACTTGCCCCCACTGCAGAGGGTCACCTTGACGTGGTGGCGGGGCTTGAAGTGTGGTTGGCGGTGCCACCTACTTTAGAGGCATGCCTACCTTTGTGGGGTTCGGTATTTATCAGCCTCATGGACCAAGCACCCCCTACATCACTGGTGGAGGAGGCCTGCAGGTGATGTTAGTCCCTGCCCATTTGCCATCTAGGGCAGGACTTTTGCCTCCCCACGTGTTTGCCGTGCATGGCGTCCCATAATGCTGGGAGATGGGAGTCCTGAAGGTTGAACAATGCTGCACGATGTGCCCTGCAGCTAGCAATACACCTCTTTGGTCCCTTGTTCTGGCTAGATGGGCGGCCTGGTCGGGCCCGGCCAGGTCAATTGGCTGACCATGCGTTGGCTAGGGTCAAGTGGGCACTGGGGGACCTGGTGGCTCCTATCGTCCTGGAGTCACCCTTGTCTAGGTCCCCCTGTGGTTACCCGTGTATACTCTCCTGCTACCTCTGGGGTCACCAGTGGTGTTGTCCCTGGCATACGACCTCCCCTTGTTGGGATCCGTGGTGGGTGGAAGGGTGGGGGAATGAAGTTTTTTTTATTGCTGAATGGAGAGTGCCACAAAGACTCCGGCTCTTGTTGATGACACTGCATCTGTCCCTGGACATTCTACCGACTGCACCTCCCTTTCCAGGCCCCTGGAGACTTCCCTCCTCTGCACCAGCACTCAACTGGGAATAGAAGGAGGCCTCGTCAGGCTGGTTCGACTCTGGGATTCGTACAAGATGAAATAGTATTAGTAACTTATAAAAAATATCTAGTGCTGAAGCCCTCGGTAGGTAAGTCAGTGCTAGATATGGGCATTTTGAATTTGCATCGCGCCATAATATCTGCTTGTGGGAGTGAACCTAAAATATGTTCTCAGGGGGATGGAAGCATCCTTATCAAGGTGTCCTCCCTACAAGAGAGTTCAAGATTAATGGGTTTAACCTCAGTCTCTGGTGCAGGTGTTCCCTGCATACCACATGCTGCTTTTAACCAGTGCAAGGGAGTTATTTCTTCTCATGACCCCCTCCTATACTCAGAGGCAAGATTGTTAGAGGAACTGGAGTCTTCTGGCATGGTGAAAGTAGAGCGTCTTCAAAAGAAAATCGAAGGTATTTTGACCCCGACACCGACATTGTTCCTGACATTTGATAGGTTAACACTGCCTACAGCTGTGAAACTGGCCTGGCTTTCTCTTCCTGTGAAGCCCTATGTTCCAACCCCAAAGAGGTGTTTCCACTGTCAGGGGAATGGGCATTTTAGCTGCTTTTGCCGTCATGAACAAACTGGCCTTCCTGGTGTCTGCGTCGCATGTGGCGGGCAAAGTCATACCAATGACTGCCCAGGACCTCTTAAATGCTATCACTGTGGATGTCCTCATGCCGTGTCTTCTAAGAGCTGTCCACGATACTGCCTGGAAGTGGAGATTATGTCCATATGTACACAAGAGAGGGTTTCACTTCCTGAATCAAAGGGGATAGCCCAGACACTTTTTTTCAGCTGGGAGTTACTTATGCTTCTGTCCTTTCTACAACACCAGTGCATCACCCTGTATCTCAGAGGCAGCTTCAACTCATTCCAGTATCCACTCCTTTAGCCTGTGATACACAGAATGGTGTCCCCAGTGTTAGTACTGCTGGTAAGAATGATGTTTGCCCAACCGCTACTCTGACTGTTTCTGCCCCCACTTCGGTGGCTGATGACTTGCACACTTCTGTGGTGGAGGCAGACATCCACGTTGACCAGACTCCTTCTCCCGTTGTAGCCAGTATGCCCGAGGCTACATCTGTATCTGGCAAACTTCATCGTTGTTCGTCAGAGTCCTCTGAATCTGACGACTGGCCGTCTAAGGTCTCTGTTGTTGACTCTTCTGTCAACACCTCTGCTGTTCCCTCTGTCCAGCAGGCTGGGGGATCTAACCAGGAGATAGCTGAGGCTGATGGTTCAACTCTGGTCTGGTCCCCACCTGGGGATGTTGGACAGCTCGTTGGTGCTTCAGATCTGAAGCATAGGACGGCCTCAAATGACTTTAGATCTGTTGATTCTATTTCTACTTCAAGGGCTTCTGGTGAGGGAACTGGCCTTCCTACATCTCTTAAGGCAGCCCCCAAGGCGCCTTCCAAACAAACTGGTATACCCACTGCAAGAAAGAGTGTTGTAAAACTTATTTCCTCATCCTCACGTTTGTCTTCGGATGTTAGACAGAGGGTGAGGGTTTCTGGTGCTGGGCAGTCTCCTCCAAAGGGCTCTCATAAGCATCAATCCAAACCCGCTGGGGGGGCAAGGTTGTCTCACCCCTCATCCTCATTCTTCCTTCACTATGGGTACTATGGCATTCTCAGCCAGTCTACTACAATGGAGTTGTCGAGGGCTGTGCAGTAATTGAGAGGAGCTGTGGACCCTCCTGACTTGTTCCCCTATGTGTGTCTGCCTCCAGAAAACTCATGTAGGGTTTACCACTCCCCATGCACCACCTGGGTACAATGCTTTGTATTCACCGCCAACCCAGGGTCCTGTAGGGGGTAGTGCTGTTTTGGTAAGAGCTGACATCCCTCATCGGCCAGTCTGCCTCCAGTCTGACCTCCATTGTGTTGCTGTGCGGTTGTATGCCCACCACTGGTATACAGTTTGTTCCATCTATTTACCGCCCAACACAGCAGTCACTAGGGTGGAACTTGAGAACCTTCTAGGCCAGTTACCTAAGCCCTTTCTTCTCTTGGGGGACTTTAAACCACCCCATCCCGGCGTTTTCTGGGCAGTGGTACGCCCCAGTCCCGACATTTTTGAACCTTTTTAATTTTGTCTCAAACATCTGCTTTTGGTGAGAAACATCGAAAATTTATAGAGAAATCACTCACCTGAGGTTTAAAATACTCGATCCAGGTAGGAGTACCTCCTTACCTTACAGGGTTTTCTATCAGGCTGGCTGCAAAGAAAACAAGTTCTATGGGAGGATAACTATTCCACACCACTCATAAACGGTATTTATTTATTTATTTGGTACGAATTTATATGTAGTACGAGAGTATATTGGTTTTCAAATGGTAATATAGGCATTATAAGCATTGTTTCACTCACTAACTCATCACCATTCCTGACCTTTTTTTGCCACATTACCTGATCATCATTTCTGACTGTTTCTTCCTCTAATGTTTGTCCTCCACATTGTCATTGATTGGGGAATCACTCTGGCCCTGAATTTCGTACCATGGCATGACATGGCTTTACTGGCCAGGTCACTGATAACAGGTGAATTGCTGAGAAAAGGGGATGAAGGGGGGGGAGGAGGTCATGCTGGGTAAGGCATTGTCCCTGCCTGGCATCTTGTAGAGGAAGGTGTCCCGTGTATACGTGCCAAAAATCACTCGCGAAAATTGAAAATTCTGCAAATTAAATTGAAAATTGTGCAAATTAGGAACCTTGCAATGTTGCCGCGTTAATTTACGTCTCCAGGATATGAGTGCACATCATGTGAGGATGTGAATTCACGTCTCCGGGACGGGGCGGGTTAATGGCCGCCACCCTATGTGGGGCTACTGTCTTGTTAACCAACATGGGAGTAAGCTGGCATCCTTACTGGAGGATGAAGATCTTGCACTATTCAATACTGGGGCCTTTACATATTTTCACCCCCAAACAGGTTCATTTACTGCAATTGACATCTCTATCTGCTCTCCTGACTGTCTCCTGGACTTTACTTGGGAGGTTATGGAAGATCGCGATGAGAGTGATTACTTTCCCATCCTCCTTACTGCAGCAATATCTAGTCTCTGTTCCCGTCTACCAATGTGGAGATTGGATAAGGCAGACTAGTCTCTTTTTTCTTCTCTGATTTCTGTTAACGCCTCAGTTGAAGACTTTCCACATATTGATGAGGTTGTTTTGTTCTTTACCTCCATTCTACATTCTGCTGCCCTTCATGCTGTTCCTAAAACCTCTGGCACATATCACTATTGACCTGTCCCATGGTGTAAGGAGGATTGCAGTGTTGCTGTACGTGTTAAGAAGTTAGCTTTCTCTTGTTATCGTAGACACAGGACAGAGCATAATCTTGTTGAGTTCAGAAGGGCGCGGGCTAAGGCTCGTTGGGTACTGAAACAAGCTAGGCGGGACTCTTGGAAGGCTTATGTGTCATCTGTAAACTCAAGGACGCCAGTGTCTCAAGTGTGGAAGAGGGTGCGGAAGATTTCAGGAAAATTCACTCAGAGCAGGACCCCTGTGCTGATGTCTAACGGTGAGCCTATTGGTGATCCTGCAGCTGTGGCTGATATTTTTGCATCTGCCTTTGCAGCAGTCAGTCATAGAGATACTAGCTCACCAATTTTCGCCAGACAACGGGAGATAGAGGAGGCAAGGGTGCTGGACTTCCCTTTGGGGAATGTGGAGTCCTACAACCTCCCTTTCTCCCATCGTGAACTTCAATTTGCCCTTTCCCTCTGCCATGACACCTCACCAGGGCCGGATGATATTCCCTACGCAGTGCTTCAACACCTGGGTAATGATGCATTGTCCTTTCTCCTCAGACCCTTTAATAGAATCTGGAAGGAATCTACTCTTCCTTCCTCTTGGTGTGAGGCTATTGTCTTGCCATTCCAGAAACCGGGGAAGGCAGGTTACAGTCCCCTGGAGTATCAGTGAATCGCCTCAACATCTTGCCTGTGTAAATTATTTGAGAAAATGGTCAACACGCTCCTAATGTATTTCCTAGAAAGGAACGAATGTCTTTCTCCATGCCAGTCTGGTTTTCGAAAATATCGTTCAACAACAGATGCACTAGTCCGTCTTGAGGCTGCAGCTTCTGATGCTTTTGCTAGGCAGCAGCATCTGGTGTGCGTTTTCTTTGACCTAGAGAAGACATATGATACTATATGGCGGTTTGGTATCTTCAAGCAACTCCATTCTTTAGGTTTACGTGGCAGGCTGTCCCTATTTATAGTAAAATTTCTGCATGACCGCTCATTTAGGGTTAGGGTTGGTGTCACCCTGTCTCCTTCATACCATCAGGGGGAAGGGGTGCCTCAAGGAGGTATCCTCGGTGTGACCTTTTTCATTCTAGCTTTGGATGGTATTGTGTTCTCATTTCCAGAAGGGGTGCCAGCCTCACTGCATGTTGATGATTTGGCTCTTTGGTATGCTGCTTCTCGAATATCCATGGCTGAATGCCGCATGCAGCTCGCTCTGGACAAGTTCTCTCGGTGGGCCACCATGCACGGCTTCCGTTTCTCCCCAACAAAGACGGTGGCCTTGCATTTCTGCCGTTTGAGAAGTGTACACCCAGACCCAGACCTCCAGATATATGGCCACAGGGTGAGGTGTGTGGATGAGGCAAGGTTTCTTGGTCTTGTTTTTGACAGGAGACTGACGTGGACACCACATATCCGTTCTTTACGACTATCGTGCCTCCGTGCCCTGTCTCTCCTATGGACTCTATCTCACTTGTCTTGGGACGCTGACAGAACCATCCTGCTCCGCATTTACCGTGCCTTAGTGAGGTGCAAATTGGACTATGGGTGTGTGGTATACTCTTCAGCCACTGAGGCAAGGCTGCGGCCACTCAATTCGGTCCATCATGCTGGGATTCGTTTGTCAACCGGGGCTTTCCAGTCTTCTCCGACTGAAAATCTATTGGTTGATGCAAATGAACCGCCACTGGATCTCTGCCGGCAGTCCTTAACGGTGCAGTGTTGGCATTGCCTTATCCGTCTTCCAGCCTCACTGATTGTAAGGCTGTCTCCGAGGTCAGTCTTCTCCCCTTTTATAACACCCACCCTCACTATCCACACCCGTTCGGGTACAGAACGAGGGTCGCCGGGAGGGAGTTGGGTGTTCAGTCCTACCCTGTTTGCCCTATGCATGTCCCACGAGTGGCTCCCAGGCTTCTCCCAAAGGTACAACCATGTGATTATTTTCTGGAAAGGAAGGCCTCCCCTTTCCTCATAGGCAGTTTTGTCCTAATTTTTAGAACACGCTTCTGCTCATAATGATTCGATCCCTGTATATACTGATGGCTCTAAATCCCGTGTGGTGACAGGTTTTGGTGTAATTTTTTGTGATTTTATCCGTGGTGGGAGTCTCCCTCCTTATGCATAAATTTTTACTGTTGAAATTACTGCCATATTAGTTGCAGTTGAATTGATTTTTAGTTTTCCTCCAGCTTCTTTTACCATTTTTAGTGACTCAGCCAGTGCATTACAAGCTTTGTTACATGGCTTTCCATCACATCCCCTAGTCCTGTCTGTCTTGGAGTGGCTCTACTTATTAGGTAGGCGAGGATACTCTGTACAACTGTGTTGGGTCCCTGCACATGTGGGGGTCATGGGCAATGAGTGTGCTGACTCTTTGGCGAGAGCTGCTGCCTCTCGCCCTTCCTCTCCTCACTACCATGTCCCATCCAAGGATTTATGTACAACCACTGTTGAGGCTGTCCGTCTCTGTTGCAGAGAAGGTGGGATGCAGTAGGGGCAAACAAACTCCACAGTATTCATCGGAACCTGGGCAATGGGGGGTATGTGGGATTATCCCATCAGTGGGAAACAGCTTTGGCCCATCTCCGGATTGGCCACACCAGGCTGACTCATGGTTTTTTAATGGAGAAGGCGCCCCCTCCCTATTGTGATGACTGTCTGGTTCCTTTGACTGTGCGGCATCTTCTTGTGGAATGCCCCACAGTTGGGGACCTTCGTCGGGAGTACCTTTCCAGGTGCTGAGCCAGCAACAGATCGTACCTTCTCTCCTTGGTGCTTGAGGAAGAGGCTTGGCACTTTTATACTGTCAGTTTGTTTTTATGCATCGTTTCTCTCTTTGCTTTTTATGGTTTTCATATATTTGAACTTTCTTTCAATGTTTATGTTCGGCAGCATATGACCTCTGCTGTTGTGCCGCCATGTCATTTTTTTGTTTATTCATTCATTCATTCAGCTAACTTGCTGTTGACTTGAGGTGGTCAACTAAATCAAGGAAGTAGGTGCAGGTGGTCTTGACTTCAGGCTCGGGTTCTTCATCTTCCCATAACTCACAAAGGACTTGAAGTGGCCCACAGACCGACTTTCCATACACCAATTCAAAAGGTGGGAACTTCAAGGAATGCTGTGGGGCTTCTCGATAAGCAAAAAGAAGAGGGGCAATAAACTGCACCCATACTTTTGGTTGTTTGGCAGCCATTCGCTTTAGCATTTTGAGAGTCCCACTGAACCTCTCACACAACCCATTATACATGGGATGGTAGGGTGTAGTTCCCAAGCCTCAGACAGACAACAACCTGAATGCTTCATTCATCATCACTGAGGTGAACTGCAAACCCTGTCGCTTAAGACCTCTTTGGGGATACCTACACGGCAGAACACCTCAATCAGTGCCTCTGCAAGAGTAATGGCCTCTATTTTCTTAAGGGCCACGGCTTCAGGCCTCCGTGTGCTGAAGTCAATGATAGCGAGGATATACTTTGATCCATCACTTGCCCTAGGAGTGAATGGCCCAACAATGTCAACTGCTACTCTTTCAAATGGTTCAGAGATTATATTCAATAGTTTCAGTGTGGTAGGTGGGGGTGCCCATCATCCGCTTACTCAGTGTAGTGATACTTTTTTTTTTTCTACAATGCTACCATGGAGCATTTGTCTCATGGCTCGACTGACTATTGCTGGGAAATTGGTAAATCCAGATGGAAGGACTTGATACTGATGCAACCCCCTAGGAGTAGCAAAGGCAGTGAATTGACAACACTCAGGATGAAGGGAAATCTGGACGAATCCCTTCGCAAAATCGAGCTTTATGGTTATCGTGACTCTGCCAACTTGAAGAAAATGGCAATATGGTCACCCCTTGGCTCAGCATCCACTTTGGTGATTGCATTTAGCCTCCTATAGTCACTGCAAATCCTGACTCCGCCATCCTACTTGCAGACTACTACCATTGGACTACAGTAAGGAGATGAGGACTTTTCATTAATACCTGCAGTTTCCATGTCGGCAATTTCCTTATCTACTACCTCCAGTAGTCAAATGGGAAGCAGATATGGCTTAACCTTTACAGAAGTATTGCTGGTCAACTCAGTTTTATGACACTCAACCTTTGCGAGTCTAGGTTGGTCGGAGAAGACATCAGTTTACTGACAAAGCAGTGACCTTATGGCATTATTGTCACCTAATGCTAAGTCAGTGTTAAGTAAGACATCTCTGAGTCTCCTCCTGACAGGACTTAACGTTTAAGGGCTTGTCATCATGGTCATCAGCTGGAATCACCGCGGCTGCATCAGTTTCTCCTGGGGGCTGGTCATTGTCATCAACTACTGGTAGGCCAGTCTCTTCAGGGTCAGACTTATGACAGGCCTTCAACATGTTAATATGAGAGCTTTTATGAAGATTCCCGATCTGGATTATGTAGCTGAGGTCTGCAATGTGCTCTACTACATCATATGGACCCTTCCACTATGCCAACAACTTGTTCTGGGCAGTGGGGAGTAACACCAAGCATTTATTGCCTGGTCTGAACTTCCAATGTTTGCTTTCTTATCATAATAAGCTTTCCGAACGTCAAGTCTCTTGAACAGTTCTTCCTCAGCCAACTTGCCCCCGCTGCAGAGGGTCACCTTGACGTGGTGGTGGGGCTTGAAGTGTGGTTGGCGGTGCCACCTACTTTAGAGGCATGCCTACCTTTGTAGGGTAGGACCAAGCACCCCCTACATCACTGGTGGAGGAGGCCTGCAGGTGATGTTAGTCCCTGCCCATTTGCCATCTAGGGCGGGACTGTTGCCTCCCCACGTGTTTGCCGTGCATGGCATTCCATAATGCTGAGAGACGGGAGTCCTGGAGGTTGAACGATGCTGCACGATGTGCCCTGCAGCTAGCAATACACCTCTTTGGTCCCTTGTTCTGGCTAGATGGGCGGCCTGGTCGGGCCCGGCCAGGTCAATTGGCTGATCATGCGTTGGCTAGGGTCAAGTGGGCACTGGGGGACCTGGTGGCTCCTATCATCCTGGAGTCACCCTTGTCTAGGTCCCCCTGTGGTTACCCGTGTATACTCTCCTGCTACCTCTGGGGTCACCAGTGGTGTTGTCCCTGGCATACGACCTCCCCTTGCTGGGATCCGTGGTGGGTGGAAGGGTGGAGGAATGAAGTTTTTTTTTATTGCTGAATGGAGAGTGGCACAAAAACTCCGGCTCTTGTTGATGACACTGCATCTGTCCCTGGACATTCTACCGACTGCACCTCCCTTTCCAGGCCCCTGGAGACTTCCCTCCTTTGCACCAGCACTCAACTGGGACTAGAAGGAGGTCTCGTCAGGCTGGTTCGACTCTGGGATTCGTACAAGATGAAATAGTATTAGTAACTTATAAAAAATATCTAGTGCTGAAGCCCTCGGTAGGTAAGTCAGTGCTAGATATGGGCATTTTGAATTTGCATCGCGCCATAATATCTGCTTGTGGGAGTGAACCTAAAATATGTTCTCAGGGGGATGGAAGCATCCTTATCAAGGTGTCCTCCCTAGAAGAGAGTTCAAGATTAATGGGTTTAACCTCAGTCTCTGGTGCAGGTGTTCCCTGCATACCACATGCTGCTTTTAACCAGTGCAAGGGAGTTATTTCTTCTCATGACCCCTCCTATACTCAGAGGCAAGATTGTTAGAGGAACTGAAGTCTTCTGGCATGGTGAAAGTAGAGCGTCTTCAAAAGAAAATCGAAGGTATTTTGACCCCAACACCGACATTGTTCCTGACATTTGATAGGTTATCACTGCCTACAGCTGTGAAACTGGCCTGGCTTTCTCTTCCTGCGAAGCCCTATGTTCCAATACCAAAGAGGTGTTTCCACTGTCAGGGGAATGGGCATTTTAGCTGCTTTTGCCTTCCTGGTGTCTACGTCGCATGTGGCGGGCAAAGTCATACCAATGACTGCCCAGGACCTCTTAAATGCTATCACTGTGGATGTCCTCATGCCGTGTCTTCTAAGAGCTGTCCACGATACTGCCTGGAAGTGGAGATTATGTCCATATGTACACAAGAGAGGGTTTCACTTCCTGAATCAAAGGGGATAGCCCAGACACTTTTTCAGCTGGGAGTTACTTATGCTTCTGTCCTTTCTACAACACCAGTGCGTCACCCTGTATCTCAGAGGCAGCTTCAACTCATTCCAGTATCCACTCCTTTAGCCTGTGATACACAGAATGGTGTCCCCAGTGTTAGTACTGCTGGTAAGAATGATGTTTGCCCAACCGCTACTCTGACTGTTTCTGCCCCCACTTCGGTGGCTGACGACTTGCACACTTCTGTGGTGGAGGCAGACATCCACGTTGACCAGACTCCTTCTCCCGTTGTAGCCAGTATGCCCGAGGCTACATCTGTATCTGGCAAACTTCATCGTTGTTCGTCAGAGTCCTCTGAATCTGACGACTGGCCGTCTAAGGTCTCTGTTGTTGACTCTTCTGTCAACACCTCTGCTGTTCCCTCTGTCCAGCAGGCTGGGGGATCTAACCAGGAGATAGCTGAGGCTGATGGTTCAACTCTGGTCTGGTCCCCACCTGGGGATGTTGGACAGCTCGTTGGTGCTTCAGATCTGAAGCATAGGACGGCCTCAAATGACTTTAGATCTGTTGATTCTATTTCTACTTCAAGGGCTTCTGGTGAGGGAACTGGCCTTCCTACATCTCTTAAGGCAGCCCCCAAGGCGCCTTCCAAACAAACTGGTATACCCACTGCAAGAAAGAGTGTTGTAAAACTTATTTCCTCATTTTCACGCTTGTCTTCGGATGTTAGACAGAGGGTGAGGGTTTCTGGTGCTGGGCAGGCTCCTCCAAAGGGCTCTCATAAGCATCAATCCAAACCCACTGGGGGGGGGCAAGGTTGTCTCGCCCCTCATCCTGATCCTTCCTTCACTATGGGTAATATGGCATTCTCAGCCAGTCTACTACAATGGAGTTGTCGAAGGCTGTGCAGTAATTGAGAGGAGCTGTGGACCCTCCTGACTTGTTCCCCTATGTGTGTCTGCCTCCAGAAAACTCATGTAGGGTTTACCACTCCCCATGCACCACCTGGGTACAATGCTTTGTATTCACCGCCAACCCAGGGTCCTGTAGGGGGTAGTGCTGTTTTGGTAAGAGCTGACATCCCTCATCGGCCAGTCTGCCTCCAGTCTGACCTCCATTGTGTTGCTGTGCGGTTGTATGCCCACCACTGGTATACAGTTTGTTCCATCTATTTACCGCCCAACACAGCAGTCACTAGGGTGGAACTTGAGAACCTTCTAGGCCAGTTACCTAAGCCCTTTCTTCTCTTGGGGGACTTTAAACCACCCCATCCCGGCGTTTTCTGGGCAGTGGTACGCCCCAGTCCCGACAGTTTGAACCTTTTTAATTTTGTCTCAAACATCTGCTTTTGGTGAGAAACATCGAAAATTTATAGAGAAATCACTCACCTGAGGTTTAAAATACTCGATCCAGGTAGGAGTACCTCCTTACCTTACAGGGTTTTCTATCAGGCTGGCTGCAAAGAAAACAAGTTCTATGGGAGGATAACTATTCCACACCACTCATAAACGGTATTTATTTATTTATTTGGTACGAATTTATATGTAGTACGAGAGTATATTGGTTTTCAAATGGTAATATAGGCATTATAAGCATTGTTTCACTCACTAACTCATCACCATTCCTGACCTTTTTTGCCACATTACCTGATCATCATTTCTGACTGTTTCTTCCTCTAATGTTTGTCCTCCACATTGTCATTGATTGGGGAATCACTCTGGCCCTGAATTTCGTACCATGGCATGACATGGCTTTACTGGCCAGGTCACTGATAACAGGTGAATTGCTGAGAAAAGGGGATGAAGGGGGGGGAGGAGGTCATGCTGGGTAAGGCATTGTCCCTGCCTGGCATCTTGTAGAGGAAGGTGTCCCGTGTATACGTGCCAAAAATCACTCGCGAAAATTGAAAATTCTGCAAATTAAATTGAAAATTGTGCAAATTAGGAACCTTGCAATGTTGCCGCGTTAATTTACGTCTCCAGGATATGAGTGCACATCATGTGAGGATGTGAATTCACGTCTCCGGGACGGGGCGGGTTAATGGCCGCCACCCTATGTGGGGCTACTGTCTTGTTAACCAACATGGGAGTAAGCTGGCATCCTTACTGGAGGATGAAGATCTTGCACTATTCAATACTGGGGCCTTTACATATTTTCACCCCCAAACAGGTTCATTTACTGCAATTGACATCTCTATCTGCTCTCCTGACTGTCTCCTGGACTTTACTTGGGAGGTTATGGAAGATCGCGATGAGAGTGATTACTTTCCCATCCTCCTTACTGCAGCAATATCTAGTCTCTGTTCCCGTCTACCAATGTGGAGATTGGATAAGGCAGACTAGTCTCTTTTCTTCTCTGATTTCTGTTAACGCCTCAGTTGAAGACTTTCCACATATTGATGAGGTTGTTTTGTTCTTTACCTCCATTCTACATTCTGCTGCCCTTCATGCTGTTCCTAAAACCTCTGGCACATATCACTATTGACCTGTCCCATGGTGTAAGGAGGATTGCAGTGTTGCTGTACGTGTTAAGAAGTTAGCTTTCTCTTGTTATCGTAGACACAGGACAGAGCATAATCTTGTTGAGTTCAGAAGGGCGCGGGCTAAGGCTCGTTGGGTACTGAAACAAGCTAGGCGGGACTCTTGGAAGGCTTATGTGTCATCTGTAAACTCAAGGACGCCAGTGTCTCAAGTGTGGAAGAGGGTGCGGAAGATTTCAGGAAAATTCACTCAGAGCAGGACCCCTGTGCTGATGTCTAACGGTGAGCCTATTGGTGATCCTGCAGCTGTGGCTGATATTTTTGCATCTGCCTTTGCAGCAGTCAGTCATAGAGATACTAGCTCACCAATTTTCGCCAGACAACGGGAGATAGAGGAGGCAAGGGTGCTGGACTTCCCTTTGGGGAATGTGGAGTCCTACAACCTCCCTTTCTCCCATCGTGAACTTCAATTTGCCCTTTCCCTCTGCCATGACACCTCACCAGGGCCGGATGATATTCCCTACGCAGTGCTTCAACACCTGGGTAATGATGCATTGTCCTTTCTCCTCAGACCCTTTAATAGAATCTGGAAGGAATCTACTCTTCCTTCCTCTTGGTGTGAGGCTATTGTCTTGCCATTCCAGAAACCGGGGAAGGCAGGTTACAGTCCCCTGGAGTATCAGTGAATCGCCTCAACATCTTGCCTGTGTAAATTATTTGAGAAAATGGTCAACACGCTCCTAATGTATTTCCTAGAAAGGAACGAATGTCTTTCTCCATGCCAGTCTGGTTTTCGAAAATATCGTTCAACAACAGATGCACTAGTCCGTCTTGAGGCTGCAGCTTCTGATGCTTTTGCTAGGCAGCAGCATCTGGTGTGCGTTTTCTTTGACCTAGAGAAGACATATGATACTATATGGCGGTTTGGTATCTTCAAGCAACTCCATTCTTTAGGTTTACGTGGCAGGCTGTCCCTATTTATAGTAAAATTTCTGCATGACCGCTCATTTAGGGTTAGGGTTGGTGTCACCCTGTCTCCTTCATACCATCAGGGGGAAGGGGTGCCTCAAGGAGGTATCCTCGGTGTGACCTTTTTCATTCTAGCTTTGGATGGTATTGTGTTCTCATTTCCAGAAGGGGTGCCAGCCTCACTGCATGTTGATGATTTGGCTCTTTGGTATGCTGCTTCTCGAATATCCATGGCTGAATGCCGCATGCAGCTCGCTCTGGACAAGTTCTCTCGGTGGGCCACCATGCACGGCTTCCGTTTCTCCCCAACAAAGACGGTGGCCTTGCATTTCTGCCGTTTGAGAAGTGTACACCCAGACCCAGACCTCCAGATATATGGCCACAGGGTGAGGTGTGTGGATGAGGCAAGGTTTCTTGGTCTTGTTTTTGACAGGAGACTGACGTGGACACCACATATCCGTTCTTTACGACTATCGTGCCTCCGTGCCCTGTCTCTCCTATGGACTCTATCTCACTTGTCTTGGGACGCTGACAGAACCATCCTGCTCCGCATTTACCGTGCCTTAGTGAGGTGCAAATTGGACTATGGGTGTGTGGTATACTCTTCAGCCACTGAGGCAAGGCTGCGGCCACTCAATTCGGTCCATCATGCTGGGATTCGTTTGTCAACCGGGGCTTTCCAGTCTTCTCCGACTGAAAATCTATTGGTTGATGCAAATGAACCGCCACTGGATCTCTGCCGGCAGTCCTTAACGGTGCAGTGTTGGCATTGCCTTATCCGTCTTCCAGCCTCACTGATTGTAAGGCTGTCTCCGAGGTCAGTCTTCTCCCCTTTTATAACACCCACCCTCACTATCCACACCCGTTCGGGTACAGAACGAGGGTCGCCGGGAGGGAGTTGGGTGTTCAGTCCTACCCTGTTTGCCCTATGCATGTCCCACGAGTGGCTCCCAGGCTTCTCCCAAAGGTACAACCATGTGATTATTTTCTGGAAAGGAAGGCCTCCCTTTCCTCATAGGCAGTTTTGTCCTAATTTTTAGAACACGCTTCTGCTCATAATGATTCGATCCCTGTATATACTGATGGCTCTAAATCCCGTGTGGTGACAGGTTTTGGTGTAATTTTTTGTGATTTTATCCGTGGTGGGAGTCTCCCTCCTTATGCATCAGTTTTTACTGCTGAAATTACTGCCATATTAGTTGCAGTTGAATTGATTTTTAGTTTTCCTCCAGCTTCTTTTACCATTTTTAGTGACCCAGCCAGTGCATTACAAGCTTTGTTACGTGGCTTTCCATCACATCCCCTAGTCCTGTCTGTCTTGGAGTGGCTCTACTTATTAGGTAGGCGAGGATACTCTGTACAACTGTGTTGGGTCCCTGCACATGTGGGGGTCATGGGCAATGAGTGTGCTGACTCTTTGGCGAGAGCTGCTGCCTCTCGCCCTTCCTCTCCTCACTACCGTGTCCCATCCAAGGATTTATGTACAACCACTGTTGAGGCTGTCCGTCTCTGTTGCAGAGAAGGTGGGATGCAGTAGGGGCAAACAAACTCCACAGTATTCATCGGAACCTGGGCAATGGGGGGTATGTGGGATTATCCCATCAGTGGGAAACAGCTTTGGCCCATCTCCGGATTGGCCACACCAGGCTGACTCATGGTTTTTAATGGAGAAGGCGCCCCCTCCCTATTGTGATGACTGTCTGGTTCCTTTGACTGTGCGGCATCTTCTTGTGGAATGCCCCACAGTTGGGGACCTTCGTCGGGAGTACCTTTCCAGGTGCTGAGCCAGCAACAGATCGTACCTTCTCTCCTTGGTGCTTGAGGAAGAGGCTTGGCACTTTTATACTGTCAGTTTGTTTTTATGCATCGTTTCTCTCTTTGCTTTTTATGGTTTTCATATATTTGAACTTTCTTTCAATGTTTATGTTCGGCAGCATATGACCTCTGCTGTTGTGCCGCCATGTCATTTTTTTGTTTATTCATTCATTCATTCAGCTAACTTGCTGTTGACTTGAGGTGGTCAACTAAATCAAGGAAGTAGGTGCAGGTGGTCTTGACTTCAGGCTCGGGTTCTTCATCTTCCCATAACTCACAAAGGACTTGAAGTGGCCCACAGACCGACTTTCCATACACCAATTCAAAAGGTGGGAACTTCAAGGAATGCTGTGGGGCTTCTCGATAAGCAAAAAGAAGAGGGGCAATAAACTGCACCCATACTTTTGGTTGTTTGGCAGCCATTCGCTTTAGCATTTTGAGAGTCCCACTGAACCTCTCACACAACCCATTATACATGGGATGGTAGGGTGTAGTTCCCAAGCCTCAGACAGACAACAACCTGAATGCTTCATTCATCATCACTGAGGTGAACTGCAAACCCTGTCGCTTAAGACCTCTTTGGGGATACCTACACGGCAGAACACCTCAATCAGTGCCTCTGCAAGAGTAATGGCCTCTATTTTCTTAAGGGCCACGGCTTCAGGCCTCCGTGTGCTGAAGTCAATGATAGCGAGGATATACTTTGATCCATCACTTGCCCTAGGAGTGAATGGCCCAACAATGTCAACTGCTACTCTTTCAAATGGTTCAGAGATTATATTCAATAGTTTCAGTGTGGTAGGTGGGGGTGCCCATCATCCGCTTACTCAGTGTAGTGATACTTTTTTTTTTTTCTACAATGCTACCATGGAGCATTTGTCTCATGGCTCGACTGACTATTGCTGGGAAATTGGTAAATCCAGATGGAAGGACTTGATACTGATGCAACCCCCTAGGAGTAGCAAAGGCAGTGAATTGACAACACTCAGGATGAAGGGAAATCTGGACGAATCCCTTCGCAAAATCGAGCTTTATGGTTATCGTGACTCTGCCAACTTGAAGAAAATGGCAATATGGTCACCCCTTGGCTCAGCATCCACTTTGGTGATTGCATTTAGCCTCCTATAGTCACTGCAAATCCTGACTCCGCCATCCTACTTGCAGACTACTACCATTGGACTACAGTAAGGAGATGAGGACTTTTCATTAATACCTGCAGTTTCCATGTCGGCAATTTCCTTATCTACTACCTCCAGTAGTCAAATGGGAAGCAGATATGGCTTAACCTTTACAGAAGTATTGCTGGTCAACTCAGTTTTATGACACTCAACCTTTGCGAGTCTAGGTTGGTCGGAGAAGACATCAGTTTACTGACAAAGCAGTGACCTTATGGCATTATTGTCACCTAATGCTAAGTCAGTGTTAAGTAAGACATCTCTGAGTCTCCTCCTGACAGGACTTAACGTTTAAGGAGCTTGTCATCATGGTCATCAGCTGGAATCACCGCGGCTGCATCAGTTTCTCCTGGGGGGCTGGTCATTGTCATCAACTACTGGTAGGCCAGTCTCTTCAGGGTCAGACTTATGACAGGCCTTCAACATGTTAATATGAGAGCTTTTATGAAGATTCCCGATCTGGATTATGTAGCTGAGGTCTGCAATGTGCTCTACTACATCATATGGACCCTTCCACTATGCCAACAACTTGTTCTGGGCAGTGGGGAGTAACACCAAGCATTTATTGCCTGGTCTGAACTTCCAATGTTTGCTTTCTTATCATAATAAGCTTTCCGAACGTCAAGTCTCTTGAACAGTTCTTCCTCAGCCAACTTGCCCCCGCTGCAGAGGGTCACCTTGACGTGGTGGTGGGGCTTGAAGTGTGGTTGGCGGTGCCACCTACTTTAGAGGCATGCCTACCTTTGTAGGGTAGGACCAAGCACCCCTACATCACTGGTGGAGGAGGCCTGCAGGTGATGTTAGTCCCTGCCCATTTGCCATCTAGGGCGGGACTGTTGCCTCCCCACGTGTTTGCCGTGCATGGCATTCCATAATGCTGAGAGACGGGAGTCCTGGAGGTTGAACGATGCTGCACGATGTGCCCTGCAGCTAGCAATACACCTCTTTGGTCCCTTGTTCTGGCTAGATGGGCGGCCTGGTCGGGCCCGGCCAGGTCAATTGGCTGATCATGCGTTGGCTAGGGTCAAGTGGGCACTGGGGGACCTGGTGGCTCCTATCATCCTGGAGTCACCCTTGTCTAGGTCCCCCTGTGGTTACCCGTGTATACTCTCCTGCTACCTCTGGGGTCACCAGTGGTGTTGTCCCTGGCATACGACCTCCCCTTGCTGGGATCCGTGGTGGGTGGAAGGGTGGAGGAATGAAGTTTTTTTATTGCTGAATGGAGAGTGGCACAAAAACTCCGGCTCTTGTTGATGACACTGCATCTGTCCCTGGACATTCTACCGACTGCACCTCCCTTTCCAGGCCCCTGGAGACTTCCCTCCTTTGCACCAGCACTCAACTGGGACTAGAAGGAGGTCTCGTCAGGCTGGTTCGACTCTGGGATTCGTACAAGATGAAATAGTATTAGTAACTTATAAAAAATATCTAGTGCTGAAGCCCTCGGTAGGTAAGTCAGTGCTAGATATGGGCATTTTGAATTTGCATCGCGCCATAATATCTGCTTGTGGGAGTGAACCTAAAATATGTTCTCAGGGGGATGGAAGCATCCTTATCAAGGTGTCCTCCCTAGAAGAGAGTTCAAGATTAATGGGTTTAACCTCAGTCTCTGGTGCAGGTGTTCCCTGCATACCACATGCTGCTTTTAACCAGTGCAAGGGAGTTATTTCTTCTCATGACCCCCTCCTATACTCAGAGGCAAGATTGTTAGAGGAACTGAAGTCTTCTGGCATGGTGAAAGTAGAGCGTCTTCAAAAGAAAATCGAAGGTATTTTGACCCCAACACCGACATTGTTCCTGACATTTGATAGGTTATCACTGCCTACAGCTGTGAAACTGGCCTGGCTTTCTCTTCCTGCGAAGCCCTATGTTCCAATACCAAAGAGGTGTTTCCACTGTCAGGGGAATGGGCATTTTAGCTGCTTTTGCCTTCCTGGTGTCTACGTCGCATGTGGCGGGCAAAGTCATACCAATGACTGCCCAGGACCTCTTAAATGCTATCACTGTGGATGTCCTCATGCCGTGTCTTCTAAGAGCTGTCCACGATACTGCCTGGAAGTGGAGATTATGTCCATATGTACACAAGAGAGGGTTTCACTTCCTGAATCAAAGGGGATAGCCCAGACACTTTTTTTCAGCTGGGAGTTACTTATGCTTCTGTCCTTTCTACAACACCAGTGCGTCACCCTGTATCTCAGAGGCAGCTTCAACTCATTCCAGTATCCACTCCTTTAGCCTGTGATACACAGAATGGTGTCCCCAGTGTTAGTACTGCTGGTAAGAATGATGTTTGCCCAACCGCTACTCTGACTGTTTCTGCCCCCACTTCGGTGGCTGACGACTTGCACACTTCTGTGGTGGAGGCAGACATCCACGTTGACCAGACTCCTTCTCCCGTTGTAGCCAGTATGCCCGAGGCTACATCTGTATCTGGCAAACTTCATCGTTGTTCATCAGAGTCCTCTGAATCTGACGACTGGCCGTCTAAGGTCTCTGTTGTTGACTCTTCTGTCAACACCTCTGCTGTTCCCTATGTCCAGCAGGCTGAGGGATCTAACCAGGAGATAGCTGAGGCTGATGGTTCAACTCTGGTCCGGTCCCCACCTGGGGATGTTGGACAACTCGTTGGTGCTTCAGATCTGAAGCATAGGACGGCCTCAAATGACTTTAGATCCATTGATTCTATTTCTACTTCAAGGGCTTCTGGTGAGGGAACTGGCCTTCCTACATCTCTTAAGGCAGCCCCCAAGGCCCCTTCCAAACAAACTGGTATACCCACTGCAAGAGTGTTGTAACACTTATTTCCTCATCCTCACGTTTGTCTTCGGATGTTAGACAGAGGGTGAGGGTTCCTGGTGCTGGGCAGGCTCCTCCGAAGGGCTCTCATAAGCATCAGTCCAAACCTACTGGGGGGGGGGGGCAAGGTTGTCTCGCCCCTCATCCTGATCCTTCCTTCACTATGGGTAATATGGCATTCTCAGCCAGTCTACTACAATGGAGTTGTCGAAGGCTGTGCAGTAATTGAGAGGAGCTGTGGACCCTCCTGACTTGTTCCCCTATGTGTGTCTGCCTCCAGAAAACTCATGTAGGGTTTACCACTCCCCATGCACCACCTGGGTACAATGCTTTGTATTCACCGCCAACCCAGGGTCCTGTAGGGGGTAGTGCTGTTTTGGTAAGAGCTGACATCCCTCATCGGCCAGTCTGCCTCCAGTCTGACCTCCATTGTGTTGCTGTGCGGTTGTATGCCCACCACTGGTATACAGTTTGTTCCATCTATTTACCGCCCAACACAGCAGTCACTAGGGTGGAACTTGAGAACCTTCTAGGCCAGTTACCTAAGCCCTTTCTTCTCTTGGGGGACTTTAAACCACCCCATCCCGGCGTTTTCTGGGCAGTGGTACGCCCCAGTCCCGACATTTTTGAACCTTTTTAATTTTGTCTCAAACATCTGCTTTTGGTGAGAAACATCGAAAATTTATAGAGAAATCACTCACCTGAGGTTTAAAATACTCGATCCAGGTAGGAGTACCTCCTTACCTTACAGGGTTTTCTATCAGGCTGGCTGCAAAGAAAACAAGTTCTATGGGAGGATAACTATTCCACACCACTCATAAACGGTATTTATTTATTTATTTGGTACGAATTTATATGTAGTACGAGAGTATATTGGTTTTCAAATGGTAATATAGGCATTATAAGCATTGTTTCACTCACTAACTCATCACCATTCCTGACCTTTTTTTGCCACATTACCTGATCATCATTTCTGACTGTTTCTTCCTCTAATGTTTGTCCTCCACATTGTCATTGATTGGGGAATCACTCTGGCCCTGAATTTCGTACCATGGCATGACATGGCTTTACTGGCCAGGTCACTGATAACAGGTGAATTGCTGAGAAAAGGGGATGAAGGGGGGGGAGGAGGTCATGCTGGGTAAGGCATTGTCCCTGCCTGGCATCTTGTAGAGGAAGGTGTCCCGTGTATACGTGCCAAAAATCACTCGCGAAAATTGAAAATTCTGCAAATTAAATTGAAAATTGTGCAAATTAGGAACCTTGCAATGTTGCCGCGTTAATTTACGTCTCCAGGATATGAGTGCACATCATGTGAGGATGTGAATTCACGTCTCCGGGACGGGGCGGGTTAATGGCCGCCACCCTATGTGGGGCTACTGTCTTGTTAACCAACATGGGAGTAAGCTGGCATCCTTACTGGAGGATGAAGATCTTGCACTATTCAATACTGGGGCCTTTACATATTTTCACCCCCAAACAGGTTCATTTACTGCAATTGACATCTCTATCTGCTCTCCTGACTGTCTCCTGGACTTTACTTGGGAGGTTATGGAAGATCGCGATGAGAGTGATTACTTTCCCATCCTCCTTACTGCAGCAATATCTAGTCTCTGTTCCCGTCTACCAATGTGGAGATTGGATAAGGCAGACTAGTCTCTTTTTCTTCTCTGATTTCTGTTAACGCCTCAGTTGAAGACTTTCCACATATTGATGAGGTTGTTTTGTTCTTTACCTCCATTCTACATTCTGCTGCCCTTCATGCTGTTCCTAAAACCTCTGGCACATATCACTATTGACCTGTCCCATGGTGTAAGGAGGATTGCAGTGTTGCTGTACGTGTTAAGAAGTTAGCTTTCTCTTGTTATCGTAGACACAGGACAGAGCATAATCTTGTTGAGTTCAGAAGGGCGCGGGCTAAGGCTCGTTGGGTACTGAAACAAGCTAGGCGGGACTCTTGGAAGGCTTATGTGTCATCTGTAAACTCAAGGACGCCAGTGTCTCAAGTGTGGAAGAGGGTGCGGAAGATTTCAGGAAAATTCACTCAGAGCAGGACCCCTGTGCTGATGTCTAACGGTGAGCCTATTGGTGATCCTGCAGCTGTGGCTGATATTTTGCATCTGCCTTTGCAGCAGTCAGTCATAGAGATACTAGCTCACCAATTTTCGCCAGACAACGGGAGATAGAGGAGGCAAGGGTGCTGGACTTCCCTTTGGGGAATGTGGAGTCCTACAACCTCCCTTTCTCCCATCGTGAACTTCAATTTGCCCTTTCCCTCTGCCATGACACCTCACCAGGGCCGGATGATATTCCCTACGCAGTGCTTCAACACCTGGGTAATGATGCATTGTCCTTTCTCCTCAGACCCTTTAATAGAATCTGGAAGGAATCTACTCTTCCTTCCTCTTGGTGTGAGGCTATTGTCTTGCCATTCCAGAAACCGGGGAAGGCAGGTTACAGTCCCCTGGAGTATCAGTGAATCGCCTCAACATCTTGCCTGTGTAAATTATTTGAGAAAATGGTCAACACGCTCCTAATGTATTTCCTAGAAAGGAACGAATGTCTTTCTCCATGCCAGTCTGGTTTTCGAAAATATCGTTCAACAACAGATGCACTAGTCCGTCTTGAGGCTGCAGCTTCTGATGCTTTTGCTAGGCAGCAGCATCTGGTGTGCGTTTTCTTTGACCTAGAGAAGACATATGATACTATATGGCGGTTTGGTATCTTCAAGCAACTCCATTCTTTAGGTTTACGTGGCAGGCTGTCCCTATTTATAGTAAAATTTCTGCATGACCGCTCATTTAGGGTTAGGGTTGGTGTCACCCTGTCTCCTTCATACCATCAGGGGAAGGGGTGCCTCAAGGAGGTATCCTCGGTGTGACCTTTTTCATTCTAGCTTTGGATGGTATTGTGTTCTCATTTCCAGAAGGGGTGCCAGCCTCACTGCATGTTGATGATTTGGCTCTTTGGTATGCTGCTTCTCGAATATCCATGGCTGAATGCCGCATGCAGCTCGCTCTGGACAAGTTCTCTCGGTGGGCCACCATGCACGGCTTCCGTTTCTCCCCAACAAAGACGGTGGCCTTGCATTTCTGCCGTTTGAGAAGTGTACACCCAGACCCAGACCTCCAGATATATGGCCACAGGGTGAGGTGTGTGGATGAGGCAAGGTTTCTTGGTCTTGTTTTTGACAGGAGACTGACGTGGACACCACATATCCGTTCTTTACGACTATCGTGCCTCCGTGCCCTGTCTCACCTATGGACTCTATCTCACTTGTCTTGGGACGCTGACAGAACCATCCTGCTCCGCATTTACCGTGCCTTAGTGAGGTGCAAATTGGACTATGGGTGTGTGGTATACTCTTCAGCCACTGAGGCAAGGCTGCGGCCACTCAATTCGGTCCATCATGCTGGGATTCGTTTGTCAACCGGGGCTTTCCAGTCTTCTCCGACTGAAAATCTATTGGTTGATGCAAATGAACCGCCACTGGATCTCTGCCGGCAGTCCTTAACGGTGCAGTGTTGGCATTGCCTTATCCGTCTTCCAGCCTCACTGATTGTAAGGCTGTCTCCGAGGTCAGTCTTCTCCCCTTTTATAACACCCACCCTCACTATCCACACCCGTTCGGGTACAGAACGAGGGTCGCCGGGAGGGAGTTGGGTGTTCAGTCCTACCCTGTTTGCCCTATGCATGTCCCACGAGTGGCTCCCAGGCTTCTCCCAAAGGTACAACCATGTGATTATTTTCTGGAAAGGAAGGCCTCCCTTTCCTCATAGGCAGTTTTGTCCTAATTTTTAGAACACGCTTCTGCTCATAATGATTCGATCCCTGTATATACTGATGGCTCTAAATCCCGTGTGGTGACAGGTTTTGGTGTAATTTTTTGTGATTTTATCCGTGGTGGGAGTCTCCCTCCTTATGCATAAATTTTTACTGTTGAAATTACTGCCATATTAGTTGCAGTTGAATTGATTTTTAGTTTTCCTCCAGCTTCTTTTACCATTTTTAGTGACTCAGCCAGTGCATTACAAGCTTTGTTACATGGCTTTCCATCACATCCCCTAGTCCTGTCTGTCTTGGAGTGGCTCTACTTATTAGGTAGGCGAGGATACTCTGTACAACTGTGTTGGGTCCCTGCACATGTGGGGGTCATGGGCAATGAGTGTGCTGACTCTTTGGCGAGAGCTGCTGCCTCTCGCCCTTCCTCTCCTCACTACCATGTCCCATCCAAGGATTTATGTACAACCACTGTTGAGGCTGTCCGTCTCTGTTGCAGAGAAGGTGGGATGCAGTAGGGGCAAACAAACTCCACAGTATTCATCGGAACCTGGGCAATGGGGGGTATGTGGGATTATCCCATCAGTGGGAAACAGCTTTGGCCCATCTCCGGATTGGCCACACCAGGCTGACTCATGGTTTTTTAATGGAGAAGGCGCCCCCTCCCTATTGTGATGACTGTCTGGTTCCTTTGACTGTGCGGCATCTTCTTGTGGAATGCCCCACAGTTGGGGACCTTCGTCGGGAGTACCTTTCCAGGTGCTGAGCCAGCAACAGATCGTACCTTCTCTCCTTGGTGCTTGAGGAAGAGGCTTGGCACTTTTATACTGTCAGTTTGTTTTTATGCATCGTTTCTCTCTTTGCTTTTTATGGTTTTCATATATTTGAACTTTCTTTCAATGTTTATGTTCGGCAGCATATGACCTCTGCTGTTGTGCCGCCATGTCATTTTTTTGTTTATTCATTCATTCATTCAGCTAACTTGCTGTTGACTTGAGGTGGTCAACTAAATCAAGGAAGTAGGTGCAGGTGGTCTTGACTTCAGGCTCGGGTTCTTCATCTTCCCATAACTCACAAAGGACTTGAAGTGGCCCACAGACCGACTTTCCATACACCAATTCAAAAGGTGGGAACTTCAAGGAATGCTGTGGGGCTTCTCGATAAGCAAAAAGAAGAGGGGCAATAAACTGCACCCATACTTTTGGTTGTTTGGCAGCCATTCGCTTTAGCATTTTGAGAGTCCCACTGAACCTCTCACACAACCCATTATACATGGGATGGTAGGGTGTAGTTCCCAAGCCTCAGACAGACAACAACCTGAATGCTTCATTCATCATCACTGAGGTGAACTGCAAACCCTGTCGCTTAAGACCTCTTTGGGGATACCTACACGGCAGAACACCTCAATCAGTGCCTCTGCAAGAGTAATGGCCTCTATTTTCTTAAGGGCCACGGCTTCAGGCCTCCGTGTGCTGAAGTCAATGATAGCGAGGATATACTTTGATCCATCACTTGCCCTAGGAGTGAATGGCCCAACAATGTCAACTGCTACTCTTTCAAATGGTTCAGAGATTATATTCAATAGTTTCAGTGTGGTAGGTGGGGGTGCCCATCATCCGCTTACTCAGTGTAGTGATACTTTTTTTTTTTTCTACAATGCTACCATGGAGCATTTGTCTCATGGCTCGACTGACTATTGCTGGGAAATTGGTAAATCCAGATGGAAGGACTTGATACTGATGCAACCCCCTAGGAGTAGCAAAGGCAGTGAATTGACAACACTCAGGATGAAGGGAAATCTGGACGAATCCCTTCGCAAAATCGAGCTTTATGGTTATCGTGACTCTGCCAACTTGAAGAAAATGGCAATATGGTCACCCCTTGGCTCAGCATCCACTTTGGTGATTGCATTTAGCCTCCTATAGTCACTGCAAATCCTGACTCCGCCATCCTACTTGCAGACTACTACCATTGGACTACAGTAAGGAGATGAGGACTTTTCATTAATACCTGCAGTTTCCATGTCGGCAATTTCCTTATCTACTACCTCCAGTAGTCAAATGGGAAGCAGATATGGCTTAACCTTTACAGAAGTATTGCTGGTCAACTCAGTTTTATGACACTCAACCTTTGCGAGTCTAGGTTGGTCGGAGAAGACATCAGTTTACTGACAAAGCAGTGACCTTATGGCATTATTGTCACCTAATGCTAAGTCAGTGTTAAGTAAGACATCTCTGAGTCTCCTCCTGACAGGACTTAACGTTTAAGGGCTTGTCATCATGGTCATCAGCTGGAATCACCGCGGCTGCATCAGTTTCTCCTGGGGGCTGGTCATTGTCATCAACTACTGGTAGGCCAGTCTCTTCAGGGTCAGACTTATGACAGGCCTTCAACATGTTAATATGAGAGCTTTTATGAAGATTCCCGATCTGGATTATGTAGCTGAGGTCTGCAATGTGCTCTACTACATCATATGGACCCTTCCACTATGCCAACAACTTGTTCTGGGCAGTGGGGAGTAACACCAAGCATTTATTGCCTGGTCTGAACTTCCAATGTTTGCTTTCTTATCATAATAAGCTTTCCGAACGTCAAGTCTCTTGAACAGTTCTTCCTCAGCCAACTTGCCCCCGCTGCAGAGGGTCACCTTGACGTGGTGGTGGGGCTTGAAGTGTGGTTGGCGGTGCCACCTACTTTAGAGGCATGCCTACCTTTGTAGGGTAGGACCAAGCACCCCCTACATCACTGGTGGAGGAGGCCTGCAGGTGATGTTAGTCCCTGCCCATTTGCCATCTAGGGCGGGACTGTTGCCTCCCCACGTGTTTGCCGTGCATGGCATTCCATAATGCTGAGAGACGGGAGTCCTGGAGGTTGAACGATGCTGCACGATGTGCCCTGCAGCTAGCAATACACCTCTTTGGTCCCTTGTTCTGGCTAGATGGGCGGCCTGGTCGGGCCCGGCCAGGTCAATTGGCTGATCATGCGTTGGCTAGGGTCAAGTGGGCACTGGGGGACCTGGTGGCTCCTATCATCCTGGAGTCACCCTTGTCTAGGTCCCCCTGTGGTTACCCGTGTATACTCTCCTGCTACCTCTGGGGTCACCAGTGGTGTTGTCCCTGGCATACGACCTCCCCTTGCTGGGATCCGTGGTGGGTGGAAGGGTGGAGGAATGAAGTTTTTTTTTATTGCTGAATGGAGAGTGGCACAAAAACTCCGGCTCTTGTTGATGACACTGCATCTGTCCCTGGACATTCTACCGACTGCACCTCCCTTTCCAGGCCCCTGGAGACTTCCCTCCTTTGCACCCAGCACTCAACTGGGACTAGAAGGAGGTCTCGTCAGGCTGGTTCGACTCTGGGATTCGTACAAGATGAAATAGTATTAGTAACTTATAAAAAATATCTAGTGCTGAAGCCCTCGGTAGGTAAGTCAGTGCTAGATATGGGCATTTTGAATTTGCATCGCGCCATAATATCTGCTTGTGGGAGTGAACCTAAAATATGTTCTCAGGGGGATGGAAGCATCCTTATCAAGGTGTCCTCCTAGAAGAGAGTTCAAGATTAATGGGTTTAACCTCAGTCTCTGGTGCAGGTGTTCCCTGCATACCACATGCTGCTTTTAACCAGTGCAAGGGAGTTATTTCTTCTCATGACCCCCTCCTATACTCAGAGGCAAGATTGTTAGAGGAACTGAAGTCTTCTGGCATGGTGAAAGTAGAGCGTCTTCAAAAGAAAATCGAAGGTATTTTGACCCCAACACCGACATTGTTCCTGACATTTGATAGGTTATCACTGCCTACAGCTGTGAAACTGGCCTGGCTTTCTCTTCCTGCGAAGCCCTATGTTCCAATACCAAAGAGGTGTTTCCACTGTCAGGGGAATGGGCATTTTAGCTGCTTTTGCCTTCCTGGTGTCTACGTCGCATGTGGCGGGCAAAGTCATACCAATGACTGCCCAGGACCTCTTAAATGCTATCACTGTGGATGTCCTCATGCCGTGTCTTCTAAGAGCTGTCCACGATACTGCCTGGAAGTGGAGATTATGTCCATATGTACACAAGAGAGGGTTTCACTTCCTGAATCAAAGGGGATAGCCCAGACACTTTTTTTCAGCTGGGAGTTACTTATGCTTCTGTCCTTTCTACAACACCAGTGCGTCACCCTGTATCTCAGAGGCAGCTTCAACTCATTCCAGTATCCACTCCTTTAGCCTGTGATACACAGAATGGTGTCCCCAGTGTTAGTACTGCTGGTAAGAATGATGTTTGCCCAACCGCTACTCTGACTGTTTCTGCCCCCACTTCGGTGGCTGACGACTTGCACACTTCTGTGGTGGAGGCAGACATCCACGTTGACCAGACTCCTTCTCCCGTTGTAGCCAGTATGCCCGAGGCTACATCTGTATCTGGCAAACTTCATCGTTGTTCGTCAGAGTCCTCTGAATCTGACGACTGGCCGTCTAAGGTCTCTGTTGTTGACTCTTCTGTCAACACCTCTGCTGTTCCCTCTGTCCAGCAGGCTGGGGGATCTAACCAGGAGATAGCTGAGGCTGATGGTTCAACTCTGGTCTGGTCCCCACCTGGGGATGTTGGACAGCTCGTTGGTGCTTCAGATCTGAAGCATAGGACGGCCTCAAATGACTTTAGATCTGTTGATTCTATTTCTACTTCAAGGGCTTCTGGTGAGGGAACTGGCCTTCCTACATCTCTTAAGGCAGCCCCCAAGGCGCCTTCCAAACAAACTGGTATACCCACTGCAAGATAGAGTGTTGTAAAACTTATTTCCTCATTTTCACGCTTGTCTTCGGATGTTAGACAGAGGGTGAGGGTTTCTGGTGCTGGGCAGGCTCCTCCAAAGGGCTCTCATAAGCATCAATCCAAACCCACTGGGGGGGGCAAGGTTGTCTCGCCCCTCATCCTGATCCTTCCTTCACTATGGGTAATATGGCATTCTCAGCCAGTCTACTACAATGGAGTTGTCGAAGGCTGTGCAGTAATTGAGAGGAGCTGTGGACCCTCCTGACTTGTTCCCCTATGTGTGTCTGCCTCCAGAAAACTCATGTAGGGTTTACCACTCCCCATGCACCACCTGGGTACAATGCTTTGTATTCACCGCCAACCCAGGGTCCTGTAGGGGGTAGTGCTGTTTTGGTAAGAGCTGACATCCCTCATCGGCCAGTCTGCCTCCAGTCTGACCTCCATTGTGTTGCTGTGCGGTTGTATGCCCACCACTGGTATACAGTTTGTTCCATCTATTTACCGCCCAACACAGCAGTCACTAGGGTGGAACTTGAGAACCTTCTAGGCCAGTTACCTAAGCCCTTTCTTCTCTTGGGGACTTTAAACCACCCCATCCCGGCGTTTTCTGGGCAGTGGTACGCCCCAGTCCCGACATTTTTGAACCTTTTTAATTTTGTCTCAAACATCTGCTTTTGGTGAGAAACATCGAAAATTTATAGAGAAATCACTCACCTGAGGTTTAAAATACTCGATCCAGGTAGGAGTACCTCCTTACCTTACAGGGTTTTCTATCAGGCTGGCTGCAAAGAAAACAAGTTCTATGGGAGGATAACTATTCCACACCACTCATAAACGGTATTTATTTATTTATTTGGTACGAATTTATATGTAGTACGAGAGTATATTGGTTTTCAAACGGTAATATAGGCATTATAAGCATTGTTTCACTCACTAACTCATCACCATTCCTGACCTTTTTTGCCACATTACCTGATCATCATTTCTGACTGTTTCTTCCTCTAATGTTTGTCCTCCACATTGTCATTGATTGGGGAATCACTCTGGCCCTGAATTTCGTACCATGGCATGACATGGCTTTACTGGCCAGGTCACTGATAACAGGTGAATTGCTGAGAAAAGGGGATGAAGGGGGGGGAGGAGGTCATGCTGGGTAAGGCATTGTCCCTGCCTGGCATCTTGTAGAGGAAGGTGTCCCGTGTATACGTGCCAAAAATCACTCGCGAAAATTGAAAATTCTGCAAATTAAATTGAAAATTGTGCAAATTAGGAACCTTGCAATGTTGCCGCGTTAATTTACGTCTCCAGGATATGAGTGCACATCATGTGAGGATGTGAATTCACGTCTCCGGGACGGGGCGGGTTAATGGCCGCCACCCTATGTGGGGCTACTGTCTTGTTAACCAACATGGGAGTAAGCTGGCATCCTTACTGGAGGATGAAGATCTTGCACTATTCAATACTGGGGCCTTTACATATTTTCACCCCCAAACAGGTTCATTTACTGCAATTGACATCTCTATCTGCTCTCCTGACTGTCTCCTGGACTTTACTTGGGAGGTTATGGAAGATCGCGATGAGAGTGATTACTTTCCCATCCTCCTTACTGCAGCAATATCTAGTCTCTGTTCCCGTCTACCAATGTGGAGATTGGATAAGGCAGACTAGTCTCTTTTTTCTTCTCTGATTTCTGTTAACGCCTCAGTTGAAGACTTTCCACATATTGATGAGGTTGTTTTGTTCTTTACCTCCATTCTACATTCTGCTGCCCTTCATGCTGTTCCTAAAACCTCTGGCACATATCACTATTGACCTGTCCCATGGTGTAAGGAGGATTGCAGTGTTGCTGTACGTGTTAAGAAGTTAGCTTTCTCTTGTTATCGTAGACACAGGACAGAGCATAATCTTGTTGAGTTCAGAAGGGCGCGGGCTAAGGCTCGTTGGGTACTGAAACAAGCTAGGCGGGACTCTTGGAAGGCTTATGTGTCATCTGTAAACTCAAGGACGCCAGTGTCTCAAGTGTGGAAGAGGGTGCGGAAGATTTCAGGAAAATTCACTCAGAGCAGGACCCCTGTGCTGATGTCTAACGGTGAGCCTATTGGTGATCCTGCAGCTGTGGCTGATATTTTTGCATCTGCCTTTGCAGCAGTCAGTCATAGAGATACTAGCTCACCAATTTTCGCCAGACAACGGGAGATAGAGGAGGCAAGGGTGCTGGACTTCCCTTTGGGGAATGTGGAGTCCCTACAACCTCCCTTTCTCCCATCGTGAACTTCAATTTGCCCTTTCCCTCTGCCATGACACCTCACCAGGGCCGGATGATATTCCCTACGCAGTGCTTCAACACCTGGGTAATGATGCATTGTCCTTTCTCCTCAGACCCTTTAATAGAATCTGGAAGGAATCTACTCTTCCTTCCTCTTGGTGTGAGGCTATTGTCTTGCCATTCCAGAAACCGGGGAAGGCAGGTTACAGTCCCCTGGAGTATCAGTGAATCGCCTCAACATCTTGCCTGTGTAAATTATTTGAGAAAATGGTCAACACGCTCCTAATGTATTTCCTAGAAAGGAACGAATGTCTTTCTCCATGCCAGTCTGGTTTTCGAAAATATCGTTCAACAACAGATGCACTAGTCCGTCTTGAGGCTGCAGCTTCTGATGCTTTTGCTAGGCAGCAGCATCTGGTGTGCGTTTTCTTTGACCTAGAGAAGACATATGATACTATATGGCGGTTTGGTATCTTCAAGCAACTCCATTCTTTAGGTTTACGTGGCAGGCTGTCCCTATTTATAGTAAAATTTCTGCATGACCGCTCATTTAGGGTTAGGGTTGGTGTCACCCTGTCTCCTTCATACCATCAGGGGGAAGGGGTGCCTCAAGGAGGTATCCTCGGTGTGACCTTTTTCATTCTAGCTTTGGATGGTATTGTGTTCTCATTTCCAGAAGGGGTGCCAGCCTCACTGCATGTTGATGATTTGGCTCTTTGGTATGCTGCTTCTCGAATATCCATGGCTGAATGCCGCATGCAGCTCGCTCTGGACAAGTTCTCTCGGTGGGCCACCATGCACGGCTTCCGTTTCTCCCCAACAAAGACGGTGGCCTTGCATTTCTGCCGTTTGAGAAGTGTACACCCAGACCCAGACCTCCAGATATATGGCCACAGGGTGAGGTGTGTGGATGAGGCAAGGTTTCTTGGTCTTGTTTTTGACAGGAGACTGACGTGGACACCACATATCCGTTCTTTACGACTATCGTGCCTCCGTGCCCTGTCTCTCCTATGGACTCTATCTCACTTGTCTTGGGACGCTGACAGAACCATCCTGCTCCGCATTTACCGTGCCTTAGTGAGGTGCAAATTGGACTATGGGTGTGTGGTATACTCTTCAGCCACTGAGGCAAGGCTGCGGCCACTCAATTCGGTCCATCATGCTGGGATTCGTTTGTCAACCGGGGCTTTCCAGTCTTCTCCGACTGAAAATCTATTGGTTGATGCAAATGAACCGCCACTGGATCTCTGCCGGCAGTCCTTAACGGTGCAGTGTTGGCATTGCCTTATCCGTCTTCCAGCCTCACTGATTGTAAGGCTGTCTCCGAGGTCAGTCTTCTCCCCTTTTATAACACCCACCCTCACTATCCACACCCGTTCGGGTACAGAACGAGGGTCGCCGGGAGGGAGTTGGGTGTTCAGTCCTACCCTGTTTGCCCTATGCATGTCCCACGAGTGGCTCCCAGGCTTCTCCCAAAGGTACAACCATGTGATTATTTTCTGGAAAGGAAGGCCTCCCTTTCCTCATAGGCAGTTTTGTCCTAATTTTTAGAACACGCTTCTGCTCATAATGATTCGATCCCTGTATATACTGATGGCTCTAAATCCCGTGTGGTGACAGGTTTTGGTGTAATTTTTTGTGATTTTATCCGTGGTGGGAGTCTCCTCCTTATGCATAAATTTTTACTGTTGAAATTACTGCCATATTAGTTGCAGTTGAATTGATTTTTAGTTTTCCTCCAGCTTCTTTTACCATTTTTAGTGACTCAGCCAGTGCATTACAAGCTTTGTTACATGGCTTTCCATCACATCCCCCAGTCCTGTCTGTCTTGGAGTGGCTCTACTTATTAGGTAGGCGAGGATACTCTGTACAACTGTGTTGGGTCCCTGCACATGTGGGGGTCATGGGCAATGAGTGTGCTGACTCTTTGGCGAGAGCTGCTGCCTCTCGCCCTTCCTCTCCTCACTACCATGTCCCATCCAAGGATTTATGTACAACCACTGTTGAGGCTGTCCGTCTCTGTTGCAGAGAAGGTGGGATGCAGTAGGGGCAAACAAACTCAACAGTATTCATCGGAACCTGGGCAATGGGGGGTATGTGGGATTATCCCATCAGTGGGAAACAGCTTTGGCCCATCTCCGGATTGGCCACACCAGGCTGACTCATGGTTTTTTAATGGAGAAGGCGCCCCCTCCCTATTGTGATGACTGTCTGGTTCCTTTGACTGTGCGGCATCTTCTTGTGGAATGCCCCACAGTTGGGGACCTTCGTCGGGAGTACCTTTCCAGGTGCTGAGCCAGCAACAGATCGTACCTTCTCTCCTTGGTGCTTGAGGAAGAGGCTTGGCACTTTTATACTGTCAGTTTGTTTTTATGCATCGTTTCTCTCTTTGCTTTTTATGGTTTTCATATATTTGAACTTTCTTTCAATGTTTATGTTCGGCAGCATATGACCTCTGCTGTTGTGCCGCCATGTCATTTTTTTGTTTATTCATTCATTCATTCAGCTAACTTGCTGTTGACTTGAGGTGGTCAACTAAATCAAGGAAGTAGGTGCAGGTGGTCTTGACTTCAGGCTCGGGTTCTTCATCTTCCCATAACTCACAAAGGACTTGAAGTGGCCCACAGACCGACTTTCCATACACCAATTCAAAAGGTGGGAACTTCAAGGAATGCTGTGGGGCTTCTCGATAAGCAAAAAGAAGAGGGGCAATAAACTGCACCCATACTTTTGGTTGTTTGGCAGCCATTCGCTTTAGCATTTTGAGAGTCCCACTGAACCTCTCACACAACCCATTATACATGGGATGGTAGGGTGTAGTTCCCAAGCCTCAGACAGACAACAACCTGAATGCTTCATTCATCATCACTGAGGTGAACTGCAAACCCTGTCGCTTAAGACCTCTTTGGGGATACCTACGCGGCAGAACACCTCAATCAGTGCCTCTGCAAGAGTAATGGCCTCTATTTTCTTAAGGGCCACGGCTTCAGGCCTCCGTGTGCTGAAGTCAATGATAGCGAGGATATACTTTGATCCATCACTTGCCCTAGGAGTGAATGGCCCAACAATGTCAACTGCTACTCTTTCAAATGGTTCAGAGATTATATTCATTAGTTTCAGTGTGGTAGGTGGGGGTGCCTATCATCTGCTTACTCAGTGTAGTGATACTTTTTTTTTTTTAGGTTATTTCTACATTGAGTGGCAAGCCAAATAATTTCCTGGAAACCAGGAAAACATTTACAATGCTGGGTGGTAACCTTATAACCAACCAACAGCTGTTCGCTATGTGACACAAGTGGGTTGGCGGAGGGTTAGTGCCCCTCCCCAGAAAACAAAGAACTAAAAATACGAACAAGAAGCCTCAGACCAGGACTGACCAATAGTTGATGACAAAAGACCGAACAAAGAACACAGTACGGATGGCAACTTGGAATGTAAGGGGTGCAAGTGATGAGGTGAAAGAGGGATTGTACAGGTGCTTGAGGGTGCGAAAGTGGATGTATGTGGGTTAACAGAAACTAAATGGAGAGGTGAGTGTGAGGGAATGGGAGTATGGAAGGGGTATATGTGCAGGAATAGGTGATAATGAAAGGGCAAAAAGAGTGTGTATTGTTGTGAGTAACAGATGGAAGGAGAACATAAGAGAGTATGGATCAGTTGGCTCAAGGATTGTATGGGTAAGATTGAAAGTTGGACTACAAATGTGGGCGATTGTGTGCGTGTATGCACCAATGCAAGATCGTGCAAGCATAGTGAAAGAAGAGTTCTGGACAAATGTGGAAGCGTGCATGGAAAAGTATGAAAGGAATGAGAGTTTTTTTTTACTGGAGATATGAATCGAAAGGTAAGGAATGAGAAGCTGGATGGAGTAGTTGGTGAGTGGGGTGTGCCTGCAGAGATGGATAAGAATGGCAATGCTTTAGTGGACACTTGTGCCGGAAGGGGTTGGTGATAACTAATACCCTCTTCAGGCACAAAATGATCCACAGGTATACATGGCGTGTAATGAGATGGTTGGGTGGTGAGCTGAATGAAAGGAAGGCAATGATTGATTATGTGTGTGTAGATGAAAGGATGACAAGGTGTATAATTGATGCAAGAGTATATAGAGGTTGGGGGAGTGGACATTCGGACCACCACTTGGTGGTGGTCAGAATTTAAGTCCAAATAAAATGGAGAAAAAGAAGAAGGGAAGGACAGGAGGAAGTAGTATATACATACAAAGAGAGTGGAAAAATTACAAGAGGATGCAAAAATGGCAGAATATAAGAGGGAACTGGAAGAGCGATTGGGTAAATATAGATTGAAGCAAATTGAGGTCATGGGAAGTGTATGCAAGATATTCACAGAAGAAATCTGTGCGGCACGTGAGGTGGTGTGTGGGGTGAAGAGAAGACGAAAGCGAGTGCAGGGAACAGCATGGTGAACTAAAGGGGTGAAAAAGGTTATGGCACAAAAGAAGAAAGCATATAATGAGTGGATGAGCAACAGAGACGTGGAAGAAGTTGTGAGCGGGAAAGAAGAGTTATATGTAGAGAGGAAGAGAGAATTGAAAAGATTAGTAGGAAAGAGTAAGAAGAGAGTGAATGAGGAATTTGGAAGGAATTTGAGTGTAAAGTGGAGGGAATGTAAGAAAAAGTTTTGGAAAGAGGTAAAGAAAGTTAGACAGGGTGTCAAAGAAGTTAGCTGGGGAGTGAAAGATAAGAATGGTAGATTACTAGCTGAGAAGGGAGAAAAAGTGAGCAGATGGAGAGAACACTTTAATGAATTGTTAAACATAGATAATGAAAGTAATACGAGTATAAGTGGTTGTGGAATGGCTGGGAGAAGGACAGTGGTGAGAAGACAGGAAGAAATCAGTCGGATGGAAGTTATGGAAGCAATGAAGAAAGTTAAAATAGGGAAAGCCCCAGGAACTGATGGAGTGTGTGATGAAATGCTGAAGCATGGGGGGGAGATATTAGTACAATGGATGTGGAAGATGTGCAGATTGGCATGAGAGGAAGATAGAGTTCCGGAGGATTGGAAGTCAGGTATAATTATTCCCCTGTACAAAGGAAAGGGGGAAAAAGAAGTGTGTGGTAAACATAGGGACATTTGTCTTCTTTGTGTAATAGGAAAAATATATGGTAGGATACTTATTGACAGAGTTAGGGAAAGAACAGAGGAATTAATTGGGAAAGAAGGGAAGGTTATTATGGAAGAGGTTGTGTAGATCAGATATTCATTCTTAGATCTTTAGTGAAGAAGTTTCTGGAGAAGGGAAACAAGTTGTATGTGGCCTTCATGGATTAAGAGAAAGCATATGACAGGGTGGATAGACAAGGACTGTGGAAAGTATTAAGAATATATGGAGTAGATGTGAAGTTGTTGAAGGCCGTGAAGAGTATGTATGAGGGTGCTAAGGCTGCAGTGCATGTGGATAGTGAATTGAGTGAATTTTTCTTTTTGAAGGTTGGACTGAACCTAGGATGTGCCATGTCTCCATGGTTGTTCAATCTGTATATGGATGGGGTTATAAAAGAGATACAAGGTAGGACAGTGGATGTTGGTGCGGCCCTAGCGAGTGAGGGCAGTGTTTGGAAACTACCTGTACTGTGGTTTGCAGATGATACTGTGTTGTTAAGTGAAGACGAAGGGGAGCTGCAAGGCTTGGTGAATGAGTTTGGGAGAGTGTGTAAGAAACGGAATCTAAAGGTGAATGTAGGGAAGCGTAAAGTTATGGTCTTCGAGAGTAGTGAAGTCAGTGAATGGACAGTGAGGCTGGATGAGGAGGAAATGGAAAATGTGAATGTGTTTAAGTACTTGGGTAGTGTGATGAGTAAGGATGGAAGTTTAGAGGGCGAAGTGCTTGAAAGGGTGCAACAGGGAAGAAAGGTTACTGGTTCCTTGAAAGCAGTGATAAGAAACAGGGAAGTGGGCATGGAAGGGAAAAAGCTACTGCATGACAGTATTGTGATACCATCTCTAACGTATGGAAGTGAAGCTTGGACGTTGTTGGAAGGACACAAGTCAAGAGTGAGAGCAGTGGAAATGAGTTATTTGAGAGGAGCATGTGGAGTCACATGGAGAGACAGACTGAAAATTGAGGAAGTGAAGAAGAGTTGTGGTGTGGATATGGATGTAATACGAAGCATTAAGAGAAACATATTAATGTGATTTCGACATGTGAGAGGATGGAGAGTGAGAGACTGACGAGAAGAGTGTATGTGATTGAGGTGGAGGGGGGAAGGGGGAGAGGGAGTCCAAGGATGAGATGGAGGGATGGAGTGGAGAGGTAAATGAGAGGGAGGGGTGTGAGCTGGGAGCAGGGCAATGAAATGGCGGGGGACATGGAGGCGATTTTTTTGTGGCCACCTCTTACGGGATTTAGACGTCTGGCAATAGATAGATAGATGGAAATGCATTGTCTGTAAATAAAGACAGTCACTTCTGAAGCAGTGACGAATGTTATGATAACTCTATTTCTAATCCTAGTGCAAACACGAGCAGTTACCTGACTAAGCGAAGTTCTATGGGTTTCAGTATTGTTCAAGAGTTTCCATAATAGTAACACAGTGTCACGGATAGTCCTAATATTACGATCTAGTAAATTCGTGACACACCCTAGTTGAAGTTTGGGGAGTAGCTTTTTAAATTTAAATTTCCTTTTGAAAATATTGCGTCTGGTAAAATTTTCATTGCTTTCTGACAATATTACACAGGTCTTTTGGTGCTTTGGATAGATCTGTTTGAAACATGATTGGCAAAAATTGCTCTGGGCTAATGGTACCGAGAACTTCTGCAACGTTGAGTGCTACTGTAGAGATCCTTGTCGACTGAGGATGGGTGATGTCTCTTTTTCTCTCTTCTCCTATTAGAGGCTAATATGCAAGTAAATGTACGTGTTTGTGGATGAGTATTTTGGCGAGTGTATTGTGAGAGCTAGGAGAGTTAGGTGTGGCAGGGAGGTTTTGAAAGTGAGTGAGTTGGATAAAAGAGAGAAAAAGATAGAGTATCAGGAGAAATTGAAAGATGAGTGGAACGCAGTGAAAGATCGGGAAAATGGCAGTGTGGAGGAGGAATGGCAGTTATTTAAGAGTCCTGTGGTGGGGCATGCAGAAAAGGTGTGTGGTGTGAGATGTGTGGGTGGTGGTGTGAGAAAAGGAAGTGAATGGTGGTGCGAGGAAGTAAGTATGGCTGTGGCTGAGAAGAGACGTGCATATGAAGTGTGGCTGCAGAGGAAGGATGAGATGTCATATGAGAGGTATAAGGAAAAGAGGAATAAGGCGAGAAGGACTGTGCGTGATGCTAAAGTGGCAGCAGATGAGAGGTGGGGTAGACGGCTGACAGAGAATTTTCAACAGAATAAGAAAATGTTTTGGAAGGAGGTGAAAAGGGTGCGAAGGGGAGAGTCTGGGAAGGACGAACGAGTAAAAGCAGAGGATGGAAGGATGTTAATTGAGATGGATGCAGTAAGGAAGAGATGGGCAGAGTATTTTGAAAGATTGTTAAATGTAGAGGAGGAAAGGGTGGCTGAGCTTGTGGCGGATGGAAGGGTGCAAGGAATAGATGTGTTGGGAGAGTTAAATGATTCTTTGATCACGAAGGAGGAATTGCAGAAGGCAGTAAAGGAGATGAAAACAGGGAAAGCTGCAGGTATGGATGGGTGTGCTGTGGAATGCCTGAAGGGTGGTGGAGTGACTATTGTCGACTGGTTAGTAAGATTGTTGAATGTGTGCTTTGTGAAAGGTATGGTGCCAGTTGACTGGGCAAGTGCTTGTGTGGTCCCGTTGTATAAAGGCAAGGGTGATAAGTATGAATGTACTAGCTTTAGGGGTATAAGTCTGTTGAGTGTTGTAGGTAAGGTGTATGGTAGAGTGTTAATTATGAGAGTTAGAGAGGGTACAGAGGGAGTGATTGGTGATGAGCAGTGTGGCTTTAGGAGAGGGAGGGGTTGCGTGGATCAGGTGTTTGTGGTGAGACAAGTGTGTGAAAAGTATTTAGCGAAAGGCAACGATGTGTTTTGGGCATTTATGGATCTAGAGAAAGCGTATGATAGAACTGATAGGGAGGCATTGTGGATTGTTTTAAGATTGTATGGCCTTGATGTTAGGTTATTAAAAGGGATGAAAATTTTTTATTTAAATAGTAGAGCGTGTGTAAGAGTGGGAAATGCTGTGAGTGGTTGGTTTCCTGTGAGAGTGGGGCTGCGACAGGGATGTGTGATGTCACCTTGGTTGTTTAACCCTTTAACCGCGGGCATTGTTTCGACCCGACTGTCCCCTCCCACGGGGGTTCCAGCCAAAATGTAAACAAACTTTAAACCTTTATAACTCTGCACAGAATAAATCTAGAGCGAAAAATAAGGTACCATTAGAAAGTACTAACCTTCGGCTTTGCAATGATTTAGGTTTCATGATTTCGTTGACTATCACTGGATGGGCAGTGCCATTAGAAGTGAGCGATCTAAAATCACTATTCTTCGCTCACACACCATTACCAAATGCCAACCTCATTCTGATAATAATACTATAAACATATATGAACACTGCGCATATGATAAACACCCACTCTGTGTTCACTGAGGCAGGTAATAGGCACTGTAATTGCCCCCACTTCACTGCCACATCAGCGGTGTTGTCACTCACACAGCTGGACAGATACTGATGCGTGTTTGGTCAGGGTTGGGGTGGGGGGTCCAGGGGGTGGGAGGTGGGGGCCCGGGGGGTGGGAGGTGGGGGCCCGGGGGGTGGCTGGAGTGAAAGAACTTAATAGCTACTCTCCCTTGAAACAATTGGCGTGTGGAAAAAACGCGCGGTATTCAAAATATTTACAAACATTCCAGAATGACACCTGCGGTTTGGTCCAGTTTTTGCAATGTCATTCTGGGATGACACCCACGGTTAAAGGGTCAATATTTACTTGGATGGTGTTGTAAGGGAGGTGAATGCAAGAGTTTTAGGTGGAGGTCTGAGTCTGGTGAATGTTGATGGTGGAGAGTGGAATCTGAAGCAGCTGCTGTTTGCAGATGATACTGCACTGGTGGCTGATTCAGAGGAGAGATTGAGACAGTTGGTAGAGGAGTTTGGAAGGGTGTGTGAAAGGAGGAAATTGAAAGTAAATGAGAATAAGAGTAAAGTGATGAAGTGTGCGAGGTTGGTACATGGTAGGGGGATGAATACAGTTTTGAATGGCAAGTTGCTTGAGGAGGTAGAGTGTTTTAAATATCTAGGGTCACATGTTGCTGTGGATGGAAGAATAGATGCAGAAGTGAAGTTTAGAATAAATGAAGTAGGAAAGGTGCTGGGAGGAATGAAAAAAGTGTTTAGATGTCGTTCGCTTAGAATGGATGTAAAGAGAAGGCTGTATGAGGGTGTTGTGGTACCGACTGCATTGTATGGGGCTGAAACATGGAATATGGGTGTAGCAGAGAGGAAAAGTTTGAATGTAATGGAGATGAGGTGTCTGAGGAGTATGTGTGGAGTGACGCGTATGGATTGAGTGTGGAATGATAAAGTGCGAAGGGAACTGGAGTTGTTCGGGAGATGGCTGGTAGAGTTAAGCAGAGGGTGTTGCGATGGTTTGGGCATATGGAGAGACTGGATAATGAGCGATTGGTGAAAAAGATAACTAGATCTGATGTGAGAGGTGTAAGGCTGAGAGGAAGACCACGAATAGGATGGATGGACAGTGTGAAGAGAGCGCTGGATGCGAGAGGGATGTCTGTTGAGCAAGGAAGAGTGGCTGTGCATGACAGAAATGGGTGGGGAGAAATTGTGAATGAGTGATGACGCAGCCCTGAGGGGATATTCTCCCGCATTTGGTCTGATCAGCTATTTCAGATCAGGTGCGTGTAAGGGGATGAGTCTGTTATGATGTGGCAGGGGTAAACCAGTTCTGCTGTCGGGCCCTGCTACGGATGTCACTGATTGCATTGGGCAGTTGACCCTTGTGCAGTGTGGTGCGGTGAGGATCTGTCCGTTCTCCCCTTTGGGGCTAAGATGCGAATAAATGTGTTTGAATGGATGAGTAAACGGGGAGTGTGTCGTCCTGTCTCGGCTACCTCCCTTTCCTTGGGGGAAGCAGCCTAGGTATATAGAATAGAATCGAATAATGTTGTCCTGTCTTGGCTATCCCTCATTAGAGGGGAAACAGCCAAGTTATATAAATAGACAGATAAACAGAATATAGTCTTGCTTGAGGACAGACATATATGTAGGTAAGGCATTTTCTATAGGTAAGATACAGCAGTTCTTTCAATGCAAAGAAGAATGAAGCAAAAGCTAGAAGTCTGCAAGATTGTTCCCTCCAAGAAAAATAAAAAAACAAGTTAACAGAGAGCAAATTGCGAGATCTGTTCATTTCGAGATGTCTGGACACACTGAATTAAAAGACTGGAATTCATAGGAAGTAGGAAATACATGCAGAAGAAGAATGTTCCATAACTTACTTATTGCAGACATGAGGGACTAGCAGTAACGTTTAACTCCTGCATTAGAGAATTTAACAAAAAAGGAATGAGAGTTTGCTTGTAGGCGGGTCTTATGCCCGCTGTGGTAGTAGAGTGATGGTAGCAGACAATTTAGAGGAGTAGTAATAGAGGAGCAGCGATAGAGAAAATATAAAGATGCAGCAGAGTGGCAAAGAGACAAAGGTTGAAGGGAGCCCATAAGAGAAGGAGAGTTAATGAGACGAAAAATTTTTGACCCCACCTTGTTGAGGTTTCCCACACATGAGTTATACTCTAAACAGGGATGAGTAACACTCCTGAATAAAGTCAACAACTGTGCAAGGGTAAAAGGGTACAGAGTCTGCTTAGCACACCCAGTCTCTTGGAGCCAGATTTTACAAGAGAGGGTATATGATCTTTCCTAAATTAATCCCGAGAGAATGAAATTCTAAGTACATTAATAATATTCCAGGATTGAGCAGGATATTGTAAAAAATTAGAGAATACTCTTGTGGTAGATTGTGATAGGTTGAAAATTGTAAGAACCGAGTTTTAGATGCAGATAAAGTCACCAGCTGTGCAGGGATAAAGAAGGCACGGAGTCTATTTAGCACACTCAATCTCTTGGAAGCAGATTTATCAAGAGAGATAATATGATATTTCCAAGATAAATCCTGAGAGAATGAAACTCCAAGTACAATACAATAAAAAAAAGATGCAGAATTTAGGTGGACATTGTTAAAAGTTAAAGAATACTCCTGTGGTAGATCGCGATGTCAAAAGAAGTAAGGACTGAGTTTTTGATGCATTAAAAATAACACAATTGCATTTACCACAATCAGAGATAATTATGAGCCATTAGATATTAAGTATGCCATACCCTTGTCCCTGTTTGTTGAAGTAACTACGGAGATGGATGCTTTGAGAAGCAGAAGGAAAGGTAAAAGATGGAGTCATCAGCGTATGAGAGGACATACATCCTGGACGGTCACTGATGAATAGAATAGAAGGAGAGTTGGTGATAGGACACAACCCTGAGGAACGCCAATACTGATAGCACTGGGAAAACAGTGGCTCTCTGCAACATCAGCTATAGAACAACCAGAAAGGAAGCTAGAGATGAAGACTCACATAGAAAGATAGGAACCATAAGAAGGTAGTTTGGAATTCAAAGATATATGCCAGATTCGACTTTGAAATGCAAAGCCCAATGACAAAGCTTCTGCAAAACTCCCGAAGGAGGATGAAAAGGAGTCTCATAGGAATGTGGGAAGACTGCCATTGTACCGTAGCATCCCTAGCAGAAACCATACTGAGGATCGGATAGAAGGTTGTAATGTGAAAGGTGATATATATATATATATATATATATATATATATATATATATATATATATATATATATATATATATATATATATATATATATATATATATATATATATATATATAGTTACGGAACAGAGAAAGATAATGTACACATTAAGTGAGAATACTAAGAGTCACTACTGTCCCGTAAAGTTCCAGGTTCAAAACAAGAGTTAGGTAAAATTACAAGTTAAAGTTTAATGCTCAAACTAACAACAAAACATTCAGGACTCATAAGGATAATGTAATGGCAAAAAACAGGTTAAATATAAGGTTAACTGCAATAGCCTCTATTAACACGAAATCAGCAAGAGTAAATTTACCTAAGTCAGCCCTGATAAAATGAAAATACACTGGGTAATGCTCAGTTAATGCAAGATAAATTATTACAGATACAAAATATTATTAATGATGGCTGAGTCAGGCTGACAATAAGAACCTTACATGAATCACAAAAGCTTCACTAGGCCTACAAATTAAACTTGCTATACATACAAGAACAAAATGCAACAACACTTATACTCAAATTACACAGCTGCTAGATGGTTGGAGACTTCCTGAGCAATCAATAATAACTGTACAGGGGAGGACAGAGATGTGAACAAAATGAGGAGCAGATCTAAGTGGCAATTAATGTAGAGACTGAGCTCATTATATAGGGGCCAGCAGAGCTTGATACAACTTGTAAGAAGGATGCACAAATGAAGCCATGGGGACAAAGAGTTGACAATCCCGCACTGAACAACAGAAAGGACGACTTACTCTACTATAACGGTAGAAGGGGGGGACTGAGGCAGAACACGCTCGTGATCAAACAGGCAGCACACTGTACGTTAGAATTACACAAAGGATGATGAAATCATAGGCTATGTAACACCTCCCCACAAAGAAAAAGAAATTTACAAAGGAAATTTCTTATTACTCTAAAACAATCTGTCTAAAGTCTAGATAAGCAATCTGCAATAACATTTTCTTTCCCCTTGACATGTATGTCTAATGAATACTCCTGAAGAAGTAGACTCCATCTTGTCAATCTCTGATTTTTATCTTTAAACTTACTAAGGAATTTCAGTGGGTTATGATCGGTATAAATGACTATGGGGTCAAAACCAGAACACAAATAAAATGAAATATGCTGTAAACCCAAAATCAATGCCAAAAGCTCTTTCTCAATAGTGGAGTAGTTCTTTTGAGGTGGAGTGAACTTCTTACTGTAATAAGATACAGGGTGTTCAATACCCTGATCATCCTCTTGCAGCAAAACAGCCCCAGCTCCTGTATCACTTGCGTCAACAGACATCTTAAAAGGCTTAGCAAAATTTGGAGTAGTGAGCACTGGCTGACTTAATAGGATAGCTTTAAGTTTGTTGAAAGAGGATTCACAGTTATCGGTCCATGCAAATTCAACTCCCTTTTTCAGTAGGTCTGTAAGTGGTGATACAAGAATTGAAAAGTTAAGAACAAATCTCCGGTAATAACCTGCCATTCCCAAAAATCTTTGTAGCTCTTTCCTGCTTTTAGGTCTGGGAAGATCACTTATAACCTGAACCTTAGCTCCTGGCGGTGCAACATGTCCATCACCAATTACGTACCCAAGGTAGTGAACTTTAGCTTGCCCAAACTCACACTTTGATAAATTAGCTACAAGATTAGCCTGAACTAAACGCTCAAGAAATTTACTGACATGGCATAGGTGATCTTTCCAGTTGTCACTGAAGATTAAATACATCATCAATATAAACAACACACCCTGCCAAACCCTCTGTTACAACATTCATGAGCTTCTGAAATGTGGCTGGTGCATTCTTCATACCGTATGGCATTACTGAACATGCAAAAGGCTTTCCTAGTGTTACAAAACATGAGATCTCCCTAGCACGTTCAGTCATAGGTACTTGCCAGTATCCCTTTAACAAATCAAACTTACGTATGTACCTAGCCTTTCCGATCTTGTCTATGCAATCTTCCACGCGAGGGAGAGGGTAAGTGTCTGTATTGGTTATCTGATTAACACGTCTGTAGTCAATGCAAAGCCACTGTGACCCACCTGGCTTAGGGACTAGAGTGACAGGAGAACTCCACTCGCTCCACTCTGGTCCAACAGGTAGCCAAGCTCCTTCTGGATGAGAGGAACTTTCACTGGGTTCACACAGTAAGGAGGCAATTTAATTGGCTTTGCGTCTCCAACATTGACATCATGCATCAACACAGTGGTTCTTCCTGGAGTGGCACGGAACACTTGCGGGTACTCCTGCAGTAATGTCGAAAACTCTTGCCTTTCCTCGGGAGGTAGATGAGAAAGCTTAGTCTGGAGATCATTCATGATATCAGGATTCTTCCCCAAACTATCACTCAGGCTCATACTGCATGGGAGAGCTTCACTTGCAGACTTGGGTGGAACAGCTACAGTGCAGACTGGATTATTTTCGTCCCGCCTGTGATATAACTTTAGCATGTTGATGTGACAAAGTTGCTTGTTCTTTCTACGATCTGGTGTGGTGATGACATAGTTGACATCACTGAGTTTCTTCTCCACGAAATAAGGACCACTAAACTTGGCTTGAAGAGGTTGCCCATGAACTGGTAGCAGAATCAAAACCTGATCTCCTGGCTGAAAGTGGCGTAACCTGGACTTCTTATCATACCAAGTCTTCATCATCTCCTGAGCAGCTCCTAAATTCTCTGTCGCCAGCTGTAAAGCAGTGGACAGCCGTTCTTTGAACTTCATCACATACTCCAGCAGGTTGACGTCATCTTCCTCCGACAGCCAGCATTCCTTGAGTAACTTAAGGGGTCCTCTTACTTCATGGCCAAACAGTAGTTCAAAAGGTAAGAAGCCCAGTGATTCATTTGGAGATTCTCTTGCAGCAAACACAACGAATGGAAGACCTTTATCCCAGTCTTTCTGATGTTCCAAACAGTATTTCTTGAGCATCGATTTGAGTGTTTGATGATATCTCTCCAACGCTCCTTGGGTCTGGGGATGGTAAGCTGAAGACGTGATCTGGGTGATGCCCAACTCTTTCAGAGACTGCTTGAAAACATTTGACATGAAATTACTTCCTCGGTCTGACTGTACCTCCTTGGGCAGACCAAACTTTGTGAAGAACCCTAGCATTTCCTTAACCACGTTCTTTGCTGAGATATTTCTAAGTGGAATGGCTTCAGGATAACGAGTAGCCATATCAATCAGGGTCAACACATAAGAAAATCCTGAAGAAGTCTTAGGAAGAGGGCCCACAATATCCACCAACACACGGGTGAAAGGCGCCTCAAAAGGAGGAATGGGAACTAGAGGTGCAACCTTTTCGGTCTGATTACACTTCCCCACAACTTGACAGGTGTGACAAGACTTACAACACCAGGAAACATCCCTGATGATACCTGGCCAGTAGAAGTGTTTCAAAATGCGTGCCACAGTCTTCCTCACTCCAAGGTGTCCTGCCAATCTGGAATCATGAGCCACTCTAATGATATCCTGCCTACAAACACGAGGGATGACAACTTGATGTGCAACCTCCCATTCACAGTCGGCTGATGCTGTTGGGGGTCTCCACTTCCTCATAAGCACTCCTGACTTTACATAATAACAAGTAGAAGCACCAGCTGACTCTTCCTCACTGCAAGCAGAGTTAGCTAGACCTTTCAACCCAGGGTCAGCAACCTGCAACTCAACCAACTCTTGACGAGACAAATTATCAACACTATGGGGTACTGCCTCATCTGGTGAGTGGTCCAAATTAGCAAGAAAAGTGTCAGCTAGGATAACATCATCATCATCATTATCCTCTAAATCACCAGTAACTTTAGACTTAGCCCTAGTGACAGCACATGCAGGGAACACATCAGGGACATCACAATCCTGGGTCGCAGCCACTGGCTCACTAGACAACTGAGGAGCTGGACACACTTGACTTCCACCAATATCATTTCCAAGTAAGAAAGTTACACCTGACATTGGGAGTGTCTCAACCAACCCAACCATAACGGAACCATTAACAAAACCAGACTCTAAATTCACTCTGCACAGAGGGACAGAGAAGTAATTATTCCCTACACCTTGTAAGATTACAGTTTCATCAGAGGAATTAACATTAGAGCCTAGAACACTGGTCAGCATAAGGGATTGGCAAGCACCTGTATCACGATATAATTTAACTGATTTCCTGTCATTACTGTCCAGAGGACTGACAAAACCATCAGACAGGAAATTAGCACATGAACTCTTGAGAGTGTCACCCACGTTACTGCTCAAAAGAGGAGCTCCATCATGAGAATTTAAGTTACCCCTCAAAGCAGGTTCAGTTAACTCAGTTAAAGAATTCTGGGAACTCTCAAGAGTGGACACTAGACCAATTGACTGAATATTTAAAGACTCCTTTTTGTTCACATCACGCTGTCTCCTGAAACATTTCTCCGTAGTATGACCAAGCTTACTACAATAAGTACATTTACTTTTCTGAAATCTAGAGGTGAAGCTGGTATTTACTTCCTGAGAAACATCATCCTTATTCTCTTTCCTGTTACCTGTACTCTGAGTAGAGGCAACGTACTTACTCTCAGCTTTCCCTTTTTCTCTAGAATATCTCTTGTGAGTGAGAACATATTCATCAGCTAAAACTGCAGCATCAGACAAATTATCTATTCTTCTCTCATCAAGATATAGGCTTACATCTTTATAAATACACCTTTTGAAGTCCTCCAGCAAAATCATCTGCTTAAATTTACCAAAATCAGAATCCACATTCTTAGAATTTAACCACTACTCTAACAGATCTTCTTTGATTTTTGCATACTCAACATGGGATTGCTTATCTTGCTTGTAAGTTGTCCTAAATTTTACTCTATAGGCTTCAGGAACAAGCTCATAGGCCTTAAGAATCAAGCTCTTAACTACATCATAATTATCAGATTGATCCTGAGGCAAAGATGCATAAGTTACTTGAGCTTTACCGGTGAGAACAGTTTGAAGGAGTACTGGCCAATACTCCTTGGGCCAATTAAAACCTGTAGCTACCCTCTCAAACAACTGAAAATACTTTGTTAAATCAGATTCATTAAAAGGAGGGACAAGTTTAACATTTTTAGCCACATCAAAATCATCAGAGCTAGATGATCCAGTTCCACCTTGTTTCATGCGATACTCATGGTCTGCCTGAATCCTGGCAAGTTCAATTTGTGCCTGTATCTGTGCCTCCTGAATACGAGCATTTGCCTGAAATTCAGCCTCCTTAGCTTTTGCCTCCTGCAGGGCTAGCTGTAACTTAGCTAATTCAATCTGCGTTTGCTCATTTGGAGGAGTTACATTAAACAAGCTTTCATTAATCATGTCAACAATTTGATCTTTAGAATGATGAGAGCGAACAGCAATTCCCAATTGTTGAGCAACAAGCTTAAGTTCATTCTTTGTTCTGTTCTCTACATCACACACTGTTTGCACATTTGACAAAAAATCTTTGGCTTCATCAAGTGTAGTAATAGTAGACATCATGAATAAATCACAGTCACAAAATATCAAGCAATATCCTTATGATAATATCCTGAATATCCTGATATGAGGTCGCCAAATTTATGTTACGGAACAAAGATAATGTACACATTAAGTGAGAATACTAAGAGTCACTACTGTCCCGTAAAGTTCCAGGTTCAAAACAAAAGAGTTAGGTAAAATTACAAGTTTAAGTTTAATGCTCAAACTAACAACAAAACATTCAGGACTCATAAGGATAATGTAATGGCAAAAAACAGGATAAATATAAGGTTAACTGCAATAGCCTCTATTAACACGAAATCAGCAAGAGTAAATTTACCTAAGTCAGCCCTGATAAAATGAAAATACACTGGGTAATGCTCAGTTAATGCAAGATAAATTATTACAGATACAAAATATTATTAATGATGGCTGAGTCAGGCTGACAATAAGAACCTTACATGAATCACAAAAACTTCACTAGGCCTACAAATTAAACTTATGCTATACAGTACAAGAACAAAATACAACAACATTTATACTCAAATTACACAGCTGCTAGATGGTTGGAGACTTCCTGAGCACTCAATAATAACTGTACAGGGGAGGACAGAGATGTGAACAAAATGAGGAGCAGATCTAAGCGGCAATTAATGTAGAGACTGAGCTCATTATATAGGGGCCAGCAGAGCTTGATACAACTTGTAAGAAGGACGTGCAAATGAAGCCATGGGGACAAAGAGTTGACAATCCCGCACTGAACAAAAGAAAGGATGACTTACTCTGCTATAACGGTAGAAGGGGGGGACTGAGGCAGAACACGCTCGTGATCAAACAGGCAGCACACTGTACGTTAGAATTACACAAAGGATGATGAAATCATAGGCTATGTAACAATATATATATATATATATATATATATATATATATATATATATATGCAGAAACTTCACTTCACCGTGAAGATATGTATGCAAAATAAGCACATGAGAAGTGAAAGGATCGACAGTCAGTAGTTTCGTATATTACCGTACATCTTCAGACAGAGTGAGCTTTAGTGAAAGATGTGAAATAGAATCTTGCCAAATTTCTAATAAAAGAATGTAAACATGAACTATGGGCATTTTAAGTGTGATAAATTAACTGAATTAATTTTAAAGCAGTAACCCCCAGACTAACGACTGATTGATCCCTGTCGTCTCCTGGTAATGTAGTCACGCCTGTATGGAACATAGCTAGCATTAATCCTCTATGTCTTAATTTAAGCCCCAGTATTTATCCCCCCCTTCCTTTTGTCAGGTGCATCCCTAAGGAATAAAAAAGAGAGGTACAGTACTTATTGTTCTGTGCATCGCCCATTTTTATGCAGAAACTTCACGTCACCGTGAAGATATGTATGCAGGTCATCCTTTGTTGCGTGTTACTCCTTGCTGGATGTGTCCATAAGTTAAGCCGCAGTTAATCCTTTGTTCTGTGTGCCACTCCCTGCTGTGGGTGTGCATAAAAGACCTCTACCCTTTACGTTTCTGTCTCTCTGTCTGACGATTCACTATCGCTTCTTTCATTTCTCCTGTCGCTATCTTGCATTACATATATATATATATATATATATATATATATATATATATATATATATATATATATATATATATATATATATATATATATCATCCAATCCTACATTGCTCCATGACGAGCGTAGGAGCCCGGGGCAAGGCAGTTGGTCCCGACATTTAAGATTAGAGTGATCAGCCTCAGTCATCTCTGAGTGGCAATACATGAGCAATTAACCCCAACTATCCCTTGAATATAAACCTTCACTGACTGAATCCGACTGGAGTGCAATAATTACCCACTAAACCACCAGGCGCCAAAATTTGGTTATGTGGTTACCACCGAGCGTAGTAAATGGTTTCCTGGTGTTCAGGAAACCATTTGGCTTGTCATTCAGTGTGGTCATCCACAGGCAGAAGGAAGAGGAAAAAATGAAGGAAAGAAAGACAGAAGAGGGAGTGTAAAGTCACCCGTAGGCAGAAGGACGAGGAAACAATGAAGGAAAGAAAGACAAGAGGATGGAAGGAGAGAAGGATGGAGGAGAGGAAAGGGCAGACAACCGACAGCAGCACTACATCCAGTGAGTGGATGGTGAGCGCCCCCAATCACATATATATATATATATATATATATATATATATATATATATATATATATATATATATATATATATATATATATATATATATATATAAATATATATATATATATATATATATAAATATATATATATATATATATATATATATATATATATATATATATATATATATATATCTTCTATCTATTGCCAAACGCCTCAATCCCGTTTGGGGTGGCCACAAACAAATCGCCTCCAAGTCGCCCTGTCCCCCGCCATTTCACTGCCCTGCTCCCAACGCACACACCCCTCTCTCATATACCTCTCCACCCCATCCCTCCATCTCATCCTCGGCCTCCCCCTCCCTCTTCCCCCCTCCACCTCACTCACATACACTCTCATCGTCAGTCTTTCACCCTCCATCCTCTCCACATGGCCAAACCACCTCGGTGTGTTCCTCATAACGCTTCCTATCACATCCACATCCACACCACAACGCTCCTTTATATCCTCATTCGTCAGCCTGTCTCTCCACGTGACTCCACAGGCTCCTCTTAAATAACTCATTTCCACTGCTCTCACTCTTGACTTGTGTCCTTCCAACAATGTCCAAGCTTCACTTCCGTACGTTAGAGTTGGTATCACAATACTGTCATGTAGTAACTTTTTCACTTCCATGCTCACTTCCCTGTTTCTTATCACTGCTTTCAAGGAACCAGCAACCTTTCTTCCCTGCTGTACCCTTTCAAGCACTTCACCCTCCAAGCGTCAGGATACTGGCGCTGATGTTTTTGTGCACCACCAGGCTGTATTACTTACTTCCTATAATCTCCAGTCTTTCAAATGCAGTGTGTCCAGGCACCTCAAAATGAACGGATCCTGAATTTGGCTATCTTTGGTGTTATTTTTGTTTCTTTCTAGGAAGGAACGATTTGCTGGCTCCTGGCCTTTTGTTCCTTCTTTGCATTAAAAAAAAGTATACAAGTTCCTCCAACTGTCAACACCAAACTACATGCACATTACACACCAGAATTCCCTCTCCCCCCCAAAAAAAAAAGGCATCTCAACAGCCAGCCTCCGAGTCCCAAAGGGGGGGACATAAAAGCTCCCACCATCCGCGACCTGTTGAGGGGGTGCAAAGAGCAGACCTCAGTCTTCGGCAGCCCATAAGAAAATCAAAGAGCCATGGTTTGGTTCAACGTCAGGGCCGGGTACAGTACCATCAAGCGTCAGGATACTGGCGCTGATGTTTTTGTGCACCACCAGGCTTTCGTTGCACCCAATCCTCGGTATTTTCAGTGCTCCCTCTGGGACGGTGAGCTGGTGGAGTTTTGTCTCTTTGGGACTCCCAAGGGTCCTGAGACTCTGGATGTTACTGGACAGGGAGGTGTGGCCGTGCAGGGTCCTACCTATGCACGACAGCTTCTCTTGGCCCAGGGACGCCAGGCCAGGGATCCTGGGAGTCCTGGGGAGATAAGCACCATCGTGGAGATGTGCACTGCATTGACAAAGACTTTTTGGGGGGTGACAGGCTTTGTGAGTTCTTCTCCTCAAGATCTTGAGGAGAAGGGGCTGCCTCACATTGTCATCCTCGAGTGATTCACCCTTGATGTATAATCTGTTCCTTGCTGTCAGAAGCATTGGGCCTGGCAGCCATGACCTGCTGCCCCCTGCACAACGCAGTGTAAGAGGCTGAGGTTGGATGCTCCCCTCAACAGGAGGACAGCCAAACATATCACTGACCCAGCTCCAGACATGACCATGATCCAGGCTGCTGTTGATGTCCACCAACCACCATCTTGACTGGGGAGCGCAGGACTCTTTTGCCTCCATATCCATAGACCGGCTCCTCGGCCGGGGAGGAGGTCAATGAGCCCTCCCTTCCTGAGACGGAGGAAGGCTGCCCATCTCGCCCTCTTATTGTGGACTATAAGGATCGGATAGACGTGTCCTCCCACTATCGCCTCCTGAAACTTGATGCCCACACCCGGTCGTATTGGCTTGGAACCACGACCTACTCCAACCTCTATGATCTGTTCTGGGCAACCGACCTGGGTGAGGAAATCCACCCAGTCTGATTGTCAGGGAGGGAGGTGGTACGTTTATCCGATCTGAGAGCAGTTTAATCCATGCTCCCAATCTGCCTGGCCCCCTAGATAGGCCATTGTGTGCACTGCGGGTGATCTGGTGATTTATTATGGCTATAGATCTTATTTGTCCTAATGCCCCTCATAGTGGGACATGGCCATAATGCCATAATTAAAAAAAGAAAAAGAAATCTTATCCTGCAGGCAACGAGGAGACGGGCTTGGAATGACTGTCTGCCTCATTTCTTCATTTCTGCAACACTGCCTTCCCTTTGATTCTCTCTCTGTTGAACACCATCTCATGCTCACAAGACGCAGAAGGCCAAAAAAGGTACTGGAGCCAACCCACCCCTGAATATCATCCCTTTGTTGTTTCTGCTAGAAATCGTGTTAAGTCTATTTTCACTGTGAAAAAAAAATGTATTTCGTACTAAATGCTTTGAACTCTCCAGCTCAAATTGAGGCCTGTGATGGCAGAAAATACACCAGCTGAAGAAATTTTAATGTCAGCCATGAGGAAGTCAGAGGGGGGAAATGATGGAGGAACAGCACCGGAATCATCTAAGGTGAAATTGGAGAGTAAAGATTAACAGCATAAGCAGCAGGATTAGTTGTTAGGTAAAGCTCAAGTATGGTGAAACTCTCCAAGGTGGTCAAGGATATGGGTAGTTTGCTGTACAAGCAGCTGTAGGTCATTAAGTGTAGAAAAGATGTAGGCTTGGTCACCAGGTGGATCAGTGAAATGAAATGATAGGAGTGCCGGGGTGAGCAGGTGGAGATTGTCAGACGTGAAAGGATTGAACTTGTTGGTGAATCTCTTGAGTGTGTGGAAGTGTTTTGTTATTTGGGAGACATGTTGTGTGCTGGAGGTGGGGCTGGAGCTAGCTCTGTGGCTAGGGTGAGAAGTGGTTGGAAGAAGTTCAGGGAGCTCTTGCCTCTCCTGACATTGAAAGGGCTCTCCCTACGTGCTAAGGGATCTTTGTATGCAGCATGTGTTAGGAGTGTAATGCTGTATGGCAGTGAGACCTGGGCAGTGAAGGAGGAAGATATTCGCCGGCTCAGACGTACAGAAATGACAATGATTAGGTGGATGTGCAGTGCGTCCCTGCGTCCAAGGCCTGGAGGGGCTGGGTTTACAATGGAAGAGTTGAGAGGTAGAATGGGACTGGAGTGTATTGGTATTGTGATGAGGAGAGGTAGATTGAGGTGGTTTGGACATGTGGAGAGGATGGGGGATGATAATTGGGTGAGGAAGGTGAGAAGTGTTAATATTGGGGGTTGGGTTGTGAGGGGTAGACCGAGAAAGACATGGGACGAGGTCATTAAGTGTGACCTTAGGGTTAAGAGACTGAACAGGGAGGCTGCAATGGATCGTGCAGCGTGGAGAGCCGCCATTAGGTGACCAAGGCCGACACATGCAAGCATGTTGAAGCCTTTAAAAACGAAACGAAACGATATATATATATATATATATATATATATATATATATATATATATATATATATATATATATATATATATATATATATATATATACTATATACTGTATATATAGAGTCCCGGAGGATTGGAAGTCAGGTATAATTATTTCCTTGTACAAAAGAGAAGGGGAAAAAGAAGTGTGTGGTAATCATAGGGGCATTTGTCTTCTTAGTATAATAGGAACACATCTTCACTTCCTAAACCTTTCCTCTGCCTCCCTTTCATTCTCTGCAATCAACACCAAATCATCAGCATACAACAACTCCCACGGGAGTCCGTTTCTAAAGTCACGTGAAAGGGCTTCAAGTACTACGAAGGCATATTATGAACCTGATGGGGTCCCTCCTGCAGTCTTCAAGAAATGTGCTTCTTTGCTTACGCCCAGCCTAGAAAATACTTTCGCCTATCTCATCTTGTACTTTCCTTCTTCATAGAAGTTTGTTCTTATTCAGCCATTCCCAACCCTCTAATTATCGTCCAATTGCTTTAACATCCTGTATCTCAAAAGTTTTTTAATCAATTCTTAATAAAAATTTTTAAAGCATCTTTCCTATCACAACCTTCTTTCTGATCGTCAGTATGGGTTCTGTCAGGGATGCTCCACTGGCGATCTTCTCCCCTACCTTTCAGACTCCTGGTCATCCTCTTCTCGGGTCTGGCATAAATCTTTAATTTCCAAACTGCCCTCTTACAGTTTCTATCCTTTTATGTGTGCCTTCATCTCTAGCTTCCTTTCTGGTCGTTCTATAGCAGCTGTTGTAGACGGCCATCGTTCTTCTCGTAGATCTATCAACAGTGATGTTCCTCAGGTCTCTGTCCTATCACCAACTCTCTTCCTTTTATTCATCAATGACCTTCTAGGCTGTACAGCTAACCCTATCCACTCATACGCTGATGACTCCACCCTTCATCTTTCCATTCGGTTCCCGCAACGTCCATCTCAACAGTTACATCAACAAACAAGGGATGAGGCTATGGCACACTTATTATCTGACTTGGCTCGTGTCTCTGACTGGGGTAAAAATAATTTGGTTGTTTTTAATGCACAAAGACTCAGTTTTTACACCTATCAACCCGACAAAATCTTCCACGGGTATACCCACTAATGTTTAATAATATTCAGCTTAATCCTGCATCATCCTTGAATATGCTTGGGGTTTCATTTATTCGGGACTTAAATTGGAAAGATCATATTACATCTCTTGTAAAATCTGCTTCCAAGAGATTGGGTGTGCTAAGCAAACTCCGTTCCTTCTTTACTCCTGCACAATTGTTGATTCTATATAGGAGTTTTATCTGCCCCCGTGTGGAGTACAACTCTCATGTGTGGGGAGGCTCTTCATCTACAGTACAGCTCTTCTCAATAGGGTGGAGTCAAAGGCTATTCGTCTCATTAACTCTCCTTCTCTTACTGACTCCCTTCAACCTCTGTCTCTTTGTCACACCGTTGCATCTTTATATTTTTTCTATCGCTACTTCAATGGTCACTGCTCCTCTGAACTGGCTGCATGCATTCCTCCACCTCTACGACGGGTGCGTTGCACCCGTCTAGCAGCAAACTCTCATCCCTTTTCTGTCCAACTCTCTAATGCAAGAGTTAACCGTTACTCCCAGCCCTTCACTTATCCAACAGGTCAACACTGGAACTGTCTCCCTCTGTCTGTGTTTCAATCTTACTATGATCTCCAATCCTTCAAACGCAGTGTGTCCAGGCATCTCGAAATGATCGGATCTTGAATTTGGCTCTCTCTTGTATTTTGTTTTTCTCTTGGAAGGAACGATAATTGCTGGCTCGCAGCCTTTGGTTCCTTCTTCTTCGCATAAAAAAAAAATCTGTCGAAGATTATTATTATTATTATTATTACCATTTTTTTCATAATTAGAACACCATAGAATACAAGAATCAAACCAGGATCACCGTTACAAGTGCGAAGTTCATTCATGGAATAATACACTTTACTACGGCACATACCACGTATCGGTAATCAGGCACTTGACTTGTAGCTGCTTTGTATGTCTGCGGGTGTACAGTACACTTGGCCACAGTGAAAGAGATACACTTTTTTCTCCCTAGGGTGGAAGGTTGCGATTTACGGCAATCTCTGCTAGGCATAGTATTCTATTATGAACGAAGCTTCCACCACTCTTTACAAAGGCTTGTAACACAGATGATGACTGGCTGATACACACATGTCTGGCTCTGTTATATAATTATATAATTTTATACAGTATTTACCCATGATATCGTTAATATACCTCCATTCCATGATTTAAGTTTGTGATTTAACACTGAATTACTAAATGCATAATATGAAATGGATTCTAGGGAAATTTTTATAGCAAATATAACAACTCAACACTCAATAAAATAATCGTTGGCACCTGCAGCACCGGTTTCATATGCTCATGATCAGCAAGTCAATGAAGCCTCCAGCACAATATAGCTGTTGAATTAATACTGCGTTAGTCCTTCAATGAAAATCAGATAAGGATTTTGCAGGCAAAGATATGCACTTGTTAGACAATTTAAATGAATTACGTTAATTCCTCCGAGAAGGCTGGACACATAAAAAGAAAGTAGGTCATTGGAAAAACATCGATGAGATCCTGATGGTGCATAAGGAGTGGGCACAGGCGTCTACACACACACACACACACACACACACACACATTCCTCTCGAGTTAATGCACAATCATCCCCAGATCAACGTATTTTAAATAAAATTATATAGTTGCCGTCGGCATTAGTGTATCATTAATTAATGTTACATTGTCATAAATGAAGACATCTTGACCTGTGATGTCTGTCGGTCATATATAATGCAGTATTCTGTTGACTGTGTTGGTCAAATGTTACGATATATTCTTTTAAGCTTATTTTATTAATATATTCGCGGTGCGTTCCTTCATCCCTTTCTTTCCTGTGTTTTTTGTGTTCCTGTTCTAATATTCCGTTTGACAAGTTTATCTAAGGAGTGGTGGAAGCTTCATTCAAGAATATTACACCTAGTACGGGTTGCCGTAAGTCACAATCTCCCACAACATTGGAAAAATTATCTCGTTCTCTGTGGCATCAGATCGAATTGCCGGTACACAAATATTAGATATATTATCTAAATCAGGGGTCCCCAAACTTATCAACTCATCGATCTCTTCCTCCAGGTTCAAATTGTTCATTGACCCTGAAGTATATATGAGAGTAATTTAATGAATACTACTTTAATTAACTAATAATAATAATAATAATAATATGAATATGAATATGAATATGAATAACAATAAGAATAAGAATAATGTGACTTCATAAAAATAGGTGATATTTAAAATATGAATTTGCAAAAAAATTAATATACCGTTGCCACTAAAACTGTTGGTAGTAATGGGAAAGATGTGTCTGATGAACGTTAACAAGGGCACTGATATATGGTTGGAGACTGATGAGTTTTAGTCGTAAGTCACTACGCTCTTCCAGGTTCAGTCTGTTCCTCTGCTTTCTTAAAAGTGCCTTTGCATGGCTAAAACCAGCTTCAGCCTTGTAAGAACTTGGGAATGTAAGTAAAAATGACTCAACCACTGCACAAAGCTGGGGGTCTTTAGCAACAGTATTTAGATTACTCCCATAGTCATTCAGGGTTTTTCTTCTGAACAATGGTTTTGCTTTGAGGTCCATAGTCAGTTCTATAAGTTCTTCCTGTGATTGAGAGCCAATATCTGCATTTTCTAGTTTCAAAAGAGGTGTAAGAATCCAGTCAGGAATATGCATTTTCACTTGGTTCTCGAAGCAAACTTTAAAGTCTTTCCTCAATTTCTCAAGGTGTGTCGTGTATATCTGAAATGTTTTTATTTTACTCCAGTTTCTGTAATTTTGAAAAATGCTGAAAATTTCTACATGCCAATGAAACTGAATAGGTCTGTTGGAAGCCTAATAGAGTTGTCCTGGCCTGAATAATCGTCACATATTTACCCTGAAGACGTTGCTGTACTTCAATATAATCTGAATATAGGTCTGCCAAATACAGCAGAGAAATCTTACACTTTTTTTACTCTTCACATAGTGATGTGTTTAGATCTAACAGAAATTGTACAGGAGGGTTGCGTAAGTCTGCAAGTCTTTGCAAGTTATCGCCCCTTGACAGTCATCTAACCTCAGTGTGCGGAAATTACTGGTTCAGAGTTTCATCATTCTTTTCACAGAACATTGCAAACAGTTGCAAGTAGAGTGAACGTGCACTGATTTATTAATTGTTCTGACACACTTTCAAGGCATCATGCAGTTCACCATGGAGTTTCTTGGCTACAAGATGGTGTCTGTATAATACACAGTGAACAGTACGTACATCAGGTACCTTTTCCTTGATTAAAGTGGTAAATCCTCTGTACTGGTCGACCATTGCTGGGGCACCATCAGTAGCCACTGCAGTAATATTGCTGCTGGGTATACTGTGCTTCTCGAAATACTCCTCCAAACACAGAAAAATTCTCACCTTTTGCATCAGCTTTACGATAAATGCCAAATAAAAATTCGTCAACAAGACACTTTTGACTAGAACTGTAATATCTTACGAAGACCATAAGAATATTTGAACTGCTGAAAGTTGATTCTTCGAGTTGGAGAGAAAACTTGGAGTGTTGAAGCTCAGATGTGTAAATTTTTTATCCGTCATCGTCCATGTCATATATGTGTCATTGCACTGTGCAGGCCTTCATACTGGGACAGGTTGAGTGTCTTTCTTCATGACAGTTTCAGTCACATCTTTAATTGCTGGAATTATGAGCTCCTCACCAACTGTATGCGATTTTTTTTTCTTTTCTATGATGAGGGAGATACTGTATGATGCCTTCAGTCCTCCTTCATGACCAACATTGGCTATCTATCTATAGATAGACCAACATTGGCAGCTGCATTAAAAAAAATGTCTTTAGATGTGGCTGAATTCTTTTTCATTTCAGGGCCACAAAATAATCAAGATCTTTGTTTTTCTTATCAAAGTGAAATTTTTCAAGGTGGTCTTTCATCCTCACAGGTTTTCTGGCATCATTACTTAAAGTCTTTTAACAAAATAGGCACACAGGCATTGCGTCATTGGTAAATGAAGTAATGAATCCAAATCTCAAATATTCTTGTGAATACTGTTGACACTTCCTCTTGGTATCAGCAGCTGCCATTATGTTTTTTGGTAAAGGCACATCAATCACTTCATTTGCGCCACTCCTATCGTTATGGGTGCTGAAAAGGTACAGGTTCCCCAGAGTCCAGAACCTGGGTTCGTATGTATGGGAAGAGGGGTTGGTTCAGTACGGGAAGTGAAAAGGAATACTACACGTACAGTATGTATATCCTTCCTGGGACAAGGAAGATGAGAGACAAGGGGGTGGGCAGTAAGTGCAAGGGGCCGGGTACAGATATACAAGAAGTGGACGTGACAAGAGTTATGAAGATCTCGTGTGTGTACAGCAAAGACAGTTAATATGTTTATCCAGTATTAGTAAAAATAGTGCACGTGACTAAACAAAATCAAAGTAATTCATCCAAGTGAAAGAAACATTTTAATGGTGTGGTCGTGTCATGAGATTCTGGTTAATGATAAATAAATAGGTATCATTTTGTTTCAAGGAAACTAAAATACCGGTATATGATAAAAGCTACTTTTACATAAATCGTGTAGCAATATTTCGTAATTATTGCATGATACTGTATGTACTTAATTTAAATTTCACATACGCATTTCAGCTTTCGATCCTGGTAGATTGACTGATCCCCAATCTATCTTAAATCGTTCGTCGACCCGCTATTGGCCCACAGCCAATTATCGGCCCCCTTTCGATTCACCCAGCCATTTATCGACCCACTGGATAGCCCCATCGATCCCTAGGGGTCGATACTGACCACACGGGGGACTCCTAATGTAAATAAATGTATTTGTATTTAAAGCAGCTGAAGCGACAAGAGAAGCGGTAGTGCACTAATTTTTGAAAAAAGTATCTGTTGTCAACGTGGCACTACATTTTGATGGTAGTGGTAGTGCCGTTACTTTCAGCAGCTAGTAAGCACAACACAACCTAAGACTTCCAGTAAAGGTTGGATTATTTCAAGCAGTGCAACGGTGCTCAGTGATTGGCTGGCAGCGTTTATATAAAGGCTGCAGAACGGGGATCAACACTCAGTGCTCAGTTACTGCTCCATACTGTAAGAGTCCCGCTACGGCCTCACCTACCCCCACTCCTTCACCGTAAGTCATGTGGCACCGTTTTGCTACATACTTTCTTGTCAATCTTTTTTTTTTTTTTTTAATACATGGAAGAAGGAACCACATGCCAAAGCCTGTAAGATTGTTCCCTCCAAGAGAAAAACCAAAACAAGATAACAGAGAGCCAAAATCAAGATCTATTCATTTGGAGATGCCTGAACACACTGCGTTTGAAAGACTGGAGGTCATAGACAGTAGGAAAAACAGATAGAGGAAGACAGTTCCAGAGTTGACCTGTTGCATACATGGAGGACTGGGAGTAACTGTTATCTCTTGCATTATACAGTTGGACAGAAAACGGATGAGAGTTTGTTGCTAGATGGGTGCTACGCGCCCACCGTAGTGGTGGAGGGTTGCATGCAGACAGTTCAGAGGAGCATCATTTAGCTACAGACCTTGTTGTCCTTTATGTGGCACCATGTTGCTACACACTTAGTTGTCAGTCATGTTGTGCCATGTTGCTGCACACTGTGTTATAGCATGTGACACCATGTTACTATGCTTTAATGTCAATAATATGGTATTGTGTTTGTACACACTTGCCTGCCAGCCATGTAGCACCATGTTGCTGCACACTTTCTTGTCAGCGATATGGCACCCGGTTGCTACACAGTTTGTTGTCACTCAGGTGGCACCGTATTGCTACACTATTGCAATTCATGTGGCACCCAGTTGCTACACGCTTTGCTGTCTGTCATGTGGCACCGAGTTGTTATACGATTTGTTGCCATTCATGTGGCACTGTGTTGCTACACATTTTGTTGTCAGTCATGTGGCATCGTGTTCCCAACTACTTTGCTGACAACGATGTGGCATCATGTTGTTACACACCGTTGTCCGTCATGTGGCTCTGTGTCACAACGAAAATCGTTTGCACTTCTATTATTTTCAATAAATTTTCCCTTTAGCCAGAGTTGTGCAATACATGAAACGGGAAACTGGTTATTGCATTAGTATTACCATGTGACTCTTCAGTGGGATGCAGATCTCTTTAAGGCAGGTTTTTCCTTTACTGCCCAGCACGTCAAATTTATCAAATTTGAAGGCATTGCCATTCATTAACTTGTGGGAGATCTCTGAATTTGGTCAGAGTGACTTTGCAACTGTGAAAGTCTGCATAAAGAAAGGGCATGCTAATACTTTACTAACCACATAAAATATATCTTTCGTAATGTAGATTGTACAATTTCCTGATTCCCTTAGTCAAGATAAGACAAACCATTATGAAGCGTGTTTTAGCGCAATAAAAGCTAGGTTACTTTTGTAAAAACACTTCTTAAATTGTTGCAAATTCCACAGTGTTATGGTGTGATAATGGTATTGTGAATAATAAAATACAAAAATGAATTGAGTGACAAAACATCCAGAGAGAAAAAAAAATCACTGCTCAAGCTTTATTTGGTAAAACTTCAGCCTCTGAAAAGCGTGACAGTCCGGGTTGGGCAGGTCGGTGATTATAATTTTCCACCCAGGCGCCAACAGTAATATTCAACTGGTCGCCCGTAATAATGTGTGTGTGTGTGTGTGTGTGTGTGTGTGTGTGTGTGTGTGTGTGTGTGTGGCAGTAACAAAGTGTCATGTCAGTCTGAAGTCTTATCAAAGAATACAGAAGTGGCTGCAATGACAGAGATATCAGGCATAAGGGAAATTGATATAGGCTACAGGAACAAGAGGGAGAGGAGAAAAGATTGAGATGACATAGCAAAGGGGTTATGCAGTTTGACATAACTTATTAGGGAAGGAGACTTGTGGAAACTAATTTATGTTGAGGCCCCCCTAAGGGGGAAATCACACCAGCCACGAGCCGTTACATATTTGGCGTGGCTCGGAATATGACCTTGATCTTGGCCTACTTTCATGAATGTCGAACTCGTTGGAGATTTTCATCCCTGCCACATACCTTTAAAATTTTGTTATGATATCTTGAGCAGTTGCGAAGTTACTGTGCTGAGACACACAGACTTTGACCTACTTTCACCAGTTTCGAACTCGTAGATTTCCGAAGTTTTCGTGCTTACAGATAAATACACAGACAGACAAAGTGAAAACAATACCAGCTTCGCTATCGCGGCTGGTAAGTATCATAACAGACCGACTCAGTTTCACAGGGTTTTGTGAAGTATATCAATAAAAAAAAAGTACGTGCTTTAAGTTACGCACAGCTAGACTTGTGATGGAAAGTCAGAATTTCGGGAGCTTGAATCATATGTGAATGCCTGTTTTGTCGATTATACCACAGTCCATCTTTAGCTCGAAACCAGGAAGAGGATGATGGTGATGAGGATGATTTCGGTATACGGAATCTTGAAGGAAGATGAGTCTTGTTACTGTATTAAGAAAGTCGGTGAGGATGTTAAGGGAACGGCTCGGTAGGGATGTAAAAGAATATGTGATGAGAACATAAAACAGACAATGATTGAAGCGCAGAGGGAGATGAGGAAATCTGATAATAAAATTAGGGAAAGAAAGGGGGGTATGTAACACGTAAACGAAAAGGTAAATTTTGAAGATAGTAGATGAGAAGTTTGGAAAGGAATGAGCTCCATGTTTGTTTGTTTTTCTACAGAAGGTGAACAGAGGAAGGAAAAACAAATAGATAAAAAAAAAATAACCCATACACCAAATTACAGGTGCCCTTCAGTCACTGAAATTCTGTGACATTTGGAGTTGTGCAGCTGTACATTGAATTTTCGGGGGAAATTACTTTGGGCCACTCTGGGAAAACGAGTTCCAAAGAGATGCAGTTCGAGGAATAAAAGAATTCTAATAGGCAGAAGTTCCGCAATATGGCAGTGTGACAGTCCAGTCATGAGCACTACAAGATGCCTGTGTAGCACGGGGGAAGGTGCAGAGAGGTGGCACAATGGATGCAGCTTCTAATCATTTGTCCTAAAAGTTTCTGTAAAATGATGCAAAGGAGGCAATATTCCATCTTACATGAAGGGGAGGTAGTTCGTTTGTAATCGCAGGGTTATTAATAATACAACTTTGTTCTGATTTTTGCTGGGTTGTTTCACTGCAACCTCGCCACATCTCCTTCACAAAGGTGAGCAATATTCCAGCTGAGAGTGCACATGACTTGTAAATTATACCTAACTGCTCGTCAGTGAAGAAATTACGGAGTCTGTACAATAATCCAAGTTCCATTGAAGTGGCTTGATCAATTGATCTACATTAGAGGTCCAGCTGAGGGCATTGTTAAGTGAAACGCCGAGAATTTCAATACTTTTAGAGACAGGAATAGTAGTAGCATTGAAGGTAATATAGGAATCAGGCAATATCTGTCTGTTAGTAAACTGAATATATTTGGTTTTCCTAGCATTAAATCAGACAATGTTATTTTGTCGCCATTCAGTGATCTTAGGTATGTCTTGATATAGGGAGATTGCTGTACTGGGTTGTAAATTAGAGATATTAACTTTCTGGATGGTTGTGAATGAACTGTGAAGTGATGAGTCAGCTGCATTTGAGTGAATGGGATTATGGGTGACTGATAAAGAGATTATTAATATGAATCAAGAATAGGATTGGAGCCAGGACTGATCCTTGTGGCACGCCGGCATTAATCGAGTGGAAATTGGAATACCTGTATAAATCATATACTTTTACTTTAATCTTTCTTTGCTGAGATATGATGTAATCAGTGGAACAAAGATGATAGGCCATAGCAAGGGAGTTTGGATAGCAGAGAATGGTGCCACATTTTGTCAAAAGCTTTAGAAATATCAAGGGCTATTTCATGGATTTCTCCATGTTGGTCAAATGAGTGATGGATGGTATGAATAAGGAGACTGACTATATCAGCAGTGGATCTCCTGGCGAAAACCAGACTGTCTGTCACTAATTAAGCTGTTGGATTCAAGATGTTTAACAGTGTGCTTACTAATTACAGTCTCAAATACTTTACCAAGAGAAGATATGATAGCGGTCTGTAATCATAGTGGTCAGTGGAACTTCCTTTCTTCGGACTGGGTGGATTTTGGCTTCTTTCCATGAATTAGGGAATGAAGAAGCACGTATGCATAGTCTGAATAATTTTGCTAGAACAGGAGCAGGTTGTGGGGAACACTTTTTCAATACAAGTTGTAGAATTCCCTCTGGACCTGGAGCTCTGTTGGTCAAAGATGGATTTTGCGTATCTAGTCTGTATATTAAGTGTAACAGTTTCGGGAGAGTCAAATTCTAGTGCAGGGACGTTCTGGGTGACTTCCTCTTAGGTAGTACTGTATTTCTGACAAAGGTACTGGCAAGGATGTTCACTTTTCCACGCGAGTTATTTCTTGTGTTTCAATCTGAAGATTTTAGTGGGGGAATGGGTGAAGACTTGTTAAAGTTATTATTGAAAGAACTAAGAGTTGACCAGAAATCCTATTGTCATTAAGAGTATTTAATAGTTATGATGCTTGCTTATGAAGAAAGTTTGATTAAGCGAGATCTATTACTGCTTTTGCATGGTTTCTAACAATATCAAATTTACTGAAGGATTCAGATGTTTTTCATTTTCAGCAAAACTTATATGCTAAGGATTTTTGGGTCATTGCCCTAGTACAATTGCTGTTAAACCATTATGGGGAGTCCGATCTTATACTAAATTATTGACTGGGTATGAACGATTCCATACAGGTTGTATTAAGTCATTAATGTGGGACTGGGTAGAACTGATGATAGTAGGGAAGAAAGATGGCCATGGAATATCAGCAAGATAATTTCTAAATTCATCCCAGTTTGCCCTCTCAAAGTGTCATCTGGTTGCCCTGACAGGTTCAGAATGTCGAAGTTTAGGGCAACTGACTAAAGAAGCTTTGATTTGACTGTGGTCAGAGGATTTAGTGGTGACAATACTTCTATCCTGTACTGATCAGTTTATTTGTCAGGGATATCCAAGAGATAGGTGTTATGAGGATTATCTGGTATTCTGGTTTGCTGTTTTACCAGTTCCATGCGATTAAATGATTCTGCAAACAGCTTGCATTCTAGACCAATATCATCAGTCTTGGCTGAATGCAATAACCATCGAATATACTATAGCAGTAGCCGTGTGTGTGTGTGTGTGTGTGTGTGTGTGTGTGTGTGTGTGTGTGTGTGTGTGTGTGTGTGTGTGTGTGTGTGTGTGTGTGTATTTTGGGCAGCCGAAACTACACATTCAAATCGCACCGAAATTGGCACAATTATGGCAAAAAATTCGCTGATATGAAAAAACTTGGTCTCATCACGATTGAAAAACTTTTACTATACTTAATGAGCGATCTAAGTTTGACCACAAAATGCCGCTCTCGGTGTGAATACGTGAAATTAGGGTTGCGTTCACCGTAGAGTTTTTCTTGGCTTTATATCTAATATACTATAGCAGTAGCCGTGTGTCTGTGTGTGTGTGTATTTTGGGCAGCTGATTCTATACATTCAAATCACATCAAAATTGGCAAAAAAATCGCAAAAAATTCGCTGATGTGAAAAAACTTGGTCCCATCACGATTGAAAAACTTTTACTATAATTAATGAGTGATCAAATTTTGACCAAAAAACGCCGCTCCCGGCGCCCGGTCGGTTGCCGTGCTCGAGTGGTTAATATCTCGGAATTGCATGCAGACAATTTGGGTTCCATTCCCGAAGCTGCAAAGAACATGATTAATTGGTTGGCTGCTAAAAATCCAAGTGACAACATTAGACTAGAACAGCACATAAACGGAGCATCGTGGGCCCTTCGATGTTGCCTTGACGGCCAATAGTGACAACGTTA
>NC_136961.1:29214130-29296630 GCF_032717465.1 Coenobita brevimanus | reverse complement strand
GCTGGATGATTTTGTCCTCTGGAAAATTTGTGAGTGAGAGATTTTACCATTACATGTCAGCCCTAATATCCGCTGTAAGCATCAGACGTGAAACGACTCAAATTGTTTGATATGGCACTGGTAAGTGGTCCAGGACTCAGTATCATATAAGATGGAGGGGAGGTATAAACCGTATCATACTGATACCTTCGTCTCAACTCTCAAGTTGGTGTTTTCAAAGACTCTGGATCTCAGCTGTCCAAAAGTGGCTTGGGCGTCATTGATTCAAGCAAGGAGTATCTGTTAGCACTCTAATTCCTAGGTAGGAAAAATTCACCTGTTTTACAATTTCGCAATTTATGTTAAATGCAAGAGGTTCTGCAGGTTTGTTTCTGTCCGACATTATTGCTGTTTTACTGACATCTGTTCATAGCCCATTGCATGGTATATGTTGGAAATGTTGGTGAAACTCTGTTTTAGGGTTTCTAGGGTACGTGCATGGACAGCACAGTCATTGGTGTTTTGTAGCTCTAGGACGTTAGCTGTATCAGTCTTGTCTGTACTTGACGTTTGGGATTAAAATAAGTTATTGTCTAGAAGGAACTGGATTTTTATTCCATCATTAGGGTTCATTTGCTGGTGACTTAATAGGTTGCCTGCAATGAGAAGGATGTTGAAAATGACAGGAGCCATGTCTCATCCTTGCTTTATGCATACATCCAGGTTGAAGGGTTTGGATTTACTCCCACCTATGGACACACGATCATTCATATTGTCCATGTGGGCTCTGCAAGATAGTAAGAAATTTGTCTGGAACCCCATAAATAAAAACAGCATTCCATAATGGTTCTCTGTTGACAGTGTCAAATGCTTTTGCAACATAGATGTATGCATTGTCTAAGCTAGTGTTGTGTTCATGGCATTTCTCTCGTATCTGTTGGGCAACAAAGACCATATCACAGGTACTTGGTTACTTCCGAAATCCACATTGTGTTTAAGAAAGTGTTAAATCATTCGGATATTTTGTCAGAGTGGATAACATTATCTTTCCTAGTACGCCAGCATTCATAAGGAGGGATATATCTCTCCTGTTCTTACAATCTGAGCGGTCCCCTTTCTTCATGTAGATGTTAACAATATCAGAAGGAAGCCATTAAGGTGGAATTCGTTCTTGGTTCCTGAGAGTCAGTATCAGATTTTGGAGGTGCTTGTTGAGTACTGGCCACTCTCTTTGATTAGTTCAAAAGGTATGCCATTATAGCTAGGGCTTTTGTATTCTTTAGAGATCAGATGTCATTAAATGTTTCTGCAAGTGTCGGTGGCCAGTTTAGGAGCATCTGGGATGTTATCAAGGATGTTGTGTTCCACCAGGTTCTTTCAATTCACGAAGGTATTGAAGTGTTGTGTCCATCTTTCTAGGATTACTTGTTTGTCTTTCAGCAGCTGTCCTTCAGCTGATCGATTAGGGGCTAGGTTGTGTTTGGTCATCCCGTAGATGGTTTTTAAGAACTTGTATAACCCATGCGGTTATTAATATCAGCCAGTCTTTGCAGCTCTTTTGCTTGCTTAGTCCACCATTTGTTCTCCATGTCATGCAGCTTTCTCTGGGTTTCAATTTTGAGATGCCAGAATTCAGGTTTTAGGTTTGAGCTAGGATGAGAGAACCAGTTATGTGCGCTATTCCTCATTGCAAGAAGGTCATATGTGCCCTCAGTATTTTCCTCTAACCAGTCTTTATGCTGGTGAATGAAAAAGCATAGGATTTCTACTGTAATGATTTGAAACAGTGTCATAATGTTCAGCCACTCTATCTAGGTTTGTTGCATTGTTATTTCGATCAAGAAGAGTGCATTGAGAGAGCTTGCCTGTAATAGTGCTTAGGAGGGTGAAACAAGTTGCCGCATCCTTTAAAATAATATAGTTTCTTGGAGGACGATCTACGTCGTATTTGTGGGCGTATGAATAGTTGAAGTTTGGTGAGTATAAGGTTATGGTCTGTTGAACACTCGGCACCCCTCATAGTTTGGGTTATAAGAACTCTTCAGTTTCGCTGATATACAATGACATAGGTGCCAGTGCCTAGATCATGGGTGCATCCATGTGGTCTTGTGCTTATTCTTAAGTTGGAAAATAGTGTTCATGATGACCAGACTGTGTTCTGAGCATAAGGAAAGTAGTCTATGGCAATTGTGCTCATGTACCAACGCCAAGGCACTCTAGAATGCCTCCCAGAAGCGATTCTCTTTTCCTACTCTGGCATTAACATCTCCAAGCAAGATGAGTTTGTCATTATGTGGTAATCAGTGAATGGTAACAACCAGTGAGGCGTGAAAGGTATTTTTGGCGGTGTCCTCTGAGTCAAGCGTTGGGGCATAGGCGCTGATGAGTATTGCATATTGGCCTTTAGAGAGTGATATACACTAGGACACCAACCTCTCTGATATACCCACAGGCGATTCTTGGATCTTCTGTAGTGGGTCACTCGAGCTGCAAAGCCAGTACTATGGTTTGTTTTCTTTTTGCATAGTTTGGTTATACCCTACAGAAATTGGTATATCTTTCTCCTAATTCAATTAACTTGCCATCTCCTGGGAGTGAGTATCAGACAAGGCAGCAATCTCAAATTTATATCTTCTCAGTAAGGGCAGGTTTACTGCGTGGTTTTGTGTCTTGGTCAGTATCAAGCAAGGTTTGTATACTTTAGGTAGGGAGAGTGAGAGGGTTTTCATTGATTTTCTGACCGCAATGAGGGGTACCTTGACAGACGTGGTTATCTGCCCAGGGGTGCAGAGCAACAAATGTTTAGGTTTCCTTTCCTAAACCCCTCCCCGTCAGAAGTAAGCAGCTGAGTATCCGTTTCTGGGTACTTAGTCACATTGGATCTGTTGAAGGAATGACCTGTTCCAGTGCAATAATGCCAATGACCATTAGGCCATTGCAGTCCATGGACATGACTCAAGCTAACGACTTCCAGTGACATCCATGACCTATCATCGTTACCCTATCCTGTCGCCATAGGTATTTTGATTTTGATGAAAGGATGAAGTGGGAGGTGAGTATAGCAGTGGGCTTGCGCAGCAAGTAGATTTGGTGTGATGGTCAGAGTGATCTGTTCTTCTATCTGTCTATCTATCTATTGCCAGACGCCATAATCCCGTAAGGGGTGGCCATCTGACTTTGAGTTAGTTGTTTTACGGGGAGGGGCACTAACCCTCCACCAACCCACTTGTTGACACGTAGGGAACACGTATGGTTTGGTTATATGGTTACCACCCAGCGTTGTAAATGGTTTCTTGGCTTACAGGAAACCATTTGGCTTGTCACTCAATGTAAAGCCACCTGTAAAGGAAAGAAAAGCAATAAGAAGTGACAGGAAAGATGGGAGAAATAGGAAGAGAGGAGGGCAGGCACAGAAAAAGAATGATAAAGGCTAAGGACGGAGTAGGCAGCACTACATCAAGTGAGTGGATCTGTTCTTAACACCACATAAATTGGGGCTTCTCAGCCTGTGATTATATGGCATGAATATTCACACACACACACACACACACACACACACACACACACACACACACAGAACTTGTAGCCATTACATTAACTGAAGGAATGTAATTGCTTATGAAGGTGTAATGTTAGAATAATAATGGGTGTTATCTCAGGTCATCCACTGCCTATATCAGATCGAAGATAATTGTCCATGATGAATGAAAAAGAATGTCGGGAATCCTGCCATCACCAACGACCTCCGTTACCTCCTACCAAGCCAAAGATCTTCTTTCATGTGCTGCACTCTTCCATTTTTATTCTCTCTCTCTCTCTCTCTCTCTCTCTCTCTTTTGCTGATCAGTGTTTCTTCTGATAATTTCTTTAATAATATTCCATGCCATGCAGTGATCCACTTGCAAGAGTGCACTCCCTGTTAATTAATTACACTTACTGCAATTAATACCAACCCACTTTTATTGCGGTGCAAAAGGAAGCTTATTTGCTGCTCCTCGCCCTCCCTTTCCCTTCCCCTATTTTCCCTTCTTTCGTGAGATGCATAAACTATCATTTTAAAGTAGTAGTGCCTTTATGGGGGTTCAGCAAATACCAGCAAAGCTGATTAACTGTTCTGCCTCCTTAAGCAGATATTTTTGTATCTGTTTCTGGTATAATTTACCTCTGCTCCTTTCAGAGGAGTAAGCTTTATCGTTCTTCAGGGTGCACATCTCACACACCAAAGAAATAAACAGGTAGTAGCACACTGTCAGTCTCACCGTTTCAGAATCCATATTCAAACTCCTGCAAATCATCTCTAGCTCAGGGACAGTAATGAACACTAATAAGGGGACAGGGTAGTCTGCCAAACTAGAGGGTAGTTTAATCGCACACGTCCACCCTCCAACTGTCATTCATTTCCCCGACCACGCAATTGATTTGTTAGGTGGATGGATCGGAGATCTGAAGCTTCTCTTACTCTCACGTCTTGCTGCATGTAATGTTACTTTCACTTATCCTAATATTAGGCGTATTATTACGCGCATAGATTAACCTTCAGTTCCATGAGAAATAAATTTATTGAAGTTTTATTAGACTTCACTAGAATAACCCTAAGGTATAGACTTCGGTTTCCAAATAATTATCCAACGTCTTTTAAACGAATACTAAAACCCAAGTAATACCGGCAAGTTTGTATGTTTATTAGCCCTCTAAGTCCCTCTCCCGCCTTGTCATCTGGAGTTCAACATACCCACTCATTCACTCATCCACGTACCCACTCATTCATCTGCCCTCTCAGCCCATCCAGCACAACCCAACGACCTCAAACAGGGCCACTCACCCTGCCCACCTACCTGGGCGACCCATCCAGCCCATCAATTCCAGCCATCCACCCTGCCCACCAACGATTGCCACATACGAATCCCTCCTAATAATGCCACTCAACACATTCAACTGTTCACCTACCCACCCTGAACCCATCCAGCAACCCAACCCACCAACCCAATCACCCACCCAGAGCACACCGGCCATGCAATCTTCTCAGACACCCTGGTGACCCAAAAAGCCCACTCACCCTGGCGTATCAATCTGCCCACACACACCGACGACCCATCTTGCCCACCGACACCTACCATCCACCGTCCTCACTCACGAATTCCACCCACCTAGCACACCCAACAATGCCATCCATCACATTCACCCACACAATCCTCCCATAATAGTGAACACACGCATCCTGCCCACCCACACCAACCTCGGATCCCATCCATCCTACCCACCCAGTCCTCCCACAGACCCACCCACCCACTGACATGCCCAACCAACCTTCTTACCCAACTCCTTTCACCTCCCCCCCCCCAATCCCACTCACTCATTCGAACCCCACTTATCCACCTAACTAACCCCATATTAACGCAACTTTCCGACCCCTCCTCGACCACCCAACGACCCAGCCATTCACCCACCCAACCCACTCCACGATTCCACTCACTAACCCATCTACCCCTACAGCCCACCTCAAGCCACTCCACAGACCCCACATAACACCTCCTCTCCCATACCAGCCTCCTGCCCACCCAAGAAATATTGCTTTGCTCAATGTGTGTGTGTGTGTGTGTGTGTGTGTGTGTGTGTGTGTGTGTGTGTGTGTGTGTGTGTGTGTGTGTGTGTGTGTGTCTGTGTATGTGCGCATGTGTTTGTGTGCCCGAGTGCATGTACCTGTGTGTATGTATGTGCGTGTGTGTGTGTGTGTGTGTGTGTGTGTGTGTGTGTGTGTGTGTGTGTGTGTGTGTGTGTGTGTGTGTGTGTGTGTGTGTGTGTGTGTGTGTGTGTGTGTGTGTGTGTGTGTGTGTGTGGACGTGTGCGGACGTGTGCCTGTGCATGCATGTCTGTGTGTGTGCAAGTGTATCTGTACCTGTGCCTGTGTGCGAGTAGCTGTGCGTGTGTATGTGCATGCCTGTGTGTGTCTGTGCATGTGTGTGTGTGTGTGTGTGTGTGTGTGTGTGTGTGTGTGTGTGTGTGTGTGTGTGTGTGTGTGTGTTCTTACCTACCTAATTGTTCTTACCTAATTGTATCTTTACAGGAATGAGTCAAGCTCGTATTGTCCCGTGTCTTAAACCATATTTATCGTACATATCCTTAAATTTGTGAATTGTTTTGGCACACACTATTTCATTCGGTAGTGCATTCCATTGATCAATTGCTCTGTTTGGGAAACTGAATTTTCTTACGTCTTTATCACCTCTCTTCTTATGCAGTTTTTTGCAGTGTCCTCTTGCTGATGCTTCTCCATATGTTAAGTAATCATTTATGTATATTTTCTCCTTCCCTGATATGCATTTATATAGCATTATCATGTCACCTGTGGCGGAGGGGACACAACCTGGCCGCACTATGGGGTGGTACTACTACTCTGTGGCCAGGTTTTTTAGGAAGAATACTGCCACCGTATTCCCTGCGTGTCGTAAAAGGCGACTAAAAGGGGCGGGGTGAGGGGACTAGGGACCCTCTCTGTTTTTTAGTTCCTAAAAAGAGACAGGCCAGAGAAAGGGATGGGGGATGGAGTTATCCCCGTACCCTGAAGATTGGGTCTATGAATGTGCGTGGATGTAGTACGATTGAGGCTAAAAGGGAGGAGATTGGGAGAATGTTTGTGAGAAGAAAGTTGGATGTGTTAGCTTTGAGTGAAACGAAGATGAAAGGGAAGGGGGAGTCTATGTTTGGAAGTGTGAATGGAAGACTGTCAGGTGTTGATAGAGGAAGGGCAAGAGAAGGTGTTGCCTTGTTAGTGAGTCCGGAAGTACAGCAATGTGTGATTGAATGGAAGGAGGTGTCATCGAGACTGATGTGGGTGAAAGCGAAATTTGAACGTGAGTTGTGGGTGTTTGTGAGTGCATATGGGCCTGGTAGTGAAAGGGATGAACAAGAGAGGGAGTTTTTCTGGAATGATGTTGATGAGTGTCTGCAGAGTTTTGGAGCGAATGTGAATGTGGTAATGATGGGAGATCTGAATGCTAGAGTGGGAAATGTAGCAGTTGAAGGCGTAGTTGGTATGCATGGTGTGCCTGGAAGAAATGAAAATGGGGAACGAATGATAGCGATGTGTGTTGAGCGAGAGATGGTGATTGGGAATACGCTGTTTGAGAAGAAAGATATTTATAAGTATACATGGGTGAGACAGGAGGGTGGAAGGGTTGTTGATAGAGCTTTGATGGACTATGTGGTTGTGTCTAGGAATGTAATAGGAAGATTGTTGGATGTGAGAGTTCTGAGAGGGGAGGGTGGAGGTATGTCTGACCACTACCTGGTGGAGGGAAAGTTAAGAGTAGGTAAGAGATGGGTGAGAGCTAGGAGGGTTAGGTGTGGCAGGGAAGTTTTGAAAGTGAGTGACTTGGATAAAAGAGAGAAAAAGACAGAGTATCAGGAGAAATTGAAAGATGAGTGGAACGCAGTGAAAGATCGGGAAAATGGCGGCGTGGAGGAGGAATGGCAGTTGTTTAAGAGTGCTGTGGTGGGGCATGCAGAAGAGGTGTGGTGTGAGACGTGTGGGTGGTGGTGTAAGAAAAGGAAGTGAATGGTGGTGCGATGAAGTAAGTATGGCTGTGGCTGAGAAGAGACGTGCATATGAAGTGTGGCTGCAAAGGAAGGATGAGATGTCATATGAAAGGTATAAGGAAAAGAGGAATAGAGCGAGAAGGGCTGTGCGTGATGCTAAAGTGGCAGCAGATGAGAGGTGGGGTAGGCGGCTGAGAGAGAATTTTCGACAGAATAAATAATGTTTTGGAAGGAGGTGAAAACGGTGCGAAAGGGAGAGTCTGGGAAGGAAGAACGAGGAAAAGCAGAGGATGGAAGGATGTTAATTGAGATGGATGCAGTAAGGAAGAGATGGGCAGAGTATTTTGAAAGATTGTTAAATGTAGAGGAGGAAAGGGTGGCTGAGATTGTGGCGGATGGAAGGGTGCAAGGAATAAATGTGTTACGAGAGTTGAATGATTCTTTGATCACGAACGAGGAAGTGGAGAAGGCAATAAAGGAGATGAAAACAGGTAAGCTGCAGGTATGGATGGGTGTGCTGTGGAATGACTGAAGGGGGGTGGAGTGACTATTGTTGACTGGTTTGTAAGATTGTTGAATGTGTGCTTTGAGAAAGGTATGGTGCCAGTTGACTGGGCAAGTGCTTGTGTGGTCCCGTTGTATAAAGGCAAGGGTGATAAGTATGAATGTACTAGCTTTAGGGGTAAAAGTCTGTTGAGTGTTGTAGGTAAGGTGTATGGTAGAGTGTTAATTATGAGAGTTAGAGAGGGTACAGAGGGAGTGATTGGTGATGAGCAGTGTGGCTTTAGGAGAGGGAGGGGATGCGTGGATCAGGTGTCTGCAGTGAGACAAGTGTGTGAAAAGTGTTTAGCGAAAGGCAAGGATGTGTTTTGGGCATTTATGGATTTAGAGAAAGCGTATGATAGAATTGATAGGGAGGCTTTGTGGACTGTTTTAAGATTGTATAGACTTGATGGTAGGTTACTGAAAGGGGTGAAAAGTTTTTATGTAAATAGTAGAGCGTGTGTAAGAGTGGGAAATGCTGTGAGTGACTGGTTTCCTGTGAGAATGGGGCTGCGACAGGGATGTGTGATGTCGCCTTGGTTGTTTAATATTTACATGGATGGTGTTGTAAGGGAGGTGAATGCAAGAGTTTTAGGTGGAGGTCTGAGTCTGGTGAATGTTGATGGTGGAGAGTGGAATCTGAAGCAGCTGCTGTTTGCAGATGATACTGCACTGGTGACTGATTCAGAGGAGAGATTGAGACAGTTGGTAGAGGAGTTTGGAAGGGTGTGTGAAAGGAGGAAATTAAAAGTAAATGAGAATAAGAGTAAAGTGATGAAGTGTACGAGGTTGATAGATGGCAGGGGGATGAATATAGTTTTGAATGGTGAGTTGCTTGAGGAGGTAGATTGTTTTAAATATCTAGGGTCACATGTTGCTGTGGATGGAAGAATAGATGCAGAAGTGAAGTTTAGAATAAATGAAGTAGGAAAGGTGCTGGGATGAATGAAAAAAGTGTTTAAATGTCGTTCGCTTAGAATGGATGTAAAGAGAAGGCTGTATGAGGGTGTTGTGGTACCGACTGCATTATATGGGGCTGAAACATGGGGTATGGGTGTAGCAGAGAGGAAAAGTTTGAATGTAATCGAGATGAGGTGTCTGAGGAGTATATGTGGAATGACGCGTATGGATCGGGTGCAAAAGATGAAGTGCGAAGGAGAATTGGAGTTCTTCGGGAGATGGCTGGTAGAGTTGAGCAGAGGGTGTTGCGATGGTTTGGGCATATGGAGAGAATGGATAATGAGCGATTGGTGAAAAAGATAACTAGATCTGATGTGAGAGGTGTAAGGCTGAGAGGAAGACCACGAATAGGATGGATGGACAGTGTGAAGAGAGCGCTGGATGCGAGAGGGATGTCTGTTGAGCAATGAAGAGTGGCTGTGCGTGACAGAAATAAATGGAGAGAAATTGTGAATGATTAAGTGATGACGCAGCCCTGAGGGGATATTCTCCCGCATTTGGTCTGATCAGCTAGTCAGGTCAGGTGCGGGTAAGGGGATGGGTCTGTTATGATGTGGCAGGGGTAAACCAGTTCTGCTGTCGGGCCCTGCTGCGGATGTCACTGATTGCATTGCGCAGTTGACCCTTGTGCGGTGTGGTGCTGTGAGGATCTGTCCGTTCTCCCCTTTGAGGCTAAGATGCGAATGAATGGTTTTGAATGGATGAGTAAATGAGGAGTGTGTCGTCCTGTCTCGGCTACCTTCCTTTCCTTGGGGGAAGCAGCCTAGGTATATAGATAGATAGATAGATGTCACCTCTTTTCCTTCTCTCCTGTAGTGTTGGTAGATTCAGTTTATTTAGTCTTTCTTCGTAGCTTAGGACCCTTAAGCTTGGTACCCATCTTGTAGCGGCCTTTTGAACTTTTTCAATCTTGTCTATGTGCTTTTTGAAATGAGGACCCCAGACTACTAATGCATATTCCAGGGTTGGTCTAATGAATGATGTTTTTATCCTTCTTAGCATGTCTTCATTTATGTATGTGAATGCTAGTCTCATATTTACAAGCAGTGTATACATGTTCCCTGCCTTCTCGCTGATGTGGTCTGCCGGAGATAGTCTGTTATTGATAATCACACCTAGGTCTTTCTCTCTTTCTGATGTGTATAGGGTTTTATTTCCTAACTTATAATCCCAATCAGGTCTTTTTCCACTTTTACCAAACTTGATTACATGACACTTGTCCACATTGAATTCCATTTGCCATGTACTACTCCATTCATGAAGTTTATTTAATTCTTCTTGTAGCTCTTTACAAGAGTCTGTGTTAGTAATTCTCCTTTGTATTTTTGCATCATCTGCAAACATATTCAGATAGCTCTCATTTCCAGTGTTACTGTTTATATCATTTATATACACTAAAAACATGATTGGTGCCAGCACTGAACCCTGTGGTACTCCACTTGTCACTTCTTTCCATGATGAGTAGTTTCCTCTTAGTACTGTTCTCATTTCTCTTTTTATGAGAAAGTCTTGCATCCAACAAAACAGTTTGCCTCGAATCCCTCCTTGATGGTACAGTTTCCATAAAAGTCTTTGGTGTGGTACTGTGTCAAAAGCTTTCTTGAAATCTAAATATATACTGTCCACCCATCCTTCCCTTTCCTGTATTGTGTTTGTTACTCTGTCATGGTAGCTCAACAGATTAGTAACACATGATTTTCCTTTTCTGAAACCAAACTGTCTTTCTGTTATCATACTATGTTCTTCTAGATGATTTACCTAAACTTTTCTTATAAGCTTTTCTAATACCTTGCTTACAACACTGGTCAGTGATACTGGTCGGTAGTTGAGTGGATTTTGTCTATTTCCTTTCTTGAATAAGGGGACAATATTTGCTTTTTTCCAAATATCAGGTAGTTTACCTTGACTCAAGGATTTCTTGAAAATTAAAAATAATGGTTTACTTAACTCCTTTGCACATTCTCGTAGTACCCAACATGAAATTTCATCAGGACCACTTGCTTTTCCTCTGTCTAAGCTACTTAACTCCTCCTGTATTACTTTTTCTGCTATTTGTAGTATGTGTGGACATGCGTGTTCCACATAGTCCCTCTCAAAATTTTTTTCTTCTGTAAAAACTAATTGGAAATTCTTATTTAGTGCTTCACAAATATCTTTCTCTTGTGTATAAGTGATTCACTCGTCCGTAATTGATTGTATTATATCTTTTACTTTGGTTTTGCTTCTGATATAGCTGTAAAACAGCTTTGGTTGATCACTACTTTTATTTATTATATCCTCCTCAAACTGTTTTTGGGCTTCCCTCCTTATTCTTGTATAATCGTTTCTTGCCTGTTTGTAATTATTATACGCCCTTTCACTATTGTGTCTTCTGTATGTATTCCACAACAAATCTCTTCTTTCGTTTGATTTTTTACATTCTGTATTGAACCATTTCTGTATTTTCTTATCTGCTTCTTTGTGCTGTAGGATGTAATCTGGACTCCTATTTCATAAAATTCACAGAATTTTATATATACAGCATTTAAATCTTGTCCTCTAAGCTCATTTTCCCAATCAACTTCTAAGAAATACTTCTTTAGGTCTTGATAATTTCCCTTTTTATAGTTTAGGCTCTTTTTGTAACTGTCATTGCTGTTTACTATGTCATATGGTATCCTGAAGTTATAATTTAGTACTGCATGATCGCTTTTGCCGAGTGGAGGGTGATATATTAAACTGTCAATATCATTTTCTTGCCTAGTAAATATTAGATCTAGCACTGAAGGTACATCAAGTCCTCTTTTTCTGGTGGTTTCCCTCACATGTTGCGTTAGGAAAAACTCTTGTACGAGATCCAGGAGCTTTTGGTCCCAACAGCTTTCTTGGCTAATTATATCTAGAGTATTCCAATTTATATTTGTATTAAAATCCCCAGTTAGTATAATTCTTTCCGATTTCTCTTCCATTTTATGTAGTAATGATCTTAAACTCTGAATTGTACTCTCTGCCAGGTCCTCATATTCATATCTTTCCCATGTGTTTGATCTGGGTGGCATGTAGAAATTGGCTACAATTACTTTACCTTCAGATGTGTTGATCTCTACTGCAATCAGTTCTACTTGTGATGGTATATCTAGTTTTATTTCATTGACTTTTAGATTTTTCTTAGTTAATATTATAATTCCTCCTCCTTTTTTAAAATTTCTGTCTCTTCTCCATATATTGTATTCCTCTAAGTTTAGTATGTCATTGGATATCCTTGGTGTTAATTTTGTTTCAGCAAGGCATATTATTTGTGGTTCATTTTCTCTGACATAATCATTCATCTCTAGTAATCTAGTGTGTGTGTGTGTGTGTGTGTGTGTGTGTGTGTGTGTGTGTGTGTGTGTGTGTCTGTTAATGCATTTTTCTTCGTGTTTGTGGCTTACTGTCTCTGTGTCTAATGGTGTGTGCGTGTGTGTGTGTGTGTGTGTGTGTGTGTGTGTGTGTGTGTGTGTGTGTTGGAGTCAGCTGGGTGGGTGAGTGGGGTTAATGAGCTTGAGTTGGTGGGTGTGATGGGTCGGTATAGTATTAGTATAAATCGCGTTCAACTTGCCAACTCCCGTTGACATATATATACACGTCCAAACGTTTTGTCACTGTGACTCACACTGACATACATAAACGCGCCGCAATTGCAAGATCCATCATTTGCGCATTTTTCAAATTTTGCTCGTGATTTTTGGTAAGTATACATGGGACACCTTCCTCTACCCTATGCCAGACAGGGACAATGTCTCACCTCGCGTGATATCCCCCCCCACACACACCATTGTCTCCACAACTCTCCTGTTTCCAGTAAAGACATGCCACGCCACAGTATGAAATTCAAGGTCAGAGTGATTCTCCTATTGATGACAATGTGGAGGACAAAGTTTATGTAGCATTAGAGGAAGAAACAGAAATGATTAGATAATGTTGCCAAAAAAGGTGCAGTATGTTGATGTGTGGTGAGTGAAACAACGTTTATATTGCCTATATTATTGTGTGAAAACCAATATATTCGTGTACTACATATAAATTCATACCAAATAAATAAATATATACCTATTATAAGTGGTTTGGAATAGTTACCCTCCCCTAGAACATGTTTTCTCTGAAGCCAGGCCCCACAGAAAACACAGCCAGTTGAGAGTATTCTTACCTGTACAGGCATTTTAAGGGACAGGTGAGCGACTTCTCTATGAATTTTTGATGTTTCTCATAAAAAGTGGAGGTTTTAGCAAAAAAAAATAATAATAATAAAAAAAAATAAATAAATAAATAAAAAATCTGCCGGGATTGGGGGGGGTCATTGGTTAAGAATCTGCCAGGATGGGATGGGTTAAAATAGATGAATTTTGTATGAAAATATGTTTGATATGTTTGACATACCCCTGTAATATCAAATACTTGGAAAGGAATGTTAATCTTTGATATATCTCTACAATTTCTCAAACAGTTTGAAAAGATTGATGGTCACTGATACTGTAATTTCTTTTTTTACGGCCAAGAAGAAGTATAACATTCTTCAGCAAGTTCTTCATTTTTTACAAAATCTTTATTCACATAATATACTTCTATATACATGTGATTTGTACTGCTACTGCGAAGATTATTATTGCCAATATTTTCAACTTCCTTGTGGCCGAAATTCACAAGTGGCTAATTGAGAACCAATGAACCCAAAGTCATCCCTTCCACTATAGCTTCAGTGGAGTGCTCATCGTCCTTAGTACCAGTGGGTGAAACCATGGATGGATCTTGAGAGGATTCACATTGCTGCTGTTTCAAAACAAACACGTCTCCATATGTGTACTCTAGCTTTTATGTTCCTGTGTCAAAAGAATATTGTGCACACAGAATCCGTAAGAGATTTTAATATTGAATAGGTTTTTACCACATACCTGATTACTTGCTCATTTGGTGGTTACAAAATGGTCATGGATGTCAGAGTTTGGCAGTGTAGAATATGTAGTAAGCTTCGTCATAGCAGTTCAGAAAATGACCTGTTCCGCTGTTCTTTCCTCTTTCATACTAACTATGCCCTTCCTATATTCCTTCGTGATACCTCTGAAATACAATGTACTCTTTTTAGCATTCTGACAAATACTCTTTTAATTTCACAGATTTTGAAAAGCCATCTTTTCCCATCGAAGCAGATTTATATTTATCTTCATTTTCCCCATGCACTACCCTTAACATATGCGTTTTCTCCTCAGTTTCTCCACATTTACCTTTATATTGCTGAGAGTATCTCCCATCTCTTATTTCAATAATCCTTTCATATTCTTAGCTTCACTTAACCGCCCCATCCCGACCACTTTTCCACCACTGACTCCCCCCAATCATGACCATTTTTGGATTTTTTTTTTTTTTTGGCTTAAACCTCCGCTTTTGGTGAGAAACATCGAAAATTCATAGAGAAATCGCTCACCTGAAGCTTAAAATATTCGATCCAGGTACTAGTACCTCCTTACCTTACTGGGTATTCTAACAGGCTGGCACCAAAGAAAATGAGTTCTATGGGAGGGTAACTTTTTCACACCACTCATAAATGGTATTCATTTATTTACTTGGTACGAATTTATATGTAGTATGAGAGTATATTGGTTTTCAAACAGTAATATAGGCATTATAAACATTGTTTCACTCACTAACTCATCACCATACCTGACCTTTTTTTGCCACATCACCTGATCATCATTTCTGACTGTTTCTTCCTCTAATGCTATGTAAAGTTTGTCCTTCACATTGTCATCGATTGGGGAATCACTCTGGCCCTGAATTTCGTACCGTGGCATGACATGGCTTTACTGGCCAGGTCACTGATAACAGGTGAATTGCTGAGACAATGGTGTGCAGGGGGGGAGGTCATGCTGGGTAAGGCATTGTCCCTGCCTGGCATCTTGTAGAGGAAGATGTCCCATGTATATGTACGAAAAATCACTCACGAAAATTGAAAATTGTGCAAATTGGGGACCTTGCAATTGATTCACGTTTATGTACGTTGATGGGATTGGCAGTGACAAAACGTGTGGACGTTAATTCATGTTGACAGGACGCCGCGGGTTAACCCATCCCATCCCGGAGACGTGAATTCACGTCCTCACATGATGTGCACTCATATCCCGGAGACGTAAATTAATGCGGGAACATTGCAAGGTCCCTAATTTGCACAATTTTCAATTTTCATCAGTGATTTTTGGCACGTATATGCGGGACACCTTCCTCTATTCCTCTACAAGATGCCAAGCAGAGCCAATGCCTTACACCGCATAAACTCTCCCCCCCCCCTGCACGCCATTGTCTCGGCATTTCACCTGTTACCAGTGACCTGGCCAATAAAGACATTCAGGGCCAGAGTGATTCCCCAATCGATGACAATGTGGAGGACAAAGTTTACATAGCATTAGAGGAAGAAACAGTCAGAAATGATGATCAGGTAATGTGGCAAAAAAAGGTCAGGAATGGTGATGAGTTAGTGAGTGAAACAATGCTTATAATGCCTATATTACTGTTTGAAAACCAATATACTCTCGTACTACATATAAATTCGTACCAAATAAATAAATAAATACCATTTATGAGTGGTTTGGAATAGTTATCCTCCCATAGAACTCGTTTTCTTTGCAGCCAGCCTGATAGAAAACCCTGTAAGGTAAGGAGGTACTACTACCTGGATCGAGTATTTTAAACCTCAGGTGAGCGATTTCTCTATGAATTTTCGATGTTTCTCACCAAAAGCGGATGTTTGAGCAAAAAAAAAAAAAAAAAAAAAAAAAAGGTCCAAAAATGTCGGGACTGGGGAGTACCACTGCCCAGAAAATGTTGGGATGGGGGGGGTTAATATGTCCAACTCTGGGTATAGGCTTAACAGCCTGTTCCTTCAGGACTCTGGCATAGAGGATTGGTTTACTGGTATTAGCGGTGGTGGACAGATAGTTTTTACATGTTGGCGGGTCTCATGGTAGTCCAGTAAAGCCTGCTTGAACAACATTCACATCTTTAAACTATTCCCTCCCCAGAATCGAAATTGGATCCACAGGAACTGCAAATCACCTCTGTACCGAATCGGCCGTGGCTGTATTCTGTACAATATGGCAATGTGAACAAAAGTTACTAATCAATGTCCTCTCAAATTCCCCATTATAGCACACCCAGACACCATCCCTTATCTATCTATCTATATACCTAGGCTGCTTCCCCCAAGGAAATGGAGGTAGCCACGACAGGATGACACACTCCCCATTTACTCATTCATTCAAACACATTCATTCGCATCTTAGCCCCAAAGGGGACTGCACAAGGGTCAACTGCCCAATGCAATCAGTGACATCCGCAGCAGGGCCCGACAGCAGAGCTGGTTTACCCCTGCCACATCATAACAGACCCATCCCCTTACCCGCACCTGACTTGAGTAGCTGATCAGACCAAATGCGGGAGAATATCCCCTCAGGGCCGCGTCATCACTTATTCATTCACAATTTCTCTCCATTTATTTCTGTCACACACAGCCACTCTTCCTTGCTCAACAGACATCCCTCTCGCATCCAGTGCTCTCTTCACATTGTCCATCCATCCTATTTGTGGTCTTCCTCTCAGCCTTACACCTCTCACATCAGATCTAGTTATCTTTTTCACCAATCGCTCATTATCCATTCTCTCCATATGCCCAAACCATCGCAACACCCTCCGCTCAACACTACCAGCCATCTCCCGAACAACTCCAGTTCTCCTTCGCACTTCATCATTTCGCACTCGATCCATACACGTCACTCCTCACATACTCCTCAGACACCTCAACTCCATTACATTCAAACTTATCCTCTGCTACACCCATAGTCCATGTTTCAGCCCCATATAATGCAGTCGGTACCACAACACTCTCATACAGCCTTCTCTTTACATCCATTCTAAGCGAACGGTATCTAAACACTTTTTTCATTCCTCCCAGCACCTTTCCTACTTCATTTATTCTAAACTTCCCTTATACAAATGCATAATCAGGTGGGATTTCTTAACCATTTGGTGCTGAGTTTCTGTAAGATTCAAATACATGTTTATATTTCTGTCTATAATATGAACTACAAATGCACAATTCTGCCCTTTGACAGGCACTGTAAGAAATAGTTGAGATATTAAAAAAAAAGAAAAAAAAAAAATCTAAGATTGTTCATATTCAGCCATGTCTAAGACATATTTACCCCTGTGACTTTTCCAGTTTTTGCAACTCCACATGCCTAATTTGCATACAAATAAATTGCCCCATGCTGGCTCCCTGCCGATTTCACGAGTAATCATGTTTACTCATTTAATCCCTTCTGGGCTTCTTTGCCCTTTAGAGGTAGTTTTTCTTAGAAATTATTATTCGTATCTCATATTAATATGTAACTTGTGAAATGTTAGTGCCAAAATAAAAGTACTAAAACCTTACTTTTACATTTTCTTACAAACTAGAGGTAATTTGGAATTAAAAGCTATCACTCTTACATAATTTTATACAAATTTACAGAAATATGTGTATTACATCTTATCGTAGAAAGTATATTATATACATTTACTCTCCCTCTGACACTTCATGGAAGGGCTGGAAGTTATTTTGGGATTCCGACAGGCAGAGAGCTAACTTACCCTCTGTACACATTCGCTGTGACTGATGAATGCTCTACTTCTTTGAGCAGTGCTTGCAGGTTTGTTGACTGTTGACAAATGTGGACAAATGGGGCTTGCAATTGTCCAAGAGTTCCAGCATTCCTGTTACCATGGCCCTCTGGCCCCTCTTTGGTAAAGTCATGGGGTCAAAGCTCAAGGAGTGCCTGATGGACCGCGAGGCTATTGTCCTCTGGCACATGGCAAATATAGAGATGTCCAGTCTGAAGTTCTTGAGAGGCATTGGCTTCTGCCCCAGTAACAGGGAGTTGCTCTTGTACAGCAGCCAGGCACTGCAGATGCACAGGTTCACGGCATACTCAAAGAGCTTGGTATACCATCTCCATGTTCTCATTGGAGTCTCATAGAGATGGGTGCACATGTCACTCTTGTGTGAGGAGTGGGAGTTCTCTTGGTTTTCTTTGTAGGGGGTGGTAATGGTTCCTCTTCCACTTCCTCCTCATCTGGTTTGTCTTGGGGCTTCACATGAGTTACAGCACCTCGAAAGCATACAGCAGATAATGTAAGCAAAGGCATGTAGAGGTAAGGGAAGTAAATGTAATGTAAGATGAGGTAAGATAGGCAAGGTTAGCTAAGTAAAGATACACATAATAAAGGACAAGTTAACACTGATAATGAAGGAAGTTTATCATAATGTGATTCTATAGGTGACCATATGGTTACCAAAACAAGTACCATGTTCTTTCTTGTCTGATCACCGAGGGACTAATGGAAACATGTGATAACAGGTTTAAACTTGTGTGTTACACATACCTCTGTCAAGTCATGTAGTGAAATAAGTTCTTGAGCTGCAATTACCGAGGACAGACATCCTTTCCTTAGAGTGAAACACTTCTGAGCATCAAAATGGATGGTACAAAATGGTAAGCCTTGAAATTCTAAAGTGTGTTATAATGATGAGCTATTGCTACCATAGTTTTGACCAATAGTAGTATGTTTTAGTGTGGAATTATCATATCGAAAATCGGTGCGAGAATACCATAAAAGCAAGTTTATTTTTTAGGTAACCATATGGTTACCTTAGGAGAATATGATTACATTTTTTGATAATTATGTTCCTATATACTCTGTCAAAAATATCGATATTGCCATATGTTTCCACATATTTCAGAAAGAAGAACTTAACCCTTAACGTAGCCTTAGACCTGCTAGATGAGTTGGGTACATGTGAAGCTATATACATCGAGCCCCCGGATGTCAACATCTTGAGTGATGAAGATTCTGGTGCTGAAGATGGAGGAGATATCTTTTACCCTGAAAATCTATCTGGCAATCAGTTACTAGCCCCTGCTGAGTTTCGAGCATCTCGTAGTGATGATGGTGATGATCAACATCTACTGGAAGCATGTGAGGAACATAAATATGAAGAAGTGATGAACAACAACATAAAGCAAAGAAACGTAAAGTGGCACAAACGTCAGAAAAAGTGAAGTGGAGCAAAAATGAGAGAAAACCAGCCCATGCACCTTTTTTTCCCGACATCAGTTGCAGTAAATATTGAGATTTCAGTATGGCTGAACTGTTCGAGCTATTCTTTGATGAGGAAATACTTGCAGAAACAAAGGAAGAAATTACAAAATATTGTTTGAAGAAAAACTGGCCTGATATTAGTGTATCCATAAATGAACTGCGAGTTTTTTTTTTTTTGCCATTTTGATCGTGTCTGGTTACAATTCATTGCCCAGTAAGGCTATGTACTGGTCTCATGATTCTGACGTGTACAATCAGGCCGTGAGTAATGCAATGTGCCGAGACAGATTTGATTCAATTATGAAATGCCTTCACTTCAATGCAACTGATAACCTGGACAAAAATACCAAATATGCCAAACTGCGTCCTCTTATCTCTCATCTCCAAAAAAAGTTTATGGAACACTTTATCCCCACACAAAGTATATCACATGACGAGGCAATGGTACAGTATTTTGGAAAGCACTGTTGTAAACAGTCCATTCGTATGAAACCCATTCGCGTTGGGTATAAAATTTGGTGTCAAAATACCCCTTCTGGCTATTTGCAAGCTTTTGATCCATACCCAAGGAAGACCTATAAAGCTACTGAAAATGTGGAAAAGGAATTTGGGAAAACTGCATCCACAGTTCTGCGCTTCATTATTGGATATAGTGAAGGTAAAAAAAGTCAGCCATATCATTTCTTCTTTGACAATTTGTTCACTACAATCCCGCTATTAGTTGAACTAAGCAAAAGAGGTTACAGAGCAACTGGAACCATCCGAAGCAACAGATTAGATAAAACATGCCCCATACAAAGTGTTTGCAGCATTGGAAAAAGAAGAAAGATGAATTTCTTCATCAGTGTTCGGAAGGTCGATGGAAGTGAAATAGTTGTAACACGATGGAAGCATAATTCTGTGGTAACAGTGGCATCTACTCTTCATGGTCAAAATCCTATTGGGAAAGTGAAACGGTGATCAAAAAGGGATAACAAGCACACGATGATAAATGTTCCTCATGCTTTTCAAGCCTACAACAGCAACATGGGAGGCACAGATAGAATGGATCAAAATATCAATCCATATTGCATTGGTATTCGGGGTAAAAAGTGGTGGTGGAGTTTGTTTACATGGATGCTGGATGCCGCTATTCAAAATGCTTGGCAAACAGCCCATTGTAGAGAAACTTCTGTTGATCAGTTGTCTTTCAGACGAGAGTTAGCAATGGCTTACCTTCTCAAGTATCAAGCAGAACCAAAAGCTCCTGGCAGGAGGAAACTTTCTGCACCAGGGAGGGATGAAATGAGGTATGACAACACAGGTCATTTGTTCAGCCACTTCAAGGTCATGCAAGAAGGAAATGCAAGGGCGACTTCTTTAAGTCTGCTGTGCGTACTGAGTGCTGCAAGTGTGATGTAGGATTGTGTGTGCCATGCTTTGCCTCCTACAACAAGAAGAAATGACATGTATCTAAGTATGGACACTATTCATTTGTATAGGATATTCAGTGATGTTGGCTCCAATTGCCAAGTAAATTTTCTTGTTTTGTTTACTCAGATGGGACAAAATTATTTTAACACATAATTTTTTAAATATATTTGAAGTAAGCTTCAATAGTGTAATTGGAAATTACATATACTATTCGGTTGCATCAATAAAATAATGTATCTTTAAAAAGCTGCCTTTTTTGTACCTGCAGTCTCCTAAGGTGACCGTATGGTCATCATGTATAATTCAGATGCTACTTATAATTTATGTATTTTTTCGCTTTTAAAGCTAAAATACACCCAAAACAATGTATTTCAAAAGGATTAAACATACTCCAGAGAAAAAAGTTTTCCTAGGAGAAAAAGGGTTAAAATTCAAATACCATACACTTATTGCTACCTCTGAACTAATCCTATTCATTAAATGCCCACTACAGACCAATGTAAGTAAGTATCTGGTAAACATGTCCTCAAGATAAATCTCTAAAAATTAAACACCAATCAGTTTGCTCTTCCATTTTAACTAGTCCAATTAAATGCCCATTTATTTTTCCTTTTAACTAAATGCTGTACTAACCTATCATCGGAGTCACAAGTTCATCATCGCCGATGTTCATTTGGAAGTCAGCATCGCTGACGTCATCATCCAAGAGGTCACCAACATCATCCACCTCAAAGCCATTATCTTCAGTTCTCGAGAAGGCCACCCTCTTGGACGTCCTCCCTGTCATCCCAGTAGAATGAATTTGCTCTGAACTTAAGTTAGTTTTGCAAACACATTGTGCACCATTAACATCAAATATCACTCTTATTCATGCACAAGGACAAGGATAACATTCACTAAAAGTGGTATAAAGGAAAATATATATGTATATTTGGAATAATAATGGCCTATCAACATCATGGTTATCATATACTTCTCTACAGAAAAGTTTCACAACCGTCTGTTCAATCAATCAATCAATCATTTCCTGTGGCACCCTCGGGGATGCATAGGGCCTCGATGAACTCACACCACCACATCCTATCTTGTGCTAACTCCTCAAGATCTCCCCAACACTCATCTCCAGCTTCCCGTCTCATTGTCCTCACCCACGTCTCTTTTGGCCTTCCTCTACCTCTCCTACCAAGTGCCACCCACCCTGGTGTACCTCGTACTATTCCCTGTCTCCTATACACATGTCCTAGCCACTTCCATCGTGAGAACCTAACATATTCATCGACCGGCTGCACTCCCGTTATTTCTCTAATTCTACTATTTGGTATCCTTTCCCACCACTTAACTCCTAATATTCTTCTAAGTGCTTTTCTTTCAAACACCAAGAATTTATTTTCCATAGTCACTGTGCTGTACCAAGACTCGTGTCCATAAATTAAGATACTCCTAACCATTACCTTATAAAGTTTGATCTTTGTATGCACAGAAAAATTGTTATTATTCCAAATATTTTTAAGCATTCCCATTGCCTGATTAGCCTTCTTTAACCTTTCCTCGAATTCAAAGTTCAAAGAACCATCCTTGGCTAAATAAGTACCTAAATATTTAAACCTATCAACTTGCTTTACAACCATACCTCCAATTACACATTCCTGCGCATTTTCCATATTCATATTGATTATTTCAGTTTTTCCACAATTAATAACCAAACCCACCTTGCGACCTTCACTCACCAAACAGTCCAACACTCTCTGCATCTCTTCTGGCCCATCACAAATCAAAACTATATCATCTGCATAATCTAAATCCAAAAGTTTCCTGTTCTCTCCCCAAAGTATACCTGCACCGGTTTCTGTTCCAACGCGTTTCATAATGTAATCAATGACCAATATAAATAGTAAAGGCGATAGAACACCACCTTGAATTACTCCGGACTTGACTTCAAACGAATCACTCAGACAACCATCAACCATCAGTTTACAAAATGTGTCCTCATGCATGTTCATAATGACCCTCACAAACTCCTCTGGTATTCCATAATGTCTCATGATCTTCCCCATAGTCTCTCTCGAAACACTATCAAAAGCCTTTTCAAAATCAACAAAACAAAGACTTAACGGTACTCTCATTTCATTAACTTGCTGCATCAAATGCCTAACTATAAAGATCTGATCATTGCAACCACGTCCCTTTCTAAAACCAGTCTGTTCATCCCTCAGAATACCCTCAACCACCGGCTCCAACCTATTTAACAACACTCTACTGAAAACTTTCAAAGCTATCGGTGACAAAGAGATTCCCCTCCAATTACCACATTCACTCAGGTCTCCCTTCTTCGGAACTTTAACAATTACACCATTCTTCCAAACTGACGGTAGTAACCCCGTCACCCATATCTTATTGAATAGCTTGGTCAAGATCATTATTAATCTATCCCCCTCCACTTTAAACATTTCCGGAAATAAACCATCCTCCCCTGGTGCCTTATTATTCTTTAACCGTCTGTTCACTGAAAAAATATAATTATAGCATGCACAAAGTCACAAAGGGGACGTTTGTGGTTTCCCTTACAACGGGCAATAAAACTCTGGCAGGCATATCATGGTTTTCCAAAGATTGGGCACTAGTTCCACAGGGGCCTCACCTTACGGCAGCGACATGCTTTTCGGCTATTTCCTCTAAAACCAAGGTAATTTCACTTATATCACATTGAAGTAATTTCACTCAACTACAGACAAATTAGCTCCACTGAGTATCGTATGTGGGCGCCAAGAGTCGGGAACACTCAACACACATTTGGCTGCTGAACAAAGACCGTTGTACGCCATCCCCTCCGTTTCAGGGCTTTATCGAGGAAATCGCTTCTGATTGTCTGTGACTGTTGCCAAGATGTTCTGCTATTGGCTGGAGGCAACCTACGTCACCTACGTCATTTTCCCACACTTTGTACAGCGACAAACTTATGCTATGAAGACTTCCGTGCAGTCAACTTCCCCACTAAAAACAAACTTCCTTCAGTTGCAATAATATGAGTGCTGGGTTTCCATATAATATTTTTCGGTTTCACATTTCTATCATCACAATAAAGTATTTTTCCATGGAAATTACAGCATCATTGCATAACAAAATGCAGCTACTTTTCTTCTTTTTCGTCCGTCCAACATATCCGACAAGCCTTTGCTACATTGTCTGCTCATTTCCTGACGGCTCAACGTCAATTAAAACACGATTGTAGTTACTGCAACCTTTATGTTAGCTATATTTTAAAGCATCTCCCCCAGTCTTATTCGACTTCCCATTCAACAGAAAACTTTTAATGGTTCACTTTACACTCCACTGTTTATTTTAGAGAAATTCTGGTTTACATTTCGTCTTCATCTGAAAATTTTAAAAGATCGTAAATCAGGAACCGAAACAACAACGAAAATGTGAATAACTCTTCGAAATAATGATAAACAAGAGACTATATTATACAAAGTATGCTACAGTTTCACAGTAATAGCAGAAAAATATAGGTTCAGCAGAAACATTGTCGAGATGAGGCACTTCTCCGGTAGACTAGTAACTCATAATTACGGATGGTATCTGTAAATAGAATCACGAAGCAGATCGGACAAACAGGGGTAATGAAGTTTTGTTTAAATTATACAGGGTGTCATAATATTGGGAAGTTAAAGATAAGGCATTTGTAATTAAAAAATGCAATATCAACATGTGTCCATCTCTCAGTCATTACGGAGCAATTAGTACTAAAAACCTACTGTGTGAATTATCACGGAGACTATTTTCTCCCATAAGATCATCAAAGAGTGTAGCTCCGCAAATGCTGAGATTTGGACGCACGTTGATAAAACACTTAATGACAAATCTTTTATTTTCCCAAGTTATAACCTTTCCTCCCGGGATACCTGTTTAGTAAATATCAAACGTAGGCTAGACAATGATTTGTATGCTCAGCGCTCATTAAATACTTTCAGGAAAATGAAGCACCAGCGTTATATTCGGCCAACCACTTTGGCTGAGCGAAATGACTATGTATGGCTGTGGATGAATGGCATGGCAACACGTGCCATTGCCAAGATGACGGGGGCACATGTCACCACCATCAACAAGTGGATCAACCGCTGGCGACAGGAGGGCCACGTCAACACCAGGTCTCGCAGTGGCAGGCCATGCAAGAACAAGTGTAACTTAAAGACACATGTCATATTTGGACCCAATCAACCTTCACCAATACATGGCAAATCCGATGTCATCCAGAAACTGAAGTATAGCAATGTTGGACTAAATGAGAGAATATATTACCAGCATCCATACATTTACTTGGACCACATATTGAACTTATGTCACTACCAGTGTCAGTGAGATCCCAGTAATCACGATTGTTCCTTTAGTTATTAGTGAATATAACACAGAGAGAAGCTTGGAACTAGATTTTTTTTTGTTTTTTGTTTTTTTGCTCATCTATTAAGAACTGCGGATTATTTTACATATTTTTGCGTGATTAACACAGAAACTTCAGTAGTGATATAATTATGTGGTTAGTTCAAATTATTCGAACCTACTAACACTAGCAAAGAAGAAACACCTACATACTCATTTCACCTGCAGGACTTTACAACACCTCGATCACAACAGTATATACAAGCCCCTGATTTCTGACACCCAGCTGTCGGAGTTGTACTGAAATCGTACAGACGATCGAGTTCATATTGCTTGTCTTATAAACATCACTGAACCCTCCCTCAGCTACCAGCTTAGATTTTGGTTAGGTGGAATCACAGATGACACGTGGCCAAATTGCCGAACTGGCCTATACAGTGAAGCACAGACAACGGAGCACTGTATAGCCCAAGCCACTCTAAGACGCAGACATGCTGTAACCACTGTAGGGAACCTATGGGACAGCACTATAAAGGCAGTTAATTACCTGGGGTCGACGATTGTGTTCAGTCAGATGTAATGGAGTTGAACAACAATAACAACAACACCAAGAAGTGGATTTTCTTGCATATGAATGGGTGTTTCTGTATTATTACCAGCCGCGACAGCGAAGCTGGAATTGTTTTCAGTGTGTGTGTGTGTGTGTGTGTGTGTGTTAGCACGATAACTTCGCAATCGCTCAAGATATCATCACAAAATGTTACAGGTGTTTAGTAATAAAAAAAGAACAATTACGAGTTCGAAATTGGTGAATGTAGGTCAAGGTCTGTCTGTCTGTAGCCATGATAATTTCACAACTGCTCAAGATATCATCACAAAATTTTAGAGGTGTGTAGTAAGGATGAAAATCTCCTAAGAGTATTGTTTTCAGTTTAACTGTGTATCTGCGTGTCTGTTACCACGATAACTTCGCAACCGCTCAAAATATCATCACAAAATTTTACAAGTGTGTGATGGAGATGAAAATCTCCTACGAGTTTGAAATTGGTGAAAGTAGGTCAAGGTCTGTGTGTCTGTTACCATGATGACTTTGCAACTGCTCAAGATATCATCACAATATTTTACAGGTGTGCAGCAGTGATGAAAATCTACGAGTTCCAAATTAGTGAGAGTAGGTCAAGGTCAAGGCCATATTCTGAGCTGCGCAATATATGTATCGGCTCATGAGTTGTGTGATTCCCCCCTGGGGAGACCTCTAGTAATCATTATTATTATTATTATTATTGTTATCATCATCATCATCAATCATCATCATTATTATTATTATTATTTTTATTATTATTAGATACTTCAGTTAAGAATGAAAAATATAGCAACAGTGGTACAAGTCAGTATATCAAATATTGTTGATTTATAACAATATGCTTTTCTTGTGTGGACAGTGAATTCCTGTAATGGTCATTTTCAGTACTGTACATGGAGTATCCAATAGTACCTGTCCACGAGCGGAAATTGTTGGCACCATGATCGTGAACAAAATCTATAGCTGATTTCTGCAGATGGAGAAGTTCGTTCAGTACTCCATTGCCAGCAAGATTCCTAAACCGAAACCCCAGATTTCATACTGGTGTTGTGTGACACATAGGATGTCTATGTTCAGTAAAGTCACAAGGAAAATAACCTATGCGTATTTATGATATTCAGTGTCCAAGTCAAACTGTGGTCATTATGATGAAGTATGCATTATTTTGTCAGTTCTCTGTTAAGTGCAAATTAATGCATGATAAATTTATTGTCCTTGGATCTTATAACCTTTCATATCTATGGGTATGATTTTAATTAATTTGAAAACAAGTGCACATTGATAATGTTAGTTTTCAGTGTCTAGTAAGATGTGCACAAACCTACCAGGAGTCCAGTGATAGGTTAGAACTGAGAAACTATAATCTACTTAAGCTACAACTCTCAATATTTGGGATTTATGTTTATCTGTTAATACTTTCCGGTAACAACAGTTCATTAACACGCCCCGTCCCGACCACTTTTCCACAACTGACTCCCCCCAGTCCCGACTATCTTTGAATAAAATTTTTTTTTGGCTCAAACCTCCACTTTTGGTGAGAAACAATGGCTAATCCAGAGAAAGTGGTCACCGGGGTCTATAATTGGCCTAAACAGGTATACCTTCATTACAACTGGTACCATGTTCTATGGAGGTGCTCTGCGGCTCACGTTTTCTATGGTATTATTAGTCTGGGAAACCATTCACAACAGGTAGATATTTATTTATTACAAACAAAAAAACATGTAGTACGAGTAAATTGGTTTTTATACAAAAATAGAGGTGAAATAAGCATTGTTCCATCGGGCGAACCTAGCGAAATTGCCCAACCTGTTCACCGATGATGCACTAACATTGTTCATTCATCATACATTTCATTTTTTCAACTTACATACTACTTCTTCAACAACATTATACCCTTTTCCACTTTAGAGAACTGTTTTCACATATTTATAGGGCTTACGATAATATTTAGCGTAATGTTAGCGCATATTTACATAGCGAGTGAACTCGTTGTGACTGTTGTTTCAACTCGCATTCTCTTTTTTCAACTTACATAATACTTTTCCAATAACATTATACCCTTTTCCACTTTAGAGAACTGTTTTCACATATTTACAGGCCTTACGATAATAGCGTAATATTAGCACATAATTACATAGAGAGTGATGACGCTATGACTATTGTTTTAACTTACACTCTATTTTTCACCTTATATAATACTTCTCCACTTACATTACACATGTTTCCACTTTATATAATTGCTATCACATATTTACAGACCTTACTATTCTACTGAGCGTCATATTATCACATATTTACACAGTGAGTGAACTCGCGATATCACTTGTTTCAACTTACACTATTTTTCAACTTTTATAATACTTTCTCACTAACATTACACCCGTTTCAACTTTATATAATTCTTATCACATACTTACAGGCCTTACCATTTACTGAGCGTCATATTATTGCCATACTCTATGTACAGGCCTTACTTCTACAGTGAGCATCATATTATCGCTATCACACACAGTATCAGTAGTTAGGTAGTTGTGATATTCCTTGAAGCATGGCTCAAGGCACAACGCTACCTTGCAGTCTACACACTCGTATCTTGTGTCTTTTGAGTGGCTGGTCTTACTGTTGAGTGCTTGCATACATGGCAGCGGCACTGGGGTCTAGGACGGTTTGGTTGAGGAGGGATGCTGATTGGGTAGTGGCGTCCTGCGAGGCGTAGGGGAGTCTGGGCGGCAGTGGGGGTGCGGGTGCAGTGTGGGGCCCTGTCCTGTGCGTACCTGGCGATAATTTCAAGTGACAGCTCCCTCACAAACCCCTCAAAGGTCTCGGAGATTCCCGTTGTCTTGGCATGGAAGTAGTGTGCATTGAGGACCGTGATGTTGAGCATGTGGAAGAAGAGCTTTTTGTACCACCTCATCGTGGTCCTGGCACAGTCCACACCGGAAATCATGGAGTCTGACTCATCCACTTGCCTCATGTTGAGATTGTAGTCCAGTACCAACTCCGGGTTCCAGATGTGGTGCCTCCTCTCGCTGCGGAGTCTGTGCGGTGGATCAGGGGGCTGTGTACAGTTGACAGGAGGCAAACTTCCCTGTTGTGGTTCCACAGGGTGGCAAGGATGCTATTTGCCTGGAAGAAAACCACCTTCGTTCTTGTCAAGTTTCCTCCCTACATTGACCATATAGCGACGGTTTCTCTTTACTGTACCACAGACTCCGGTGTCGTGTTGGTGGAGGAACCTAGCGAGAAGAGGGTTAGTGTACCAGTTGTCCAGGTACAGCACATGACCACGATGAAGGTACTCCTCTATCACTGTCTTCACCACGGCCCCTGAGAGTCCAATACTATGATCTCCTGTTATGTCTGTCTGTGCGCTGGTGTACAAGACTATGTCTTGCGCATAACCAGTCTTACAGTCACACATGACAAAGATCTAGAACCCGAAACAGTGTCTCTTGCTGGGTATGTACTGGCGAAAGGAAATATTGCCTCTCCACAACACAAAACTCTCGTGTATGATGAGGTCTCTGTAAGGATAAAATGACGAGCAGAACATTTCCTGTAGTTTTTTTTTTTTCTATGTGAGGAAGAAGGAACCAAAGGCCATGAGCCCGCAGTAACAGTTCCCTCCAAGAGAAAAACAAAATACAATAGAGAGCCAAATTCAAGATCCGATCATTTTGAGATGCCTGGACACACTGCGTTTGAAAGACTGGAGATCATAGGCAGCAGGAAATACAGACAGAGGGAGACAGTTCCAGAGTTGACTTGTTGCATAAATGAAAGACTGGGAGTAATGGTTAACTCTTGCACTAGAGAGTTGGACAGAAAAGGGATGAGAGTTTGCTGCCAAACGGGTGCTACGTGCCCGTCGTAGAGGTGGAGAAATGCAAGCAGACAGTTCAGAGGAGCAGTGATAGGAAAGAGATAAAGATGCAACAGTGCGGCGAAGAGACAGAGGTTGAAGGGAGTCAGTAAGAGGAGGAGAGTTAATGAGATGAAAAGCCTTTGACTCCACCCTATTGAGAAGAGCTGTATGTGGGGAGCCTCCCCACACATGAAAGTTGTACTCCACACAGGGGCGGATAAAACCCCTGTATAGAGTCAACAATTGTGCAGGGGTAAAGAAAGAACAGAGTCGGCTTAGCACACCCAATCTCTTGGACGCAGATTTTACAAGAGATGTAATATGATCTTTCCCAGATAAGTCCCGAGTAAATGAAACCCCAAGCATGTTCAAGGATGATGCAGGATTAAGCTGAATATTATTAAACATTAGTGGGTATACCTGTGGAAGATTTTGTCGGGTTGATAGGTGTAAGAACTGAGTCTTAGATGCATTAAAAACAACCATATTATTTTTACCCTAGTCAGAGATACGAGCCAAGTCAGACATTAGGTGTGCCATAGCCTCATCCCTTGTATGTTGAAGTAACTGTTGACATGGGCGTTGCGGGAACCGAATGGAAAGGTGAAGGGTGGAGTCATCAGCGTATGAGTGGATAGGGTTAGATGTACAGCTTAGAAGATCATTGATGAATAAAAGGAAGAGAGTTGGTGATAGGACAGAGCCCTGAGTAACAACACTGTTGATAGATCTAGGAGGAGAACGATGGCCGTCTACAACAGTGGCCATAGAACGACCAGAAAGGAAGATAGCGATGAAGGCACAGATAGAAGGATAGAAACCGTAGGAGGGCAGTTTGGAAATTAAAGATTTATGTCAGACTCAATCGAAAGCCTTTGAGATGTCAAGTGCAATGGCAAAGCTTTCGCCAAAGTCCCGAAAGGAGGATGACCAGGAGTCTGAAAGGTAGGTGAGAAGATCGCCAGTGGAGCGCCCCTGATGGAACCCGTACTGACGATAAGAAGGTTGTGATGGCAAAGATGCCTTAAAATTTTTCTATTGAGAATTGACTCGAAAACTTTTGAAATACAGGATGTTAAAGCAATTGGACGATAGTTAGAGGGTTGGGAGTGGTTACCCTTCTTTGGGACTGGCTGAATGAGAGCAAACTTCCAGCAAGAAGGAAAGGTACAAGTTGACAGACAAAGGTGAAAGAGTTTGCCTAGGCAGGGTGTAAGCACAGAAGCACAGTTCTTGAGAACAACAGGAGGGTCCCCATCAGGCCCATATGTCTTTTTAGTACTGAGGCCAGTGATGGCAGAAAATACATCAGCTGTAGAAATTTTAATGTCAGCCATGAGGAAGTCAGAGGGGGGAAGTGATGAAGGAACAGCACCGGAATCGTCTAAGGTGGAAGTGGAGGAGAAAGACTGTGCGAAGAGACAAGCCTAATTCTCCTAATTTTATCTGTGTTATTTCCATTAGCAGGGTCGTCTGCATCATAAAAGTGGAGGCGGCTGAGAATTTGGTGGAAGCAATTCCAACCCATTACCTTACCAAAGAAAGGTGTGATGGTCATTGGGTCACTGGTCCAGTATGCAGGAATTTGATTTTTTCGTACAACACCCATCAAGAGAACCAGGGCCAAAAATATGAACATCTCACCTAAGGTTACAGGATAGTCATATTGCTGGGAGTGCCTGCTTGTTGTACCTTGACGCTCACTTTCACGGTGCTGGCTGCTTGCAAATACAGTAAGTTTGTATGCTCCACTATGTGGTCCACAAACTCCTCCCCAAAGAACAGGTGGAAGAAATCCACTCTGGTGGAGCCCGTGTGGATACCTGGAGCCATGCAACCAGACTGCCACTCCTCAGTGAAAGGGTGAATGATGGGCGTGAAATTACTATGATCTTCCCAGTTTCATGACACACTACCATCTCCAGCCTCGTCCCCATCGTTGCCTTCATCAGGGTAAGGAGGGGAGGGTGGTGGGGGAGGTTGGGGAGATGGAGAGCAGTGCCCTTCCTCACTCACACTTCTTTTCCCTCTCCCTTTTCCTTTCCCCTTTCCCTTCCCTTTCCTTCCTTTCCCCACATCTTGGGGCTGTGAGGAGGAAGTGAGGGAATATTGTGGGGCAAAATACGTGCAGAGGAGAGGCTCCACCTCGCCTCCCCGCTGCCCACGTACACCACGTGCTCGTGCTGCTTCCCTCACACCACTTTCCCTTTCACCACTCACTCCCGCCGCACCACTTTCCCTGTCACCGCTCACTCCTGCCACACCACTTTCCCTTTCACCGCTCACTCCCGCCACACCACTTTCCCTATCACCCCTCACTCCCGCCACACCATTTGCACCTTCCCCAGACAATACAGAAGGACCATACCTGATTTGCCTTCTCGCCACACCTTCAGATCCTCGCGGTGAAATTTTCTCCCTCCCCAACCACAAGGTTACATCACATCCTACACCGCCTTCCTCATCCTCGTCCTCATCTGACTCTCTGTCTAGAGGCTGGAGAGGTCCGTGCATGTGTATGGGGTCCAGGCTGGCCTTCCCTCACCTTACGTTACGTAACATACCGCACTTTCCTCGGCGAAGGGACCTCCTCATCACTGCTGCTTGTTTCCTCCTCAGGCTGCACATAATCCCTATCCTCCACATTGTCATCCAGTGGAGAATCACTCACTTGTGAAGGCATCCAGGGTGGATTGAATTTCGTCCTCAGAGAGACTTCTACACGCCATGTCTGACCTGGGTCACTGCTAACAGGTGAGTGACTGAGACAAGGGCACGCGCAGGTCATGCGGGGTCTGGGAGGAGGCCTGCCTGATGGCCGTTAGGGGAGGCTTGCCTGAGTGTGCGTACCGAAAATCACGGGCGAAATTTGAAAATTGTGCAAATTATGGACTTTGCAATTGAGGTGCATTTATATACGTGAACAGGAGTGGCAGTGACAAAACGTGTGGACGTTTATATACGACAACGGGAAAAGGCGGGTGAATACTTCACACACTTGTGTTATATATCCTGCTGGAATATAATTTCAACTATTGAAGCAAAGTAATTATCACAAAGTATAAGTTCATAATATATATTCTGTTGTATTGTTATCAGCAACATATGTGTAGATTATTTCTTATTCATTTTGGGGTGGGGGGGTGATTACTTCTGAGAATAAAAATATAGAGAAGTAAGAAGGCAACTGCCGAGAAAAGTGACCTGATAAAGGTGTTTTTATATAGATTTATTATGCTATGCAAAAGGCCCAATAAGGTAGCACGAAGGCATGCAAATTAGCACAATATTCATTACTTTTAGCCACATCTGGAACTATTGCAGCATCAACTTTGTCTCACGTTTTATAAGATGAGCTTACTCCATCGGATCAACTTTGTTCTTGTTATATTTTCTCCAGTTTCAGATGTCCAGGTTTTTAAATAACTATTTTCGATGTGGGACAGTATTCAAAGAGTAGTTGTGGGTTTGACTGTGCATTTCTTTTGGATTGCCTAAATTGTAGGGTGAGGGAGAGAGATGATTACATAGGACATCCTCCCAGACTGACTTGCCTGGGATGAATACCCTCCCCCCAGGATCTACGCCCAGGATCAACAACTTAACTACAGGCTAAAATAGACACTTCATTATTCACCATTACTATGCACTGTTAATTGTACTATTGTGGACACTCGAACCTGACACACTCACAATATGTTGCCGGTGCTATCTGGTAACGAGATTGTGGTAGACTGTGGCATTTCATGAATGAGGTTTACCTCCGTTGGTAATCCTGACTGTGTTTGGGATTAGTAATATACGTTAAGTTTCTTTGTATAAATGTAGGAAAATACGCTATACGATTAATTTATATTATACAGACATCATCCAGATATTTATTATAGTATATAGAATTTCCTCTGAGCCGTCAATATTCCAAGTAATTATTATTATATCAAAAAATCAGTCTCAGCAACACAAGAGTAGCAAGCTTACCAAATGTTGATAAAGGGCCAAAATTGAGAATCCAGACATATCCGAAATATTTAGCTGGTGAAAATGTATTATTTGTCAGTTGCAACACACTGTGGTTCTGGTGTTTTGTGTACATATCCTGAGACATCAAAATTATTGTATAGATACCTAAACACCAACAACTGGAACAGTTGGCCACCCTTCATCAATAGCCCTCCGTGTGTCACACACACACACACACACACACACACACACACACTTCCTTTGACTCAAGAACACCCTTAAATATAATCATAAACCATCATTATCAAAGACCCAAGTCACTTATTATTTCGTGATACTGATAATACCAATTAGTGCGATGCTGTAAATCATACCAAGTCTGAGGTTAATAATGAATGTGCTGCACCTTTTATTGTAACACGATGCAACATAACAAGAATAACAACCTCTCTTAGTGTGCAGTGTTAAAGGCTGTGTTTATATTGTTACATCCCCGTCCCATACTGCCACAGGCTCCAGCAGCAGTAGTTCAGTATAGAAAGGACGTTGCCCAGTGAGTAGTTCTTCATATGATCAACCTTTCGGTTTGCATTAACGAGATCATCATCGAGATCAGCTGAGGGATAAATAAACACTGGCTTCTTAAGTTCACTGTCTTTATTATGCAAATAATCACACTTAATGCCTGCTGACTTCACTATTTTCACAAGCACTGGAGCTATACAATCTTCACTAACTGCACTGACATTGCACTGACACTGAACTAAACTCAGACTGAACTGAAACTCTACTAGTCTCTTCCCCATCCTTGTATAAGCTTCCAATATTCTAGAATGATCTACATTCTAGGAGAAGCAACAGTTACCATCTCGAAGATATCCAAAATATCCAGAGCTTTCTTACACTATTTAACACCCTAATTTATTTAGCATACAAACTGAAATAAAGTTACATAAATTAACAATCACAAAATAAAACATTATAGAGAAAAAGAGCACAAAAATCAATGTACAACATACAAAATACCTCCACTCACAAAAAGCAGGCTAACTAGCAATTCTGACACGTAACAGTGAAATACAAGAAATCCTGAGAACTTTCCAGCAAATCCTGCCTCTCAACACTATCCCCTTTCTAGTCCTTTGTCATCCCGACAAAACTACACAATTTATACAGACATAACCTTTAATCCAAACTAAATATTTAATTATACACAAATTAGTCCTTCCACTTATCAAGTCTTCTCGTACCCCACTTCCAACAACGTCCCTGCTCCTACACAGTCCACTTCTCCTGGCATGTCTTAGTCCTCTTCCTGATGCACTTCTTCTCTTGGGAAACTGTTACCATCCTTTTGCACTTCACCTCCTTGGTCCTCTTCAACATCCTCGGCTGCAGGAGAGCACGATTCCACGGAGACGTCAAAGCTGTACTGTCCTGGCCCGTGGTACTGCCACAGACAATTCTTGTGTACCACCTTTGGGCGAGACTTCCTGCCTACCCGAATTCGGTACATTACGTCTGATAGGCAGTCCAACACAGTGTAAGGCCAGTCTTGTGGGCTCTGCAGCTTAGTTGACTGTCCCTTCTTCCGCTGAGGATTGTATAATCAAACTTTGTCACCACCCTTGAAGCTCATCTCGCTTGCCTTGGCATCAAACATGCACTTCTACACTTTGCCTGAAAACTTAAGGGTTCCTCACACTTCATAATGTACTTGATGAGAAGTAGACTGCAGCACCAGTCGACCAGAGAAGTACTCCCAAGGTGGGTGGAAAGCTGATGATAGGGAGAACTGGAGCTCCCATTTCATCAGTCCTTGGGACTAGTTCCTGACCATCCCCCTTTGTTGAGGTTTTTCAGTGTTTCAGTAACACAGAAAGTAGATCAGCATGCTCTCCAATACATGTTTCTCTAACCGTCAACACCAAACTACATGCACAGTACACACTACACTTCCTTTGCCAAGATCAAAAAAAGGAAAATGGCGCACTTAAGCCATGCCTCAGAGTCTCCAGGGGGGGGGGGATCATAAATGCCCCAACCATCCGCCCCTCTCCCGATGATGACTCTATGAGTTGCCTGGAACCACTGTCTGACTCACTTCTTCATGTTTGGAACAGTCACAGCCTTACCTCTAACTTTCTCTCTGTTGAACTCCACCTCTCCTCCTCTAAACCTCATCTTCTCCTTTTAACCGAGACTCACCTGTCTGAGGTAAATGACAGCAAACCCTTTTCTGTATCCTCCTACTTTCTCTATACTCATTTCAATGCCAAAGCTGGCTGTTATGTATATGTACGCAATGACTTATCTTGCTCACGAGTTCCTGAACTTGATTCTTTTGAATTCCCTACTCTCTGGCTTCGGCTTTCCTGTCATTCTCTGGCTAAATATATCTACACAGTTTACTTATCCCCTACTTATACTATCAAAAATTCTTTGACTATCTTACTTCTATGATCGAACACATTCTATCCATTTCTCCTCTGAAATATCCATTCTACGAGATTTCAATGTTCATCACCACCTTTGGTTCTCCTCTCCTTTCACTGATCCACCTGGTGAACAAGCCAATATCTTTTCTGTCCGTAATGACCTAGAGCAGCTTGTACAGCACCCTACCCGTATCCCTGACCACCTTGGAGAAAGCTCCAACATACTTGACCTCTTCTTTACAACTAATCCTTCTGCATACACTATTAATCTTTTCTCTCCGATGGGCTCCTTCAATCACAGCCTTATTACCTTATCCTGTCCTGTCACTTCGGTACGGCCTGTGGACCCTCCAAGGAAACGTCAACTGCAGCACTTTGGAGCTGCTGACTAGGAGGCCCTCAGGCAGTACTTGTTTGATATTCCCTGGAATGATTGTTGCTTCCATGGCCAGGAGCCATCTAAGTGTGCCTTGCACATTACGAAGGTTATTTTCCCAGGCATGGAAGCATACGTTCCTCTCTCATATCCTTTGACTTGGTGTAATCATGCTTGTTCTAATGCTATTGGCACCAAGGAGAGGGCCTATAAAAGGTACCAGAGCCAGCCCACCCTTGAATCACATCTTTTTTATGTTTCTCCCCGGAATCATGCTAAGTCTATTCTTTGCTCTGCTAAAAATAATTTCATCCGTACTAAATGCTCTCAACTCTCCAACTCGAATTCTTCCCGCTTCTTCTGGCACTTTGCCAAAAACCTTGCTAACAATTTTACTTCATGATCCATCCCTCCTCTTTTCTACTGTAATGGTGCTGTAGCTATTTCTTCTACCTATAAAGCAGTTCTCTTCGCACAGACTTTCTCCTCCAATTCCATCTTAGACGATTCCAGTGCTGTTTCTCCATCATTTCCTCCCTCTGACTTCCTTATGGCTGACATTAAAATTTCTTCAGCTGATATATTTCCTGCCATCACTGGCCTCAATACTAACAAGGTTTCTGGGCCTGATGGAGTCCCTCCTGTTTTCCTCAAGAACTGTGCTTCTATGCTTACACCCTGCCTAGCTAAACTCTTTCGCCATTATCTTTCAATTTGTACCTTTCCTTCTTGCTGGACTTTGCTTCCATTCAATCAGTCCCAAAGAAGGGTGACTGTTCCCAACATTCTAACTATCGTCCAATTGCTTTAATATCCTGTGTCTCAAATGTTTTCAAGTCTATTCTTAACAGAAAAATTTAAAGCATCTTTCCTATCACAACCTTCTTTCTGATCGTCAGTATGGGTTCTGTCAGCGATGCTCCACTGGCAATCTTCTCCCCTACCTTTCAGACTCCTGGTCATCCTGCTTTCGGGACTTTGGCGAAAGCTTTGCCATTGCACTTGACATCTCAAAGGCTTTCGATCGAGTCTGGCAGAAATCTTTAATTTCCAAACTGCCCCTTCTATCTGTGCCTTCATCTACAGCTTCCTTTCTGGTCGTTCTATAGCCTCTGTTGTAGACGGCCATCGTTCTTCTCCTAGGTCTATCAACAGTGGTGTTCCTCAGAGCTCTGTCCTATCACCAACTCTTCCTTTTATTCATCAGTGATCTTCTTAAGCTGTACATCTAACCCTATCCACTCGTACGTTGATGATTCCACCCTTCACCTTTACATTCGATTCCTACAATGTCCATCCCAGCAGTTACTTCAACAAACAAGGGATGAGGCTATGGCATACGTAATGTCTGACTTGGCTCGTATCTCTGACTGGGGTAAAAATAATCTTGTTGTTTTCAATGCATCAAAGACTCAGATTTTACACCTCTCAATCCGATAAAATCTTCCACAGGAGTACCCACTAATATTTAATAATATCCAGCTCAATCCTGCATCATCCTTGAACATACTTGGGGTTTCATTCACTCGGAATTTATCTTGGAAAGATCACATTTCATCTGTTGTAAAATCTGCTTCCAAGAGATTAGATGTGCTAAGCCGACTCGGTACCTTCTTTACCCCCGCACAGTTGTTGACTTTATACACGGGTTTTATTTGCCCCTATGTAGAGTACAACTCTCATGTGTGGGAGGCTCCCCACGTACAGTTCTTCTCAATAGGGTGGAGTCAAAGGCTTTTCATCTCATTAACTCTCCTCCTCTTACTGGCTCCCTTCAACCTCTGTCTCTTCACTGCACTGTTGCCTCTTTATCTCTTTTCTGTCACTACTTCAATGGTCACTGCTCCTCTGACCTGTCTGCTTTCATCCCTCCACCTCTTTGACTGATGCGTCTTTTAAACGCAGTGTGTCTGGGCATCTCGAAATGATCGGATCTTGAATTTGGCTCTCTCCTGTATTTTTTTTTTTTTTTTTCTTGGAGGGAAGTTATAGCAGGCTCATGGTCTTTGGTTTCTTCTTTCTCACATAAAAAATAACTTCTCCCTTTTCTGTCCAACTCTCTAATGCAAGAATTAACTGTTACTCCCAGTCTTTCATTTATGGAACAGGTCAACTCCGGAACTGTATCCTGCTGTCTATATTTCCTACTTTCTACGATCTCCAGTCTTTCAAAGGCAGTGTGTCCAAGCATCTCGAAATGAATGGATCTTGAATTTGGCTCTCTTTTGTATTTTTTTTTCTTGGAGGGAACTGTTTTGCAGGCTCCAAGCCTTTGGTTCCTTCTTCCTCCCATAAAAAAATAAAAAAAACTCAACCGGCCTCTCCTGAAGATGCTTTGTATAGCTGGAGGTGTATGTAGGCAACTCTTCACCAGGTGGTCTTCCCATTAACAAGTCAATGCATAAATGTAACTCGTGGCCCAGCATCAGTTTTGCAAAAGTATAGGTGGTGGACATATGGAGTGCAGTCCGATATGCCATCAGCAATGGAGGTAATTTCTGGTCCCATTCCATCTGTCCTGGTATGCAGTACTTGGCCAGTTTTTGTCCTAGGGTCCAGCTGAATTTCTCCACCATTCCATCTAACTGTGGCTTTGGGTCATCCTGGTCTTCTTGATCCCCAGTAACTTCCAGCACTCACGGAAGACAGCAGACTCGGGATTTCTACCCTGGTCTGAATGTAGCTCTTGTGGGATCCCAAAATGACAGAAAAACTGGTCAACCAACACCTGTGCAACAGTTGCAGCCTCTTGATCGTGGATGGCATAGGCTTCTGGCCACTTCGTGAAGTAGTCCATGGCAATACATACATACTGGTTTCCTCTTTCAGTCAGTGGCAGAGGTCCAGCAATGTCCACTGCACATCTTTCCATCGGTATATCCACTTGGTTCGTCTGTACAGGTGTGCAGCCAAGTTTCTTGGGTCCCTTCTTGACACAGCATACATCAAAGGTTCGATAACACTCGTCATCATCCTGTCACATGCCAGCCCAGTAGAACCTCTGTTGCAGCTGACTTAGAGTTTTCTTCACTCCCAGGTTCCCACTAGCGATATGGTTATAGGTCTTATCCAAGATAATGGACCTCATTTTCTTCAGAACCACCAGTTCCAATATTGCTGAGGTCATCAGGTGTCTCCCACTGATGCTCCAGTAGTCCATTGTTCAAATAAAGAAGGTCCCACTGACTCCAGTCCCAGGGCTGAACCTGGAAACTTCTTCCCAAGATGGTCACACTGTACTCTGCTGCAGACACTCTAGCACTGGTTGTAACTCTGCATCCTCCATCTGAATCCTCTTCAGGTCTTCTTCATCTGAGAGCTGGCCCTGTCACCAAAGTACGGCCTTATTTCTTCAGGACTCTTCATCACTACCAAGAGCTCTTTTTGGGTAACACACTAGTTTCACTCCGGGGGAGCTGAGCTTCTTGCTGTAATACACCACTGTCACTTCTTCTGTGACAGGACTCCACCAATACCATGGTCACTAGCATCACAGTCTAGGATGAATGGCTGACTCCAATCTGGGTATGGCAATACTGGAGGGCTTGCCAATGCATGTCTGAGTTCATCAAAGGCTTTCTGAGTCACTGCTGTCCACACAAATTTCTGCCTCTGCCCCAACAACTTGTGCAGAGGTGCAGCTATCGTTGCAAATTCCTTGACATAACACCGGCAGTAGGTACACAAACCCAGGAAACTCCATAGCTCCTTCACACTAATTGGAACTGGTCAGTTTTTCACAGTTGCCACATTCTCTGGATCCGTACAGAAGCCACCCTCACCTACAATATGTCCCAGATACTTCACTTCCTTCTGGAACAAGTAGCACTTCTTGGGCTTCAGCTTGAGGTGTGCCGCTCAGATCCTGTTGAACACCTCCGACAGCCTCTCCACTTCCTGGTCGGAAGTCTGTCCAAACACTATTACATCATCCAGATAGATGAGAGCTGCCTGCCAGTGCAGGCCTTCCAGTACACGATCCATGAGACACTCAAAAGTAGCTGTGACATTGCATAGGCCAAATGGCATCACTTTAAACTGCCATAAACTCTGCCTGTATGAAAAGGCTGTTTTCTCCTTGTCCTTCTCTGCAGCCTTGACATAGTGGTATCTTGCTTTCATATTTAGGGTGGAGAACCACTTAGCACCTAACAAAGCATCCAGTGTGTCATCAATCCTTGGCAAGGGGTATGCATCCTTCACTGTCACTTCATTCAGGGCTTGATAAACCAAACAGTACGGTACCTTACCGAGCCATCCATCTTCCATAGCATCCTTACCCGAACCACTGCAGTTGCCCAAGGACTGCTGGACTTTTCTATCACTCCTTGACTTCGGAGATTCACCATCACCAACATTTCTTGTCATTGGGCTGGCGCCATCATTCGCACTGGCTGTTTAACTGGGTGGTGATCCCCAGTGTCTATACAATGCTCCAAAAGATCACTGAACCCCAGGTCTAGATCTCCAGTGGAAAAGACACCAGCAAACCTCGTCTGCAGCTGCCTCAACTTCAGCAATTGTGAATCATCCAGGCATTGGCAACTGCTTGCAAATAGGTCTTATAAGTGGCATGACAGATACCCATCTTCTTTGACTATACTACTTCCATTGATGCCACTAAGGGTCCACCGCCTGGCTCAGACCCACAATTTTTCCCTTGTTGATCATCTGTGGCTCACAGGAGAAATTGGCCACCACAACTAGCACTTCACCTGCACCTGTTTCCATCAAAGTTCCCCCCACAATCACTCCAGCTTTTGTCTTGCACCGTACATCAGGCGCCACTACCCCTAAACAGTTGTCAAAAGAGCCACTCAGCTTGCACTGGAGCAATAGTTCCAATCTTGGGGGTATCACTGTCGTGCGGAGTGCCCTCACGTTGACAACAGAACTGGTATGTCTCACTGCTGTGACGGGAGCCGACTTTACTTGAGCCTTCATCTTCATGAAGCAGAAGTCCATCTCACATCCCATGGACATTAGATAGTCCAGACCAAGAAGGCAAGGATCCTCCATATCCGCCACCTAGACTGGAAGCATAGCCTCTTGTCCTGCCACTTCAGTCTGGACAACCACCAGTCCCCTTAGTTCTGCCCAGTGTCCAGTTACACCACGCAGTTGTTCTGATGACTCAGGCAGATACCGATGATGCAACACATCAGGACTTACAAAAGTCTGCTAAGAAGCTGAATCAATCACCAGGGAACACCTCTTGCCATCTATTCTTCATCTACTTGCACACTATCAATTGCAGTTCTTTTGCATTTTCTAGGTGGTGTGGCTACCTAGGAAAAGCCTCCTAAAGGTTGTCCCTTAACACCAGCCTTTACCAGATTTCCACTTCTTTCCTGTCTTCTGTAGCATTCTTCTTGTCCTCCTTGTTCATCTTTGGACACTCAGAATGAGTGTCCCATCTAACCATATGTCCAACAACCTTTTGTTACAGCCATAAATTTCCTTGCACTGCTTTGTTCTTTCTCCATCCATTTGTAACAGTCTGTTATTTATTTATTATTTTTTTTTGTGCCAGGAGCTTCCTGCAGAACCAGCAACCTCCTCCGGTCTTCTCCTGTTCCCTCTTACACTTATGGCAGTCCTATTTCCTATGTCCTGCCTTTTCACAGTACCACCAACTTTCTTCAAATTTTTTTGCTGTTCCTGCCCATTTATTGCCATGAATCCCACACTGCGACCTGCCTGAAAAGACATACTGGACCTGATGCAGGACTAAAATTCTAAAGCTCTGGCTAGTGCTTCCTGCATGCTTCTTGGTTGTGCCTGCTTCACTTGCATTGTCAACTCTGCACTATCAAGAGCATCGATGAATTGGTCCCTCAGAAGAATAGTCAACAGGTCAGGTGCTGCTCCAGGGTACGCCTTGTGTGCCATACTCTCCAGGTCATGAGCACACTGCTGTAGGGATTCACCTCGAGCCTGTACATGGCTCCGGAATATTGCTCTGTAACCCTCAGTCTGGTACATGGTCCCATATATACTCACCAGTACTTCTACTAAGGACTGATAACTGTTCTTCACGTCTACTGACATCTGGCCCAGAATTTCCACTGCAGCACCGTTGAAGCCCTTAGGAAGTGTACTGCATATCATCCCAACCATTCTAATCTGCAGGCTACTCAAACTGCACACAATAAGCTTCCCAAGATACTGTGCCATCAAATTCCTGAGGTTTCTTTTTAATTGGACCCCCAATATAGCCATGCACTTCACAGGGTTACTGTAAGTCCAGGACTTAAAACTCCTACATTCTGATTATTCAATCCCATAATGATACCTGTAGATGCTTGGGATCCATGAAGATTCGCCAGAGACTGTCCATTATTTTCATATGCTTCTTGTTCATTAACCTGAGGCTCAGCAGTGCAACAACAGCCTCAGTTCTCTCACATACTATCTTCACATGGTCGACTACATGCTTCATTTGGTCATCTACATGCTGTCTGCACTCTATCACTATTCCCTCACTGATTGTCTTCAACAAGTTGTCTACCTGCTGTCTACACTCTATCACAATGCCCTCACTAATTTGCTTCCACTGTTCATCTACATGCTTCAGCTGGATGTCTATATGCTATCTGAACTCCATCACATTATTGCTTACCTCACACTTCTGCTCCTGTAGCTCAGCGTATACCGTACTTCTTCCTTCAACTGTTGCTGCTCTTCCTTCATATGCCCCATGAAAGCATCAAGCTGTCCTTGCATCCTCAGTTGTCATTCCCTCTGTTGGTTGAAGCTGTTCATATCTTTCTTTCCGTTCTTCACTTTGTGCCTCTAGCTGTTTACTCTGTGCTTGCAATTTTTTTATATTTCTTTCTTGAGCTCTTTTTGTTCTTCACTTTGTGCCTGTAATTGTCCTTTGAGTTCTTTCTGTCCTTCATTCTGTGTTTGTAATTGTATGCTTTGTGCTACAAATAGCTTCATGATTGCCACCTCCTGTCCAGCTCGGGACCTTGTCTGCACACCCCTTTGCTCTGTGTCGAAGATTAGACCACTGCAGCACTTCTAATGATCCACACTCCTGACACCTATGTTACGTCCCCAGTCACACACTGCCACAGCAGTAGTTCTGTACAGGAAGGACATTGCTCAGTAAGTTGTTCTTCCTCTGATCAGCCTTTCGATGTGCATAAACGAAATCAGCTGAAGTGTAAACAATCAAAGGGTTCTTAAGTTAACTGTCTGTTTTGCAAATAATCACACTTAATGCTTGCCAACTACACTTCACTGTTTTCACAAGTACCAGAGCTATGTAGGCTAATCTTCACTAACTGTTTTGACACTGAACTAAACTCAAACTGAACTGAGACTCCTCTGATCTCTTCCCCATCCCTATATAAGCTTCCTATATTCTAGAATGATCTACGTTCTAGGAGAAGCAACAGTTGCCAACTTGGAGATATCCAAAATATCAACCGTTTTTTTTTTTTACAATATTTAACACTCTAAACTGTTTAGCCTACAAACTGAAGTAAAATTACATAAATTAACACAAACAGTTACATAAAGAAAAGATTATAGGAAAAAAAGAGCACAAAAAATCAATGTACAGCTTATAAAATACCTCCACTTACAAATAGCAGGCTAACTGGCAACTTTCACACATAACAGTGAAATACGAGAAATTCTGAGAACCTTCCAGGAAATCCCGCTTCCAAACAATATTATAATTTAACAGTCATTACCCATACAACTCTATTGTAATGTGTCAAGGTAAGATCCACAGTCTTAACTCATAACTGAAGGGATGCATTAACTATGATGGTGCGTTTGTCCGGCCTTCCTTTCAGGTTACAACAACCACTTTACGACTGGTTGACTGTTACAAACCCAACACCCACATTTTATCCTCAAGCAAGGTACTCACTGATTACCATATTCAAAGATATTTCACAAGTTGTAGCCACAATTACTTCATATTAGCAAAACGAATCTTAAATGCAAGGATGTGATTCCATCAATAGTGAGGCTGAAATTTCAAATATGTTCAAAGATGATGCAGAACTGAGTTGGACAATGTTAAAAATTTTGGGATATTCCTGTGGTAAATTATGATGGGTCAAATGATGTTAAGACTCAGTAGTTGATGTATCACAGATAAAAAGATTACTCTTACCCCAATCAGAGCAGCCATAAGCCAAGTCAAACATGAGGTGTGCCCACTGCTTCCACTTTTAGGGTAATTACCCTATTTTAGGGTAATCAAGCCTATGCTGGGGTAGAGTTTGGGGTAGTGTGTGTGTGTTTTTTTTTAAGGGTAATTAGGCAAATTTTGGGGAATGAATATAGAATCTAGGGTAATCAGACACATTCACATTCCTTTAAACCAAAACCAATTGATAATACTTTTTATTGTTTGACATTATTAACCCCTTAACACCGCAATTGTTTCAGGCAGGGTACCTCCCACAACCGCAATTCGGGGGTGTCTTGGCGACTTTCACCTAGGGCAAATTGACTGTGTTCTGGATAAAGAGGAAGAATGTACACACCTGACAACGCAATCCGTACCCCCGTAGGCCTAATGGTTACCGCACATTCGTGCGTCAAAGTTAAAAAAAAGTTTATGATCGTTACCCCTCGAAAACAATCGAAAACATGAAAATTTTGATAACTATTTTTCTTATTGAAACAGGTCATTTCAAAGTGTTTTGTCACACCAACCATGAAAACAGGTGTATGTAGGTGTGGGGGGATTACTAGACTGTGGGGAGATAAAGTAGACTGTGGAGAGTAGGCCTATGGGTATGAAGGTTGGAAATAACCAGCTTTTCGCATGAAAAGAAAGCACATCATTGTGTTCTGTAACATCTACCATGAAAACAGGTGTGTATGTACAGTAGGTGTGGGGATATAACTAGTGTGGGGAGTAGGCCTACAAGGCCTTGGTGGTACTTGGGGAGAAAAACTGTGGCAACAACCAAAGTTTATTGTGCAAACCCTCCATTTCAATGGGATTTGTCATACTAGCTATAAAAACAGGTGTGTATGTAGGTGTGGGGAGATAAAACAGGTGTGAGGTGTAGCCCTACAAGGCCTCATAGTCATTCCAAAACTAACACAGATGCATATAAATGTTTATAACCATCAAGGACATCAAAATAAAGTTGAATGATGCTATTAATGCATGCATAAGAAAGGAAAAAAAAAGCAATAAGTTGTTTCCGATTTCTCTTTTTACTGTCCCAACTTCTCGTTACACATTTATCACACCATTACAATTATCACATTATCATTACACTTCATCACACTTATCATTACAGTTTCGGCAACAACCAAATTCTCTCGTGGAAACTCTCCATTTAATTGGAATTTATCACACCAGCCATGAAAACAGATGTGTTTGCATTTGTGGGGAGATGAAACAGGTGCGGGGAGTAGCCCTACAAGGCCTCATAGTCTTTCGAAAACTAACACAGACGGACACTACTCAGAGGTGCTAATCTGGGCAGGTAGGGAGAATTAAAAAAAAAAAAAAAAAATGAGATCCGTCGTATGTAGTACAACATACAACATTCTCCAGCTACCTACGTACAGAAATTGGTAGGTACAAAGTGAGAAATGAACAGAGTGAGGTGTAAAAATTTGGGAAGAAGTAGAAATAATATGAAACAGGTACGTCCATCAGGCCTGACACTCGGGGGCCTGTTGGGGGTTGGAAGGGTAGTGAGGGACAAGGAGGGAGAGATGGGGTGGGGTTTGGGGGGGGGACGAGGCTAGCAGGGAGGAAGGAGGGGCAAGAGAGGGGTGGGAAGGGACGCAGGTTATTGTGGGAGGAGAGATGGAGTTGCGTGGAGGGGTGGGAGAGTGATGGGGGACAAGGAGGGTGTGAGGCAGTGGAGTAGAGGGTGGCATGGAGGCAGCCGAGAGGGGGGTGTCCCCCCACCGCCTGGATTGCCCCCTCACGGCACATCAGGGTTGTATTCTCATTGGCCTGAAGCCATGTACGACATATTCGGGGTGAAGCAAGTGCTATGCTGTTTTTTACAGGCTGTGTTCAATTGATGCTTTTAGGCATTTTGGCATAAAACTCAAATCGCATCAATTGATGCGATTAGGACTTAAGGGATTGAATAAAGAGTCTGTGATAGACAGGTATGATAATGTTCTGTCCAGTGCTACTTGCAAAGAATCTGCTGCTCTAAGGGAAGAACCGAGTTCCGGTACTTCGTAAAATAGCATGTTGCACCTATTTGGAAACTGGAGTTCTGAGTTTAATTTCTGGATTACTGTTAAATTAATAGCAGTATAATGCACTATTTTGGTTCTATGGAATATGCATGTATCAATAATATGAAAACTTCTGTGTTTACTTTTGCATGGTAGATTGGGTATAAAGTTTTTCGGTTTTATTGCTGTGAATGAGAGACCACAGTATAATTCACAAAGAAAAATGTTTTGTTTCTGTTGCTGTAGTACAGCCATTGAGTCTTACAAAAGAAATGTGTTTCTATTAGCATCGCTGTATAACAGAGGTGTCACAAAGAAAAATAAAGCGTCACATTCATTCTGTCACAGGTTATTTCATTTTTCATATGGAGTTTCTGTTGTTACTAAAATGTTGCAATATCTTTTTCCTACAAACATGTTCAGTATTGTTTTTTGTTATTTTTATAGAAATACCTAAATATTAACATAAAGGTTACTTTGACTTACATAATACTGTTCTTATTCAGTTCCATTATTTGCCAGAAAGAATAAGTAAAATAATATAATAATAATAATAAAATAAAAATTATATATATATATATATATATATATATATATATATATATATATATATATATATATATATATATATATATATATATTATAATGAATTACTGAATAAAGTTTTAATTTGGGGTAATCTAGGGTAATTCACAGAACTGTCTGGGGTAAAGAAAAATTTTGCTGTCAAAGCACTGGGTGTGCCATAGCCCCATCCCTTGTTTGTTGAAGTAACTGTAGAGATGGATGCTGTGTGACGTGGATGGAAATATGAATAGTGGAGTCATCAGCATATGAGTGAGCAGGATTAGATGTATATCTTAGAACGTCACTGATGAACAGAAGGAGAGTTGGTGATAGGACAGAGCTCCAAGGAAAACCACTGTTGATAGCCCTAGGAGAAGAACGGTGACCATCTACAACAGCAGCTGTGAAGCGACTAGAAAGGAAATTAGAGGTGAAGGCACAGACAGAAGGATAAAAGTCATAAGAGGGCACTTTGGAAATTAATGATTTATGGCAGACTCAATCGGAAACCTTTCAGATGTCAGATGCAATGGCAAAGCTATAATCAAAGTCCCAAGCATATGACCAGGAGTCTGAAAGGAAGGTGAGAAGGTCGCCAGTGGAGTTTCTCTGGCAGAACCCAGACTGATGATCGGAATTTGGTTATGATAGGAAAGGTGCTTCATTGATTTTTGTTTAATAAGAATAGATTTCAAGCATTCAGAAATATTGCATGTTAAAGCAACTGGTCAATCGTTTGAGGGCTGGAAATAGCCACACTTCTGTGGGACAGGCTGAATGAGAACACAGCATGAAGGAATGGTACAAGTCGGCAGTCAAAGGGAAAAGAATCTACCTAGGCTGGGTGCAAGCACAGAAGCACTGTTTTCGAGGACAACAGTAGGGACCCTATCAGGCCCATAGCCCTGTTAGTATTAAGACCACTGATGGAGGAAAACATGCCAAATATAGAAATTTTGATGTTAACCATGAGGAAGTTAGAGGGGGGAAGTGATAGACGAATAGCACCAGAATAATCTAAGGAGCAATTGAAGGAGAAAGACTAAGTGAAGCGTTCTGCTTTACCAGGAGAAGAAACTGATCCAGTCATCAAAGTAGAAGAGAGGAGGAAAAGATGATGAAGTTAAGTTTTTGTAAAGGTTTTTGACCAGGTTCCAGAAAGAGTCGGAAGAATTTGGGTTGGAGAGTTCAGAGCATTTAGTATGAATGAAATTATTTTTAACCCACAGATTGCGAGCCACAGCTCACGCTGGGAAGTGTTGCATTGCGAGCCACAGCGCAGGCTGTGCTAACCTTCCAGTGACCGTGCATCACCGCTAACTACTCCACCCCACTCAAACTTACACATGGCATTACGTGAAGACAGAGTTTTTTTTTTTTTTTTTTCCAGATGATGTCCTGGATGTTTCCCTTCAAGTTTATAATAGACCAAAGCAATTATTATTTTTTTATTTTTTTCACAACACCTATCGCAAGCGCTACGCAAAGACGGAGAGAGAGAGAGAGAGAGAGAGAGAGAATTCACCAAATGATACCCTGAATGTTTATCTTCACATTTATAATAAAAAAAAAAATTAAGATTTTTTTCCTTCATTATTTGTGCACCATGGGGTGGGATTAAAAAAAAATAAAAAGGTAATTGCACAATCCATGAGTTAGCAGAACGAAGGAAAGACTTAGCACGATGCCAGGGGGGGGGGGGTCAGCTTGGCACCTTTTGAGGGTCCTCTCCTTGTTGTAGACAACATTAGAACAAGTATGATAAAACGATTTTTTTTTTTTTTTTTGTCACAGGATAAGGGAAAGTAATGTATGCTTCTGTGCCCAAGAGAAATAACTTCTGTAATGCGCAAGGCACATTCAGATGGCTCTTGTCCATGGAGGCAATAATCTTTCAAGGGAAAATCAAAGGAGCCTGAGGGCCTCCCAGTTAGCAGCTTTGGAGGGTCCAAGGCCTTACTGGAGTGACAGAACAGGTTCAAGTGATATGGTTGTGACTGGAGGAGCCCAAGGGAGAAAAAAAATTAACAACATAAATGAGGCGCTGAGTTCATTACCGGGCTAAGCGCCAAAATGGCAGCCAAGCACCTACACACACCAAAAAGTAGCTAAACCATCTCTCTATAAGTTGGAAGTAAAAAGTGCTAAGAAACAACTTACAAAGGGGTCAAAATCCTGGGTAAGTAGACATGTGTGTTGCGCCGTCGCACCATGCAACAAAAAAAGCAGTCTGGTTCTGCACTAGTGCTCAAGGCAGGCAACTAGGTCCAAAATTCTCCCAGCTGTATGGTCGTTTTTCCTATGAGTTCAGCCTTTCCTATGTTCCTTATGTCGACTCTCCGTGGTGTTGAAGCGAACGTGAGAGCATTACCGGACTATATCCCAGCCCATTTCCTTACCCCCCTTGAAGCTGGCCAATCAGATAATCTGGTTGCATTCCAGCTAACCGATAAGCTGACACCTGACACTACTCCCACCAGCAGCTGTAGTGCATAGTAACTTGTTGCTTTCTCATTATTATTATTATTATATTTTTTAACCATTATGACTATTATTATTATTGCCATTGTGTTTGTGAAGTTACTGGTACTCGTGGCAGTGTTTTTTTTTTTTTTTTTTTTTTCAGGTGTCGGGTTCATTTTTTAATCATTCAGGTTGCAGGTGTTTTCTAATGTCCTCATACATTGAATGCTGTGTTACTTTTATATTATTATCAGCAATATAATAATTTATTATGTTTTTTCTTGATGTTTGTGATGTGGTTCATGTTTATTGGTGGTTAAAAACTCCAAGAAAAACACACACAAAGTTTCCAACCTTTCAACTGCTATTATTGTGAAAATAATGATACTTATGTCATGGAACTTTGATTTTATTCCACAGTATGACACCCCTGGGACACTATGCTAATATATTATTGACATCTTATGATGTATTTCTGTAGTTATTAGTAGGATAAAAATATTTCCTTGGCTGATCGGTCCAGCGGTGAGGGGCAAAATTTTACTTCTTTACACGATATCAACATGATTTATGACAGATAGAGCAAAACAGGGCTTATTGCAATAAAGAAAATACCATAAGCTACATTTAACCCCTTAACCGCGGGGCATCACTTTCGTGATGCTTGGGAGCAAGGGATCATACCGCAGGGCGTCACTTTTGTGATTCTGTGTTATTTTGAATTCGACCGGGCTTTCAAGTGGTGGTTTGTATCATCTATCAGTACTGCCAATGTCCAACACTAGTCAGCACTCCTAATCTCATCTGTACTCCCATCCATTGTTGACAATTTAGCTATTTCTCCCTGTTCTTGACTCCCCTCCCTTACTCCCCTCCATTACCCTCTCCTCTCGCCTGCCCGGCAGTGCTATGCTAAGTAAATCTTCCCTGGAATTTTCCACTGATTTCATCCATTGAAATTAGCCCTATGCCCTATTCTTATACCAAATAATATATACAAAAAAGAAATAAGGTAAGTGATAGTACCATACACCTGGAACTGGCTAATTATCACCTGACAACACCTCATGTGCACTCATTCGCTAATTTTCGCTGTTTATTTCCCCTTGAAATATGCCGTATAATCTATTCTCATAATAGAAATATATATAAGAAAGGAAGGTAGAAGCCTAAGTGATATTTACATTCACCTGGAACTACCTAATTTATTATGTATTGTCTAGATTTCCTGCCAATCATTTCATTGCGTATATATTAGCAGCTGTCACCACGCTGACATTGGCAGCATTGCACTCTCCCTAGGCCACCACACTGTATTCAATTTACTGTCGTCTTTCAAGGTGAAACCATGTCGGATTCGTGCCTGTCAAATTCCGCCGCTTTTTAGCCCCATGCAAAGGGCTCTGTGACCTCTACCCCCTACTAAACCTCATGTGGAAAGGGGTAAAGGGCTAAGTGACTGCTGTGGAACGTGAACTGGCTAATTTATCAACGAAAATGATGGACAATGACTACGATCTTCCTGGTGAGTAAAACAATGCAAGTGGAAATGTAAATACTGTGTAAATAATGTGCCAATAGCAAGTGAAAGAAGTGAATGTAAATATAAGTGAACAGTGGAAAATAGTTTTATATGTTACTGCATGTGACAGTGCATAACACAGTGTAAATAAAATAGAAATGTAAATAATGTAAATAAAATAGAGAATGTAAATAGAAATGTAAGTGAGTAGTAATATAAGAATACGAGTATATATACTAGGAGTAATGAAAGTGAAAGTTTCACTCTAGCATGTAGGTATACTATGAGTTATGAAAGTGGAAGTGAAAGTGACAGATTCACTCTCAACGCTAGTATACAGGACGAGAAATTGAATGCTATATATTTTACTGCAAGAGAAATTGAATGCCTACAGTGACAATAAACTACTATTACTGAAGGAAACTTATGGATAAAGATTGCAGATATATATAAGTGTTATATAGTAATAGAAATATAAAGTGTGAGTGTTTTTATGAATAATAAATGACAGAACACCAGCGGCGAATGAGTGCAAGTGGAAAGGTCATACGCGTTCGTAATTTTCATTGCTTTCAGTGTTTTTTTTTTTTTGGAGTATGGATTCCAAACTATTTGAGAATCATAGAATAGTGTTTCTAGAGATAATATCAGGCTGTGGTAATCATATTACGGGTAGTCGGGAAGTGTAAAGTGGAGACTTCGTTACCCAACTTCAGAGGTCTCCACAAGTCCTACAGTACTCGACGAAGGCTCAACAAACATCCCAGGAGAAAGCTGAAGGTATGTGCCATATGGTTATAACTTTAATATTCTAGGACTAATAACTGATTTTTGGCAAATATTTTTAGAGTCTGTCAGAGCGCGAATATGCCGGCGAGACACGCAAGTCATGCAAAAACAACCCCGCAGTTTAGGGGTTAAAAGAAAACACACACACATCAAAATAACACAAGCGAATACCGAGATATAAAAGTTTTTAAGTCGCCGGACTTTAAACGCATTTTCTGGTGATTTGTACTTTTGGCGCTTAGCTCGGTAATGAACTCAGCACCTCAAATAGAAGTATCAGTTGTAAGAAAAGGGCCAAGTATGTTGGAACTCACATCAAAGTGGTCATGTATTTGGGTAGGGTATAGTACAAACTGCCCTTGGATTAAAAAAAAAAAATGTAAGCTTATTCACCAAGTGGATCACTGAAAAGAGAGGAGAACCAAAGGTGGTTGTAAATGTTGAAATCACCTAGAATGGAAATTTCAGAGAAGTCAGAATTGATAAGATGTGTTCCATCTTGGAAGTATGATAGTCAGGGAATTTGTCATAGCCAGTAGAATCAGGGGATAAGTAAACAGCACAGATACATTTAGTCAGAATACTGGTCAACAGCCAAAATGTTTCTGACTTATTCTCACCTGTCTCTAATTTGTTACCCCCAGTTTCTAAACTGCCCCTAAAATTTGGCTATCATGTAACCTTGACAAATTATATCATAAGTGAGAGAAAATTGCATGAAACATGCTAATTCGTCAAATGCCTGTCAATAAATCTATATATTGTTACAAAAATAATATACTTACTTCAATATTTATCATATACTAAGCACAAACTGATATACAGTAAGCCCTGTAAGACCCGGAAGCTCAAGTCCCGGACACCCCAAGTCCTACTGTAGACATTTTGGGCTCGGGTCCTCAGACACCAAATATGGCCAAAATACATAAAAAATGAAAAAAAAAAAAAAAAAAAAGATGTGTTTTCAGCCGTACTTTGTATTTGCCACACAGTGACAAGCAGCTGTGTTTTGGTACATAGTTCCACTGATGTCTGCTAGACTGCCACTGTATCCTCCTCATTTCCCACCTACCTACCATCGTGACTGCTTGCTTGTCACTATGGCTGCCCATGTGCTCATCTTTGTGGTGGTGCCCTACCTGCTGCAGGCCCTGTTGTTCCTTTAGTGCCTCTTACTCGTGTGTGTGACGATGGCCCCGCCGCCTGACAAGAGGAAACAAGTGGTTCTGACTCAGGAGAAGAAGAGGGAGATATTGGAGAAGGTGGACGCGGGATAGTCGACTTCCCACATCCTCCGAGAATTCAACCTGGCCCACTCTACCTTGTTCGATATCAAGAAATCCCAGGACAAACTCAACCAGTACACAGCAGACTTCACATTGAAGACCAAACACAACGTGCAGAGATTATGTACCCTCCCAGGTTTGCAGAAGTCGACTGCTCCACGCCGATTTGGTATCATCAGCGACGTGCTGCTGGTGTGCTCGTGTGTGGTATGGAGCTGAAGGCTGTTGCTGCAAAGTTTGCAAGGTTACACGACATCCCAGACTTCAAGGCCTCTGAAGGGTGGCTCTTTGCTTTCAAGATACGATATGGACTTACCAAACGTAAGGCCCACGGCGAAGCTTTGGACGCCAATGAGGAGGGAGTAGAAGAGTTTTGGCAGAAGGTGAAGGGCGTGATTAACAGGGAGGGCTTCACTCTCAGTCAAGTCTACAGCACTGACGAAACTGGTCTATTCTATCGCCAATGAACACCATAGCAGAGGAGCCAGAAGTGTGTACCTGGATGCAAGCTCTCCAAGCAGTGGATATCTGCTTTGTGTTGTGACAGTGCTAACGGCATGCACTAGCTCATGCCTGTTATTGTTGGCCGTGCAAAAGCAGCCTCGGTGCTTCGTGGTTTCATGGATGACCTTCCTGTCATTTGGTACCATTCTGGACAATGCACCTGCGCATCTGTCTGACAAGGAGTTGGTGGCTGAGAATGGCCATATTAGGGGCTTGTTTTTGCTACCTAATACTATTGCCCTCATCCAACCAATGGACCAAGGAGTGATCGTGGCTACGAACAGGCTGTACTGTCGGAAGTTCCTGGACGAGGTGACGGTTGTTCTCAATGACGAGGACGAGCGCAGTGAGGGACAGGACATGCGAGGCCAGCAGACTGTAGAAAACCTTCATCACTACAACCTCAAGTCAGCATGAAGGGAGAAACCTGTACTGTACACAGGAAAAATCATCTGGTAAATTACCAATATGCTGGGAATCGAACCAGGGACTCTCAGATGAGAGCCAGGCAGCATACCACTACACCACGACCAGGTAAAAGTTAACTCACGTTGTCACAATCTTGTAACCAACGTCCCTCCGCCCCCACTGTGGGCATCAAGAGGATGAGTTAACCCCCTGGCACTCGGGCAAGTAGATGCTTTTAATCTATCCCAAGCACTTATGGCAAGTCAGAATGAAGGGAGAAACCTGTACTGTACTCTTGATGCCCACAGTGCGGGCAGAGGGACGTTGGTTACAAGATTGTGACAACGTGAGTTAACTTTTACCTGGTCGTGGTGTAGTGGTATGCTGCCTGGCTCTCATCTGAGAGTCCCTGGTTCGATTCCCAGCATATTGGTAATTTACCAGATGATTTTTCCTGTGTACAGTACAGGTTTCTACCTTCATTCTGACTTGCCATAAGTGCTTGGGATAGATTAAAAGCATCTACTTGCCCGAGTGCCAGGGGGTTAACTCATCCTCTTGATGCCCACAGTGGGGGCGGAGGGACGTTGGTTACAAGATTGTGACAACGTGAATTAACTTTTACCTGGTCGTGGTGTAGTGGTATGCTGCCTGGCTCTCATCTGAGAGTCCCTGGTTCGATTCCCAGCATATTGGTAATTTAACAGATGATTTTTCCTGTGTACAGTACAGGTTTCTCCCTTCATTCTGACTTGCCATAAGTGCTTGGGATAGATTAAAAGCATCTACTTGCCCGAGTGCCAGGGGGTTAACTCATCCTCTTGATGCCCACAGTGGGGGCGGAGGGACGTTGGTTACAAGATTGTGACAACATGAGTTAACTTTTACCTGGTCGTGGTGTAGTGGTATGCTGCCTGGCTCTCATCTGAGAGTCCCTGGTTCGATTCCCAGCATATTGGTAATTTACCAGATGATTTTTCCTGTGTACAGTACAGGTTTCTCCCTTCATTCTGACTTGCCATAAGTGCTTGGGATAGATTAAAAGCATCTACTTGCCCGAGTGCCAGGGGGTTAACTCATCCTCTTGATGCCCACAGTGGGGGCGGAGGGACGTTGGTTACAAGATTGTGACAACGTGAGTTAACTTTTACCTGTTCGTGGTGTAGTGGTATGCTGCCTGGCTCTCATCTGAGAGTCCCTGGTTCGATTCCCAGCATATTGGTAATTTACCAGATGATTTTTCTTGTGTACAGTACAGGTTTCTCCATTCTGACTTGCCATAAGTGCTTGGGATAGATTAAAAGCATCTACTTGCCCGAGTGCCAGGGGGTTAACTCATCCTCTTGATGCCCACAGTGGGGGCGGAGGGACGTTGGTTACAAGATTGTGACAACGTGAGGTAACTTTTACCTGGTCGTGGTGTAGTGGTATGCTGCCTGGCTCTCATCTGAGAGTCCCTGGTTCGATTCCCAGCATATTGGTAATTTACCAGATGATTTTTCCTGTGTACAGTACAGGTTTCTCCCTTCATTCTGACTTGCCATAAGTGCTTGGGATAGATTAAAAGCATCTACTTGCCCGAGTGCCAGGGGGTTAACTCATCCTCTTGATGCCCACAGTGGGGGCGGAGGGACGTTGGTTACAAGATTGTGACAACGTGAGTTACCTTTTACCTGGTCGTGGTGTAGTGGTATGCTGCCTGGCTTTCATCTGAGAGTCCCTGGTTCGATTCCCAGCATATTGGTAATTTACCAGATGATTTTTCCTGTGTACAGTACAGGTTTCTCCCTTCATTCTGACTTGCCATAAGTGCTTGGGATAGATTAAAAGCATCTACTTGCCCGAGTGCCAGGGGGTTAACTCATCCTCTTGATGCCCACAGTGGGGGCGGAGGGACGTTGGTTACAAGATTGTGACAACGTGAGTTAACTTTTACCTGGTCGTGGTGTAGTGGTATGCTGCCTGGCTCTCATCTGAGAGTCCCTGGTTCGATTCCCAGCATATTGGTAATTTACCTCAAGTCAGTCATTTACAACTGGGCCAGTGCATGGAGGGAAGTCCCTGTCAAGACTTTGGAAAGTGGTTGGTCTTGTCTGCTTCTTGGAGGTGATGTGGTGCACGACTTTCTAGGTGTTGATGTGGATGACTTCCATGCACGTATTTGTGTGGCTGGCAATGAGGTGGATGTGGACGAATTGTGTGCATGGTTGGATGACGACAAGGGCAATCCCAGGTATCAGATCACGTCTGATATCGAGATCCCATCTTCAGTTGCAGGTACAAGTACTCGTCTGGAAAATTCCAATGAGGACAGTGAGGATGATGCAGACTCCTGTCAGCGCACCACTATTCCAGCCATCCCCAAGCTGAGTGCACTCCAGGAGCACGTAGAGCTCGTTCTCAGCAGCAGTAAAGCCAGGGGGAATCACCACACACACACACACACACACACACGGTTGCATGGTTGGTAAAAAGCTCGACTCCCAATCCAAGTGCTCCGAGTTCGAGCCCTGCTCACACTGCGCCACTTGCGTGAGTGAGATAAACTCTCACCTGTCAAGTGTAGCTCAAGGCGCGCTGTGGTGGAAGACCCGCAAGGGTTCGAAACTCAACGGGCTAATGATAAGCGATCTGTCCCCTTGTGGCTATGCCTCACTACAGACTTGGTGAGGCTTGGGAGTGTGTAGGCGTTCCTCAGGAGCAGCTGTGGTTAGCCTGTCGACCCTCTTGGGGTAGGATACTAAATTAAGGACTTCTGTATTTTAAGCCACAACCTTCGATGAATAATAAACAGAAAATTATTAATATTATTACTATTACACACACACACACACACACACACACACACACACACACGGGACAGTATGAGCTTGACTCATTGCTGTAAAAATACAAGTAGGTAAGAACACACACACACACACACACACACACACACACACACACACACACGCCCAAGCTTGCATAAATGCATGCGCGAATATACACACTCCCATACGCGAACACATGTGCACACTCGCATGCACACAGCACAAATACTAAGGTCTAGTGAGATACTCTACATAGTTTGATCATTTCTGGTTAAAATGATATCAACCCACGCATGACGTCACATGGTATCCGAGCCCGTCACTCAAGTCGGGTTAACAATATACAGTCAGACATCAAATAGTAATTCGTAAGACTTGGCACCAATCTTCATTGGGGAAAAACAAGCATAAAGAATGATTAGCCAGTGAAGTCGTTGCAGGCTCTCTCTCTCTCTCTCTCTCTCTCTCGCTCTCTCTCTCTCTCTCTCTCTCTCTCTCTCTCTCTCTCTCTCTCTCTCTCTCTCTCTCTCTCTCTCTCTCTCTCTCTCTCTCTCTCTCTCTCTCTCTCTCTCTCTGTTTTTGTGTGTGAATGTGTCAAGGTCCAGTGAGAACAGGTCTGATCATTTTGCCTCCCAGTTATCTTTGTGACATCACTCATTACCCTTTTCTCGTGTACACTAACGTCCGCATGTTACACTACATATTTCCATGGTGTATGCCTACATCCACATGTTGCACTATAATACATGCCTGCATTTACTTTAAGCGTCACCCAACGTTTTATATACCTTAATAATCAACTTTAATTTTCTTTGATAACGGAAAACTTTTATAGATATTTTTGACCTCCTTAGCTTCGGATATTATTCCATAAACTGGTTGCTTATACTGAAAGTAATTTACAGAAAATATATATATGTTCATATTAGAAGAGCTGCAGATTTACCATGCTAATCAGTGTTGGATTAACATGTGAACTTCTGACATTAATTTTATCTTTATGATCACGAAGAGATATAAGCCTTTTTTCAATTCTTCATTAATCGGGAATCAGTATAAATATATATTTTTATTTCCCGTATTTTCATGTTGCGAGGATGTGCACCCATAAACTGCACAGCTCACCATTATCCCAACTTAGAATGAAAAGCCAGGAGGAACTGAGGAACTTGACCCAAGCATAGTGTAGCTAACCACATTAAGATCCAGGAGTACAGGTATTACCTGTGTGGTAATGTAAGGTTCTCAATAATTCTTGCATTTCAGTTCCAACTCAGAGTTTCTAGATAGCCTGCTGTTGTGAGTGGAGGTATTTTGTAAAGTTATGCATTAATTTGTATTTTCTTTTTCCCTATAATGTTATATTTAGGTGATTGTTAAGCTACGTAGTTAAATTACAGTTTGTATGCTGAAGCATATACAGTGCTACATAATGTAAGAAAGCTCTAGAATAGAGAAATGTTGCTGCTAGCAGCATGTACCTGGACATTTGAGTATCAAATAAGGCTATAAAACGATGAGGAAGAGAAGAGACGAGTTTCAGTTTAGTTTTACTTGTAGTCTTGTGCTGTTAGAAAAGCTTCTGCATTTGTGAAATCAGTGAAGTGTAGTTGCCAAACATAAAGTGTAATTACTTGGTAATTAAAGACAACAAATGAGAGAACCTTGTGTTATTACGACGCTCTAGTTGATATGCTCTACACTGAAAGGCTGACCCTACAAAGAACAGTTCACTGGGTGACGTCCTTCCTATACTGAACTACTGCTGTTGGAGCCTGCTGCAGTATGGGACATAGGTGTAACAAGTGGTGTTCAGAGTGGGATCGCAAAGTGCTGCAGTGAGTCAAATCCTCAACATGGAGCTAGAAGGTGTACAGACAAGAAGCCAAGCTCAGCAGGAGGAGGTGTTTCTGGTGGCAATCATGAAATTATTAGAAGTATGAAGTGAATAACTGAAAGAGATCATGAAAGAACTCAGTGAACAACTAGAAGCCCAAAATGAAGAACAGCAAAAAGTGGTATAAATGGATTCAAGAGGCACTACAGGAGCAAATGAAGGTTACAACTGAAAATGCAGGGACAGCTAGATGCTTTCATAGGAAATGAAGGAAGAACAGCAACAGTTGAAGGAGAACGTATATCCTGAGCAACAGCAGCAGAATTGTGAGCTAAACAATAATGTGATGGAGTGCGGACAGCATGTAGGTGACCAGTTGAAGATAATTAGTGAGGGAACTGTAATGGAGTGCAGGCAGCATGTAGACAGCCAATTAAAGATAATTAGTGAGAGAAGTGAGGCTGTAGAGAAATCTTGCCCTGCTGAGCTGCAGGTTAGTCAACAGGGGGCATTACCAAAAAAATGAACAGTGCATATTGAATCTTGACGAATCCCAAGCATCTAAAGTTAGCATTACAGGGTTGAATAATCAGAATGTTGGAGTTTCGAGTGGTGGACTTAATTATGATTCCCAAGTTTTTATGCCCCAAACCGGTGAAGTGCATGGCTATAATGGGGGTCCAATGAAAAAGAAACCTCAGAAATATGATACCAAAGTATCTTGGGAAGCTTACCGTTTGCAGTTTGTTACTTCCAGATCAGAATGGTTGGGATGATAGGCGGAGGGTAGTGCAGCTTGCTGTTAGGCTCAAGGGTGCTGCAATGGAGATTCTTGGCCGATGTCAGTGATGGAGAGGAACAGTTATCAGTCCCTAGTAGAAGTGCAGGAACGAAGTTACGGGACCATATACTGTATCAGACTGAAGTTTACAGAACAAGATTTCGGACCCGTGCTCAAGACTAATCCCTACAACAGCTTGCTCATGACCTGGAGAGTACTGGACACAAGGTGTACCCTAGAACAGCACCTAACCTGTTGGGTATTCTTCTGAGGGACCAGTTCATCGATGTTCTTGACAGTGCAAATCTGAAAGTGTAAGTGATGCATGCACAACGAAGAAACATGCAAGAAGCACTAGCCAGGTCTCTGGAATTTGAGTCCTACGTCTAGTTTGCAGGCAGGTCGTAGTGGAGGATATAAGGCGAGAAAGGGGCAGTTAAGTAAAGTGGAGAAATTTGATGGAAGTTGCTGGTATTGTGAAAAGCTAGGATATAGGAAAGAGGACTGCTAAAAGTGGAAAAGAGAACAGAAGATCAGGCGTTGCTGGTTCTTCAGGAAGACAGGACACAAGAAGGAGGGTTGTTACAAATGGAAGAAGAAGCAAGAACAGGACAGTGCAAGGAAACATACGATTGGAACAAAAGGGTGTTGGACATGTTATACTGTCCAAAAGAGAAGGACATTAAGAAGAACGCTGCATCAGATAAGAAAGAAGCAGGTAAATTTGTAGAGGCTGGTTGCTATCTATCTATCTATATACCTAGGCTGCTTCCCCCAAGGAAAGGGAGGTAGCCGAGACAGGACGACTCACTCTCCATTTACTCATCCATTCAAACACATTTATTCGCATCTTAGCCCCAAAGGGGAGAACGGACAGATCCTCACTGCATCACAACGCACAAGGGTCAACTGCGCAATGCAATCAGTGACATCCACAGCAGGGCCCGACAGCAGAACTGGTTTACCCCTGCCACATCATAACAGACCCATCCCCTTACCCGCACCTGACCTGACTAGCTGATCAGACCAAAAGCGGGAGAATATCCCCTCAGGGCTGCGTCATCACTTATTCATTCACAATTTCTCTCCATTTATTTCTGTCACGCACAGCCACTCTTCCTTGCTCAACAGACATCCCTCTCGCATCCAGAGCTCTCTTCACAGTGTCCATCCATCCTATTCGTGGTCTTCCTCTCAGTCTTACACCTCTCACATCAGATCTAGTTATCTTTTTCACCAATCGCTCATTATCCATTCTCTCCATATGCCCAAACCATTGCAACACCCTCTGCTCAACTCTACCAGCCATCTCCCGAACAACTCCAGTTCTCCTTCGCACTTCATCATTTCGCACTCGATCCATACGCGTCACTCCACACATACTCCTCAGACATCTCATCTCCATTACATTCAAACTTTTCCTCTCTGCTACACCCATATTCCATGTTTCAGCCCCATATAATGCAGTCGGTACCACAACACCCTCATACAGCCTTCTCTTTACATCCATTCTAAGCGAACGACATTTAAACACTTTTTTCATTCCTCCCAGCACCTTTCCTACTTCATTTATTCTAAACTTCACTTCTGCATCTATTCTTCCATCCACAGCAACATGTGACCCTAGATATTTAAAACAATCTACCTCCTCAAGCAACTCACCATTCAAAACTATATTCATCCCCCTACCATCTATCAACCTCGTACACTTCATCACTCTACTCTTATTCTCATTTACTTTCAATTTCCTCCTTTCACACACCCTTCCAAACTCCTCTACCAACTGTCTCAATCTCTCCTCTGAATCAGTCACCAGTGCAGTATCATCTGCAAACAGCAGCTGCTTCAGATTCCACTCTCCTCCATCAACATTTACCAGACTCAGACCACCTAAAACTCTTGCATTCACCTCCCTTACAACACCATCCATGTAAATATTAAACAACCAAGGCGACATCACACATCCCTGTCGCAGCCCCACTCTCACGGGAAACCAATCACTCACAGCATTTCCCACTCTAATACACGCTCTACTATTTACATAAAAACTTTTCACCCTTTTTAGTAACCTACCATCAAGTCCATACAATCTTAAAACAGTCCACAAAGCCTCCCTATCAATTCTATCATACGCTTTCTCTACATCCATAAATGCCCAAAACACATCCTGGTTGCAAGGGACAAAAACCAGCCAGTTTTTCCAAGAAGCTCCACCACCAAGAAAATGCAAGAGAACTTCAATTGACACTGTGTGAGTAGGCAGAAGAATAGATGGCAACAGGCGTTCCCTGGTTCAACCTCACAGCAGACTTATGTGAGGCCTGATGTGTTACATCATCGATATCTGCCTGAGTCATCAGTGCAATTGTGTGGTGTAACTGGGCACCGTGCAGAAGTGAGGGGACTTTTGGATGTCAGGATTGAAGTGGCGGGGCAAGAGGCCACGCTTCCAGTTTTACGTGACCGATATGGAGGATTCTTGCCTAAATGGTCTGGAATATCTGATGGGCCATGAGATGTGAGCTGGACTTCCGCTCCATGAACGAGGAAAGTCGGTTCCTGTCGCGGCAGTGAGGTGTACCGGTTCTGGGAGTGAGGTGAGGGGACTCCTATATTGAACTACTGCTGTTGGAGCCTGTGGCAGTGTGTGACATGGATGTAACAATATGAATAGTGAGTAATAACGAATCTGTGATAATTGTTATTTATACTATTTGCCGAATTATTCTTTCATTAAAGCTATTGCCTATTGGATAGGATATAATGGAATAATAATGGTAATACATCCATAACATAGCTACAATAAAGGGTTTATGCCGAGACGAGAGTAAATATACTGTAAAAGCTACTATTAGAACAGTCATCACACATCCATCTCCCATCCTCCCCCTTCACCATCCCCATTCCTTCCCCCTCTCCCTCCCTCCTTTCCCTCCCCTTCATCTCGTCTTAACAGCCTCGTCTGCATGTCTCACCTCTTCCCACAGAATTTCATCACATGAAGCATATACTCTCAAGTTTTCATTCCTGCCTTCCATAGGAAAACAACAGTTTTGTATGCAATCAATCACTGTCAATTATGTTGATTTATACCCAGTCCTGTATGACTTAATAATCCTTTATTAAACTGAGTGGATTTTTTTTTTTTCTGTATCTGACTTTGGGCGTAGGCCTAACAGTCTCTTTTCTATGGCCCAGCAGTTTTACATTTCACACACCGATCATCCCTTACGACTTAGGACTTTAATATTAGTGTGGATACCTTTTATAAGTTAAATCGTATATTAGTTAACATTTTTGTAAGCATGTATATCCTGCCTGTCGACTCATCAGTGCGAAACTATCCCTGTAAGCTATAAGAGATGGCGCGTTAGCAGAAATTCAAAGGTTTTCTGAGGGTAATTCCTCCAAAATAATGCCTTGTAATGGTTGTAATCAAGCACACACATGACAATTACATGTAGCATTGTCCACGCAAGCTGTTGTCTCTTACCCCCACACTGAGATACTAAAAACAACTCGTCACCTCTAATCCTATGCTTATAATATCCCTTTACGATATGTTCTCATTCACGCACCGAAGTGCAAACGAAGTATAATTGTGTGTGTGTGTGTGTGTGTGTGTGCGTGTTGGAGTTAGTTGATTGGGTGGGTAGGATGGGTGAGGTTAGAGTGGTGGATGGGATTGTTCAATGCATTGCCTAGGTGGGTGGGTGGGCAGTTTGGGTAGGGCGTGTTTTTTTTTTTTTTTTTTTTGGGGGGGGGGGGTTGTAGGGGTACATGGACTGGTGAATGAATGCATGAGGTGGGCTGGATTGGCTGGATCAGTGGGTGGTCGGAGAGGGATCTAAGATAGGTTTGACTGAGGTGGGTTCGTTGGATGAGTGGGATCCGAATGGGTAGGTGTGATATTGGATGGGGGGGTGAATGGCGTTCGGTAATAAGGGTGGTTGGAAGTGTGGATGGGCAGGTTGGGCGGGTGGTTTGCTGGGAGGAGTGGGTGGGTTCCCAAGATATGATGGGTGGGTGAGTATTCAGAGAGAGGTGGGTGCATACAGTGGGAGGGTTGGCTGGATGCATGTGATGGGTGACCAGGGTTGGTGGCATTGAGGGGTGGGAAGGGTGGGTGGCCGAGTTCGTTGGGTAAGATGTGTCGCCGGAATGGGTGGGTAGAATGATTTGCCGGGGTACGTGGGTCACCAGGGTGGCTGTAGTTAGGTGGGTGGGTGGTTGGGTTTGTTGGCTGGGTGGCTGTATGGGTTCAGAGTTGGCACGATAGGCAGGTGAGTGGGTGGATGTGTAGGGTAGCACTGTTGAGTGAGCTTGATGGGTCGCATCAGTGGATCGGGAGGGTGGATGGCCGGGATCGGTGGGGAGGCAGGGTCGCTTAGGTTGCTGGACAGGGCGCATGGCCAGGGTGCAGCTAGTGAGCTGTGTTAAGCTGGGTAGACTGATGAGTGGGTAGGTGCATAATCGGGTGGGTAGACATGTTGCCTACCTCCCAAGATAACAAGGCAGGAGAGGGACTTGTGTAGCTAGTAATAATATAACTTGTCGCTGTTACTTAGATTATGGTATACATTTTTGAAGATTTTAGATAAACATTTCGATACCAAAGTCCATATATTGGGGCCATTTTACTAAAATATACTAAAACATGAAAATAAATGCATCTCATGGATCTAAAGGTGGGTCTCTGAACGAATATGCAGTATATATATATATATATATATATATATATATATATATATATATATATATATATATATATATATATATATATATATATATATATATATCTGTGTGTGTGTGTGTGTGTGTACCCTATCCATTGAAGAGTGATGACTCCACCCTTCACGTTTCCACTTGTTTCCTGCAGCGTCATCTCAGCAGTTGCTTCAGAAAACAAGAGCTGAGGCTGTGGAACACTTAAAGTCTGACTTGGCCCATATCTTTCTTTGGTATAAAATTAATCTTGTTTTTCATGTTTCAGAAACTTAGTTTTTACGTCTTTCAACCTATCAAAATCTTCTGCGGTAGACTTCTCTAATTTTTGACGATATTCATCTCAGTCCTGCATCATCTTTAAACATACCTCAGGTTTCATCATCGCGGGAATTATACTGGAAAGATCATATTACCTCTCTTGAAAAATGTGCCTCCAAAAGATTAGATGTGCTAAGCCGATTCCATGCCGTCTTTACCCATGCACATCAGGTGACTTCATACGTGGGTTTTTTTCAACCCGGTGTAGACTACATCCCTCTTGTGTGGGATGGCTTACCACAAACAGCCCTCATCAACAAGGTGGAGTCAATGGCTTCTCATCTTATTAACTCTCCTCCTCTTACACTGTGTAACAAACTTAATCCAATTTTTTGTTTATGTTGATTTTTACGCTATTTCTGATCAATGTCAATACGTAGATTCCGAATATGCTATTTGTTCTTGCGTACTCGTAAATCTACTGTAAAGTTACAGGAATTATGCAACGACCTATGAATCGTACAAGGACAGAAAATGAAACTTTTTACCATTTCGAGAATGTTGAGCCTGTCAAAGAATTTATATATTTCCGGGTGTATATTATGAATATAACTAGAAAATGAGCAAACAGTAACATCACAAGGAATGCATGGCACATAGTATCTAGAAATGCACTTTTGATCTTGACACTCTTGTGTAGCTGTGATGGCAATCGCACAACAATCCCCAAACGTAAGCGCCTGAGGGAAATATTTTCCCCTAAAGTGGTTGTACACTTTTCCTATTAAAATAGTTGTCCCTGCTGAAAACAGAGGAAAACCCAGAGAGTGTTAATGACTAATTCAAGTGGTTTTTAACCCAAAGATTGCATTCTAGGTCTGTTAATAATGCTTATTAATAATAAATTTAATGATATTGCATTTAACGTTTGTGGACAACTATATTGCAAATACGTGTAATTACTAAGGAATTTTCCATTGACCTGACTGCGCCTGCCTGGTAGGATGACGGGTATCCTGACGAGAAAACAGAGGAAAGTCAAACATTATCCTGTCATAGATAAAGTAAATATTTGTCTTTAGTTTTATTTAAAACTAAGATTAATGAAGTTGGATTTTCTTTGTAAATTTCATGAAATAATTCACTGTACTTAGGTAATAGTAATTAAATAGTATTTGTCATCTCTGAATCCTATGATGGGAGAGAGACTCGCCATTTTTCATTCTGTCCCTAAAGCCCAATCGAGCTGCACCTTGTAAAAATTGCAAAAGGATGCTTGGAAAGCCCCAAGGCAAACCGGCTGAGACCTCAAGCCCGGCGTCATTTGTTGTTCCTACTCTATTTAGCTATGTAACCGTTATGATTTGGCCAAATCAAGGGGGGACTAGCTAGGATATAAAGAGATAATTACTGGTGAGTTAGAGTATTAATTGTACCCGGTTTCCTAAGACCCTTATAGTATTTAAATTTCATATTTGTTGTTGTAGACTAACACTTGGCAGACAAAAGTGTATAAAATTTCTGGCATTTTGGTGCTCCGAGTAAGGAATACAGATGTGTGCTGAGGCTCTAGAGGAGTTCAAGGTTGGATTCGTGGGTACAACCCCTCACGGTAGAGTGTCAGACACTGAGCTCTGAGCAGTAAAGCAGCTTCCCTTTCAATTGCCGAGCTGCTGTGTGCTGTGTGGGATTCATCGGACAGAAACCGTACTATCCTTTTGGGAGGGAGTCCAATGGAATAATAAAATACCAACTGGTTCTCAGCTCAGGGAAATTTATTTTATATTAGAAATGACTGTGGGGATGAAGGCATAACCCAAGTGGTTTAACAACCAAGGAAGATATGTTTATAAACAGAACCCCAGCCCTACAATCGTCAAAATTTAAAATAATCCCTCTCTGAGCTCAGTTATATTTGTCTGTAGAGAATTAAATTTAAAATAATAGGACTTGAAGTGTAAATCAGAAATCAGTCAAAATGTCTATTTTCTTGTTACAGAAGTTAACCACTTGTAAGGCAGAATGGGTAACGAGAGCCATAAATGACTATGAAATTATTAAATGAAATACCAATGTCAAGGGAGAAATTAAGTTTTCTTTTGAACATACTAAAAGACAGATGAAGTAAGTATGAAGAAAGCTATGCTAATTTAGAAGCAGCAATAGTGATAGTAGATGATAAAGATCTGTTGGAGTCGAAGACTACCAAATATGAAAGTAACTTACAGGAATATATAACAATCGTGAAGTAGTTTGTGTCAAAATTAGCTAATACCACCTCAGAAACCTGAGTTGTGGAACAGCGGGGTAAAGCTGCACTGCCACAAATTACGCTCCCAGAATTTGATGGGGAGCAAAGTTGGACATTCTTTTGGGATCATTTCAAATACAGTCCATGACAGATCAGACCTCCCAGATGTGAGTAAACTCTCCTATCTTTTTAGGACAGATCAAGGGGACGCCTTACAAGTTGATGAGGGAATTACCTGTTGAAGGAAATCATTATGAGGCGGCTTTGACTATCCTTAGATAGAATTATGAAGATAGGGAGCAGGTTATTACCCAGTTACTGAAGACTCTAATTGAATTACCCATACCTAAACATGATTTTGATTACTTGCAGAATTTTCGGATTGCAGTGAGTTGTATTTTAAAAGCTTTAGGTACTTACGAAGATGTAAAAGCAGCAGATTGGGTGCTTTCTAGAATCGTATCCTTAAAGCTGCTACCTAGAACCAAGGATGCATTGTATAATAGGTACCCAAATTATTTTTTCTCCTGTGAGGAGATTGAGGAGGGCTAAATGCATCTCCTTAACCATTTGCAAGGAACAGTAATTCCTGCTGAAAGTAAGGAGAAGGCTGAAATAAGGAAATGAACCACTAACCAACTGGCTGGGAAACCTAAGTAAGGGACGGTTAAACCTGTAACTAAAGAAGAGGTTGACACTTTTCTTAGCTCCTTAAAAACTGACGAGAACGTATTAAAGACAAAGAATGGACACGCTGATGAAAATAAGGAGGTAAAAACTTCCATGGTAAATGACAGGAAGGTTTGTGTGTTTTGTAGTGAACAACATTCCAATGTATCTTGTCAGTGTTATCCTGATTACGCTTCTAGAATAGTGAGACTGCAGGAATTGGGGTGTTGTATGATTTATATGAATTCAGAACACACTTCCTCGGACTGTAAAAGCAAAATAAATCTTTGTTTCAAGTGCAAAAGAGATAATCATCACAGTGCTCCGTGCCCAAGGATGATCAGGTATGAGGTTCCTAAAACCACAAGTGTCAATATGACGGTTGCGAAAGCAAATACTATCTATCTATTGTCAGACACCTTAATCCCGTAAGGGGTGGCCACAAACAAATCGCCTCCACGTCGCCCTGTCCCTCGCCATTTCACTGCCCTGCTCCCAGCTCACACACCCCTCTCACATATGCCTTTCCACTTCATCCCTCCATCTCATCCTCGGCCTCCCCCTCCCTCTCCTCCCTCTACCTCACTCACATACACTCTCCTCGTCAGTCTCTCACCCTCCATCCTCTCCACATGGCTAAACTATCTCGGTGTGTTCCTCCTAACGCTTCCCATCACATCTACATGCACACCACAACGCTCCTTTATATTCTCATTTGTCAGCCTGTCTCTCCATGTGACTCCACAGGTTCCTGTTCAATAACTCATTTCCACTGCTCTAACTCTTGACTTGTGTCCTTCCAGCAACGTCCAAGCTTCACTTCCATACGTTAGAGTTGGTATCACAATAATGTCTTGTAGTACCTTTTTCACTTCCATCCTCACTTCCCTGTCTCTTATCACTGCTTTCAAGGAACCAGCAACCTTTCTTCCTTGTTGTACCCTTTCAAGCACTTCACCCTCCAAACTTCCATTCTTACTCATCACACTCCCCAAGTACTTAAACGTATTCACATTTTCCATTTCCTCACCATCCAACCTCAGTGTACATTCACTGACTTCACCTCTCTCAAAGACCATCACTTTACTCTTCCCTACATTCACCTATAGATTCTGTTTCTTACACACTCTCCCAAACTCATCCACCAAGCCTTGCAGCTCCCCTTCGTCTTCACTCAACAACACAGTATCATCTGCAAACAACAGTACCGGGAGTTTCCAAACACTACCCTCTCTCACTAGGGCCACTCCAACATCCACTGCCCTACCTTGTACAGTACCTCTTTTGTTACCCCATCCATGTACAGATGCAGTTCCAATAGCAGATGTGAAAGTGGTGATGGAAAATAGAAGTATATCAGCATATATTCTTTTTGATATGGGTGCACAGAAAACCTTCATTTCTGTAGATATTGTGGAGAAATTAAAGTTACCTATTATCGGCTAAGCTAATCTAGCCATTACAGGATTCTTAACTACTATGAAGGCACAATCCTTTGATTTAGTTAGACCTTTAATAACATTTGGCAGATAAAATGCCGTATAACAGCAGCAGTACTGGATAAGCTGGACACAAGTATATATACAAAAGGACTGAAGGAAACCTCTGATCATCTACAAAGCTCAGGGATAAGGTTGGCTAAACAGAATGTGAAATCAGATACTGTAGGTCCAATAAAAATGATAATTGGTTCAGATTGCTATGGAAGATTCCTACATAGGACTTTCAAGAAGAACAAGATAAAGTTATTTAAGAGTCCAGGAGGTAGCCTTTTTTTTTTTTAATGTAAGAAGGAACCAAAGCCAGTAGCCCGCAAACAATTCCTTCCAAGAAAATAACAAAAACAATACAAAAGTTAGCTAAATTCAAGATCTGTTCATTTCGAGATGCCTGGACACACTGCGTTTGAAAGACTGGAGATCGTAGGAAGTAGGAAATACAGACAGAGGGAGACAGTTCCAGAGCTGACTTGTTGCATAAATGAAGGACTGGGAGAAACTGTTAACTCCTGCATTAGAGAGGTGGACAGAAAAGGGATGAGAGTTTGCTGCTAGACGGGTGCAACGTACCCGTCGTAGAGGTGGAGGAATGCATCCAGACAGTTCAGAGGATCAGTGACCATTGAAGCAGCGATAGAAAAAAGACAAAGAGGCAATGGTGCGACAAAGAGACAGAGGTTGAAGGGAGTCAGTAAGAGGAGGAGAGTTAATGAGACGAAATGCCGTTGACTCCACCCTATTGAGAAGAGCTGTATGTGGGGAGCCTCCCCTCACATGAGAGTTGTACTCTACACAGGAGCGAATAAAACCCGGGTATAAAGTCAACAACTGTGTAAGGGTAAAGAAGGTACGGAGTCGGCTAAGCACACCTCATCTCTTGGAAGCAGATTTTACAAGAGATGTAATATGATCTTTCCAAGATAAATCCCGAGTGAATGAAACACCAAGCATGTTCAATGACGATGCAGGCTTGAGCTGGATATTATTAAATATTAGTGGGTACTCCTGTGGAAGATTTTGACAGGTTGATAGGTGTAAAAACTGAGTCTTTGATGCATTGAAAACAACAAGATTATTTTTACCCCAGTCAGAGATACGAACCAAGTCAGACATTAGGTCAGACATTAGGTATGCCATAGCCTTATCCCTTGTTCGTTGAAGTAACTGCTTGGGTGGACGTTGCGGAAACTGAATGGAAAGGTGAAGGGTGGAATCATCAGCGTATGAGTGGATAGTGTTAGATGAACAGCTTAGATCATTGATGAATAAAAGGAAGAGAGTTGGTGATAGAACAGAGCCCTGAAGAAAACCACTGCTGATAGATCTAGGAGAAGAACAATGGCCGTCTACAACAGCGGCTATAGAACGACCAGAAAGGAAGCTGTAGATGGAGGCACAGAGAGAAGGATAGAAACCGTAAGAGGGCTGTTTGGAAATAAAAGATTTATCCCAGACTCAACTGAAAGCCTTTGAGATGTCAAGTGCAATGGCAAAGCTTTCGCCAAAGTCCCGAAAGGAGGATGGCCAGGAGTCTGAAAGGTAGGGGAGAAGATCGCCAGTGGAGCGTCCCTGATGGAACCAATGCTGACGATCAGAAAGAAGGTTGTGATAGGAAAGATGCTTTAAAATTTTTCTGTTAAGAATAGACTCGAAAACTTTAGAGACACAGGATGTTATAGCAATTGGACGATAGTTAGGGGTTGGAAATGGTCACCTTTCTTTAGGACTGGCTGAATGAAAGCAAACTTCCAGCAAGAAGGAAAGGTACAAGTTGAAAGACAAAGGCGAAAGAGTTTACCTAGGCAAGGTGTAAGCACTGTAGCACAATTCGTGAGGACAACAGGAGGGACCCCATAAGGCCCATGTGCCTTGTTAGTATTGAGGCCAGTGATGGCAGAAAATACATCAGCTGAAGAAATTTTAATGCCCCCTGTGGCGGGGGGGACACAACCTGGCCGCACTATGGGGTGGTGCTACTACTCTGCGGCCGGGTTGTGTTAGGAAGAATACTGCCACCGTATTCCCTGCGTGTCGTAAAAGGCGACTAAAAGGGGCGGGGTGAGGGGACTAGGGACCCCCTCCTCTGTTTTTTTAGTTCCTAAAGAGACAGGCCAGAGAAAGGGACGGGGGATGGAGTTATCCCCGTACCCTGAAGATTGGGTCTATGAATGTGCGTGGATGTAGTACAATTGAGGCTAAAAGGGAGGAGATTGGGAGAATGTTTGTGAGAAGAAAGTTGGATGTGTTAGCTTTGAGTGAAACGAAGATGAAAGGGAAGGGGGAATATATGTTTGGAAGTGTGAATGGAAGATTGTCAGGGTGTTGATAGAGGAAGGGCAAGAGAAGGTGTGGCCTTGTTAGTGAGTCCGGAAGTGCAGCAGTGTGTGATTGAATGGAAGGAGGTGTCATCGAGACTGATGTGGGTGAAAGCGAAATTTGAACGTGAGTTGTGGGTGTTTGTGAGTGCATATGGGCCTGGTAGTGAAAGGGATGAACAAGAGGAGTCTTTCTGGAATGATGTTGATGAGTGCCTGCAGAGTTTTGGAGCGAATGTGAATGTGGTAATGATGGGAGATCTGAATGCTAGAGTGGGAAATGTAGCAGTTGAAGGCGTAGTTGGTATGCATGGTGTGCCTGGAAGAAATGAAAATGGGGAACGAATGATAGCGATGGGTGTTGAGCGAGAGATGGTGATTGGGAATACGCTGTTTGAGAAGAAAGATATTTATAAGTATACATGGGTGAGACAGGAGGGTGGAAGGGTTGTTGATAGAGCCTTGATGGACTATGTGGTTGTGTCTAGGAATGTAATAGGAAGATTGTTGGATGTGAGAGTTCTGAGAGGGGAGGGTGGAGGTATGTCTGACCACTACCTGGTGGAGGGAAAGTTAAGAGTAGGTAAGAGATGGGTGAGAGCTAGGAGGGTTAGGTGTGGCAGGGAGGTTTTGAAAGTGAGTGAGTTGGATAAAAGAGAGAAAAAGATAGAGTATCAGGAGAAATTGAAAGATGAGTGGAATGCAGTGAAAGATCAGGGAAAATGGCAGCGTGGAGGAGGAATGGCAGTTGTTTAAGAGTGCTGTGGTGGAGCATGCAGAAGAGGTGTGTGGTGTGAGACGTGTGGGTGGTGGTGTAAGAAAAGGAAGTGAATGGTGGTGCGAGGAAGTAAGTATGGCTGTGGCTGAGAAGAGACGTGCATATGAAGTGTGGCTGCAGAGGAAGGATGAGATGTCATATGAAAGGTATAAGGAAAAGAGGAATAGAGCGAGAAGGGCTGTGCGTGATGCTAAAGTGGCAGCAGATGAGAGGTGGGGTAGGCGGCTGACAGAGAATTTTCAACAGAATAAGAAAATGTTTTGGAAGGAGGTGAAAAAGGGTGCGAAAGGGAGAGTCTGGGAAGGAAGAACGAGTAAAAGCAGAGGATGGAAGGATGTTAATTGAGATGGATGCAGTAAGGAAGAGATGGGCAGAGTATTTTGAAAGATTGTTAAATGTAGAGGAGGAAAACGTGGCTGAGATTGTGGCAGATAGAAGGGTGCAAGGAATAAATGTGTTGGGAGAGTTGAATGATTCTTTGATCACGAAGGAGGAAGTGGAGAAGGCAGTAAAGGAGATGAAAACAGGGAAAGCTGCAGGTATGGATGGGTGTGCTGTGGAATGCCTGAAGGGTGGTGGAGTGACTATTGTTGACTGGTTAGTAAGATTATTGAATGTGTGCTTTGAGAAAGGTATGGTGCCAATTGACTGGGCAAGTGCTTGTGTGGTCCCGTTGTATAAAGGCAAGGGTGATAAGTATGAATGTACTAGCTTTAGGGGTATAAGTCTGTTGAGTGTTGTAGGTAAAGTGTATGGTAGAGTGTTAATTATGAGAGTTAGAGAGGGTACAGAGGGAGTGATTAGTGATGAGCAGTGTGGCTTTAGGAGAGGGAGGGGATGCGTTGATCAGGTGTTTGCTGTGAGACAAGTGTGTGAAAAGTATTTAAGCGAAAGGCAAGGATGTGTTTTGGGCATTTATGGATTTAGAGAAAGCGTATGATAGAATTGATAGGGAGGCTTTGTGGACTGTTTTAAGATTGTATGGACTTGATGGTAGGTTACTAAAAGGGGTGAAAAGTTGTTATGTAAATAGTAGAGCGTGTGTAAGAGTGGGAAATGCTGTGAGTGATTGGTTTCCCGTGAGAGTGGGGCTGCGACAGGGATGTGTGATGTCGCCTTGGTTGTTTAATATTTACATGGATGGTGTTGTAAGGGAGGTGAATGCAAGAGTTTTAGGTGGTCTGAGTCTGGTAAATGTTGATGGAGGAGAGTGGAATCTGAAGCAACTGCTGTTTGCAGATGATACTGCATTGGTGACTGATTCAGAGGAGAAATTGAGACAGTTGGTAGAGGAGTTTGGAAGGGTGTGTGAAAGGAGGAAATTGAAAGTAAATGAGAATAAGAGTAAAGTGATGAAGTGTACTAGGTTGATAGATGGTAGGGGGATGAATATAGTTTTGAATGGTGAGTTGCTTGAGGAGGTAGATTGTTTTAAATATCTAGGGTCACATGTTGCTGTGGATGGAAGAATAGATGCAGAAGTGAAGTTTAGAATTAATGAAGTAGGAAAGGTGCTGGGAGGAATGAAAAAAGTGTTTAAATGTCGTTCGCTTAGAATGGATGTAAAGAGAAGCGTGTATGAGGGTGTTGTGGTACCGACTGCGTTATATGGGGCTGAAACATGGAATATGGGTGTAGCAGAGAGGAAAAGTTTGAATGTAATGGAGATGAGATGTCTGAGGAGTATGTGTGGAGTGGCCAGCGTATGGATCGAGTGCGAAATGATGAAGTGCGAAGGAGAACTGGAGTTATTCGGGAGATGGCTGGTAGAGTTGAGCAGAGGGTGTTGCAATGGTTTGGGCATATGGAGAGAATGGATAATGAGCGATTGGTGAAAAAGATAACTAGATCTGATGTGAGAGGTGTAAGACTGAGAGGAAGACCACGAATAGGATGGATGGACAGTGTGAAGAGAGCGCTGGATGCGAGAGGGATGTCTGTTGAGCAAGGAAGAGTGGCTGTGCGTGACAGAAATAAATGGAGAGAAATTGTGAATGAATAAGTGATGACGCAGCCCTGAGGGGATATTCTCCCGCATTTGGTCTGATCAGCTAGTCAGGTAAGGTGCGGGTAAGGGGATGGGTCTGTTATGATGTGGCAGGGGTAAACCAGTTCTGCTGTCGGGCCCTGCTGTGGATGTCACTGCTTGCATTGCGCAGTTGACCCTTGTGCGGTGTGATGCGGTGAGGATCTGTCCGTTCTCCCCTTTGGGGCTAAGATGCGAATGAATGTGTTTGAATGGATGAGTAAATGGAGAGTGAGTCGTCCTGTCTCGGCTACCTCCCTTTCCTTGGGGGAAGCAGCCTAGGTATATAGATAGATAGATAGATAGATAAGGAACTCAGGGGAAGGAAGTGATGGAGGAACAGCACCGGGATCGTCTAAGGTGGAATTGGAGGAGAAAGTCAGAGTGAAGAGATCTGCTTTATCAGTAGAAGATATAGCTTCAGCACCATCAGAGTAGAAAAAAGGAGGAAAGGATGATGAGGTTAGTTTGTTAGAAAGATTTTTGGCATGGTGCCAGAAGGATCAGGAAGAATTCGAGTTGGAGAGTTGAGAGCATTTAGTACAGATGAAATTGTTTTTAGCAGACCAAAGAACAGAGTTAGCACGATTCCAGGCAGAAACATAAAAAGGATATGATTCAAGGGTGGGTTGGCTCTGGTACCTTTTATAGACCCCTCCTTGTTGTGGGCAGCATTAGAACAAGCGTGATTAAACCAAGGCTCTCTTGCATTAGTCAGAGGTTATTAGAAAAGAATGCATGCTTCCATGCCCGAAAGAATAACCTCCGTAATATGCAAGGCACACTCAGATGGCTCCCAACCACGGAAGCAATAATAATAATTCCGGGGAAAATCAAAGAAGTACTGCCTGTGGGCCTCCGAAACCACAGCCACAAATTGCCACAATCGATGTTTCTTTGGAGGGTCTGCAGGCCGTAAAGGAGCGATAGGACAGGTTAAGGTAGTAAGGTTGTGATCAGAGGAGCCCAACGTAGAGGAAAGATTAACGGCGTAAGCAGAAGGATTAGTTGTAAGGAAGAGATCAAGTACGTTGGAGCTTTCTCCAAGGAAGTCAGGGATACGGTTAGGGTGCTGTACAAGCTGCTCTAGATCATTAAAGATAGAAAAGATGTAGGCTCGTTCACCAGGTGGATCAATGACAAAAGAGGAGCAGCCGAAGGTGGTGGTGAACATTGAAATCTCCTAGAATGGAGATTTCAGAGAAAGGAGAAATGGATAGAATGTGTTCCATCTTAGAAGTAAGATAGTCAAAGAATTTTTGATAGTCAGTAGAATAGGGGATAAGTAAACAGTTGCCTTTTCCAAAGCAAGTCAGAGAAGAGACCAAATTGGTAGACTGAGTCTTTGTTACCCCCACACAGCTATTGATGGTAGCTAGAATTGGTGCAGAATTAGAACCTACTCGGATAAATGACTTGCTGGATAAAAAATTGAACCTGTACACAAATTGTGGGACCTAGATAGTGTAGGAATACACTTTGAAAAACCAAACCCGGAAGATAAAATAACCTTGGATTTGTATGATCAGTCTGTGGAATTTAGAGATAGACAGTATTGGGTTGGATTACAATGGAAACTAAACCATTCGGTGTTACTAACAAATTACCAGGCAGCTAAAGCTCATTTAAATTCTCTTCTAAGAATGCTGAGAGACAAACCAGAACATCTAACAATATATGATAATATTATAAAAGATCAACTGAAGAATAAATTTATAGAAGAGGTACAATTTCCTCTTAACCATGAAGATGGACATTATTTACTACATCATACTTTATGAAATGATTCAGTAACAACTCCCATAAAGATAGTTTTTAACTGTGGTAGCAAATCGTCCAAAGGATCAGCTAGCTTGAACGATTGCCTATACTGTGGACCTACACTAACAGAGACGTTGGGGAACATGTTACTAAGATTTAGAGAGAAACCTTATGCTTATACAGCAGACATTAGTAAGGATTTTCTCAAAATAGGATTGAGAGTAGAGGACAGGAAATTTACAAAATTCCTCTGGCTTCAAGACCCTCAAAATGAGGATAGTCCTTTGAAAACTTACTGTTTCCGATCAATGCTCTTTGGCTCTTGTGCTAGTCCTTTCCTATTATGCAACACTTTGAAGCATCATTTTGAAAATGCCAAATGCCCAGAAATAGGGCAGGCTTTCTTTATGGATAATTTACAAAACGTTGCTGATCCAGAGACGGAAGCATTGAAGGCTTATGAAGTTGCCAATTCCCAATGTGAGAAGGTAAATTTGCCGTTACAGAGCTGAAAAACAAATTCACCACTTTTATGGAACAGAATACAAGAGGACTATCCAAATATTGACATTCCTCAAACTCAAAATGTGTTAGGTCTTAACTGGGATACAAGGGCTGATGGAATATGTTTAAAACCAATAGGTTCTCTGATGTCACTCTCACCAAGAGGTCCTTGCTAAGTCAGATCGCCATGTGATTTGACCCAATAGGATAGGTCTATCCTGTAGTTATTAGAGGCAAATGTTTAGTGCAAGTGACTTGGCGAGAAAAGTTAGACTGACACACTGAATTAGGTGAGGCATATGTTGGGCAATGGGAACATTCACAGAAGAAATATGTGCAGCATGTCAGGTGGTGTGTGGGGTGAAGAGAAGATGAAAGGGGATGCAAGGAACAACGTGGTGGAATGAAGTGGTGAGACAGGCTGTGGCACAAAAGAAAAAATCATTTATAATGAATGGATGAGAAATAGGGGAGTAGAAGAAGTTGAGAGACGGAAGAGAGAGTTATATGTAGAGGGGAAGTGAGAGGTGAAAAGATTAGTAAGAGAGAGTAAGAAGATAGTGGATGAGGAATTTGGAAGAATATGAGTGTCAAGTGGAGGGATTGTAAGAAAATGTTCTGGAAAGAGGTAGAGAGAGTCAGACAGGATGACAATGAAGCTAGTAGGAGAGTGAAAGATAAAAATGGTAGATTACTAGTTGAGAAGGGAGAAAAAGTGAGCAGATAGAGAGAACACCTTAAGGAATTGTTGAACATAGAGAAGGAAAGTAATGCGAGTATAAGTGGCTGGGGAATGGCTGGGAGAAGGAGGGAGGTGAGAAGACAGGAAGTAATCAGTAGGATGGAAGTTTTGGAAGCAATGAAGAAAGTCAAAATGGGGAAAGCCCCAGGAATTGATGGAGTGTGTGGTGAAATGCTGAAGCATGGGGGAGAGATGGTAGTAGAATGGATGTGGAAGATGTGGAGATTGGCCTGGGAGGAAGGCAGAGTCCCGGAGGATTGGAAGTGTACAAAGGGAAAGGGGGAAAAAGAAGTGTGTGGTAACCATAGGGGCATTTGTCTTCTTGGTGTAAAAGGAAAAGCATACGCATGGATACTTATTGATAGAGTTAGGGAAATAACAGAGGGAGATCAGATATTCATTCTTAGATTTTTAGTGGAAAAGTTTCTAGAGAAGGGAAAGAAGCTGTATGCAGCCTTCATGGATCTGGAGAAAACATATGACAGGGTGGATGGACAAGGATTGTAGAAAGTATTAAAAATGTATGGATTAGATGGGAAGTTGTTGAATGCTGTGTAGGGAATGTATGACGGTGCTACGGCTGCAGTGTGTGTGGATAGTGAACTGAGTGAGTTTTTTTATTTGAAGGTTGGGTTGAAACAGGGATGTGTCATGTCTCCATGGTTATTCTATCTGTATATGGATGGGGTTATAAAAGAGATACAAGGTAGGGCAGTGGATACTGGAGTGGCCCTAATGAGAGAGGGCAGTGTATGGAAACTCCCTGTACTGTTGTTTGCAGATAATATTGTGTTGTTCAGGGAAGACGAAGGGGAGTTGCAAGGCATGGTGGATGAGTTTGGGAGAGTGTTTAAGATACGGAATCTAAAGGTGAATGTAGGGAAGAGTAAAGTTATGGTCTTTGAGAGAGGTGAAGTCAGTGAATGTACAGTGAGGTTGGATGATGAGAAAATGGAAAATGTGAGTACGTTTAAGTACTTGGGTAGTGTGATGAGTAAGGATGGAAGTTTGGAGGGTTTTGTGCTTGAAAGGGTACAGCAGGGAAGAAAGGTTGCTGGTACTTTGAAGGGAGTGATAAGAAACAGGGAAGTGAGCATGGAAGTGAAAAACTTATTCCATGACAGTATTGTGATACCAACTCTAACGTATGGAAGTGAAGCTTGGACGTTGCTGGAGGGATACAAGTCAAGACTGAGAGCAGCGGCAATGAGTTATTTCAGAGGATCCTGTGAAGTCACATGGAGAGACAGACTGACAGATGAGGATGTGAAGGAGCGTTGTGGTGTGGATGTGGATGTGACAGGAAGTGTTAGGAGAAACACACTGAGGTGGTTCAGCCATGTGGAAAGGATGGAGAGTGAGCAACTAACGAAGAGAGTGTATGTGAGTGAGGTAGAAGGGGAGAGAGGGAGGGGAAGGCCAAGGATGAGATGGAGGGATGGAGTGGAGAGGTATATTAGAGAGGGGTGTGTGAACTGGGAGCGGGGCAGGGAGTTGCCGGGAGACAGGGTGACGTGGAGGCGATCTGTTTGTGGCCACCCCGTATAAGGGGTTAAGGCGTCTGGCAAAAGATAGATAGATAGATAGGTTCCAAAACTTAGATATGTTTTGTTTGTTACTATTACTAACTTTGTACAAGATAGTTGCATTACTTTAGCAACACTAATGTAAACAAGTCAGTACATGGAGATTTAACTTAATTATACAAAATTACACTTTTAATGTATTGTAAAAACTCACCTAGTATTTTATGCTTACCTGAATTCTTACTTATTACAAGAATAACGACTATAATCATATACACGACCAGGGATTAGCATCAGTTTTTGCTGGATATCGAGGAGAAGTTATTGGGGTTTCAACTGATACTTAGGGAATGTGAAATTCCCTTGTCTTTGTACACTCACAGTTTCCCCATCTTAGCTACTAGATGAATTTTGCTGTCCATGGTCGTGAGACTGTCTTTTTCTCTCAGCAGTACGCTCTCTTATAACCTCTGTTTTTTCATTTCATGTCCCACAACGGATCCCTGGTACTCCACAAGAGTCAGACTGACATTAAAAGGTCTCGAATACCTTCGCCTACTTTCAGTTCTTATTTCCTCCCTCTTCTGTGATTTCCCTTGTTCCCCCCTGTCTCTATGCCTTCTCTGCAGCTTCTCATGCTTCCTGCGCTTTTGTTCTAATCTCTTTATGATGTATAATTGCAATGTGTATATTTCCTTTTCCTTTATAACTACTTAGTGAGTGGACAAACCCTGGTTCCTTCTTCAGCCACTGGTGCCACTACCACCTTTTTTTTGCACGAGCTCTGAATCACCTAAATATTCATTCTAACAGTTTGAAATAAAACCTACCACAATCCACTTGACGAGAAAAATACGTACAAAAAGGAGGAGCAAAATGGAGTGGACCTATATGGGATAGGAGATCCCTATAATAATATCAGCTTATACTGAGAAGCTGTTTAGTGCAGGGGGAAAATTTAACCACCGAATCGGGAAGCAGTGTGTAGATCGGCAATACTCTTTGTCAATTAGTACTGCTTAAGTATTGCTTAATGACAAGCTGATAGAGAGAGAGAGAGAGAGAGAGAGAGAGAGAGAGAGAGAGAGTGAGAGAGATGCATTTAAATAATGAGTCCTCGTTTTTTCAGGTATCCTGAATGTAATTAAATTCTCTTGGTGGTAATCGTGAAGTGGTGATGGCGTCTTTTGTGTGGCCACTATGGTTTGAACTGGGTGTGACCTCCGTCATAGTCCAAGCCCGTCTACCGAGCTTTTGCAGTAAGTTGACACTTCTGGTCTGAAGGAAGGTAGCCAGTGGTGCATTGGTTTAGATTCTCAGATAGCAGCTGGATGAACCGAAGTTAAAATTTCGGTTCCAGCAGACTTTTGTAAAAAAAAAAAAAAAAAATGTTTCTCATTCATTTCTGTTCACACCGCAGTAGGACTAAGGACCTACAAGAAAAAACTATGCATCATTTTCTTTGGGGGAAAAAAAAAAAAGTATCTGCAGATGATTGGCAATACTTTTACATTTCTTCTGGTTTCTGATATGAAACACAATGAAAATAAACCTTTCCAGTGAAGATTACGTAATCTTCCCCCAGTGCACGACATAGAATATTAATTCAGTATCATATATCTGACAAAGAAGTTCAGACCTTTTCATCTGATATTCACAAAGTTTTGCCCGATTTATCAAAATGTGATTGGGCTGTGCATGTTTAAAGTGTATTAAAAGGAATAAAACTACTCTGACAAAATCTCGCAATAAAAACCCACATAACTATTCTTAAAAAGTAGATTCCTCAATGTTTCTGATTGTGAAAGATATATGAGTAATTAAAATCATGTATATTTCTTGGTGTGGTGCATGGCAACAAAACAGACTGGTAATATGTAACTTAATGAATATGAAGGAGGCCTCGAGTTACGTCAATCAAATATAATAGTATGGAGGACATTAATTTTTTGCTTACTCCCAATCCCCTGACGTAATACGACCACCATTTGACGGTATTAGAGTCCGGGCTAGAAAGTTCGATTTTTTAGTGAACCTTGCACATGGACATACAGTTTTTCTATCCACTGGTTTTAGACAATTTCGACCTGCTGATTTCAAATGTGATGAGTGCCAGACGATTAAAGATGAGCGTTTTTGTAGACATCTCTTTAAAGCAGGTATATAAAATCATGGTAAATGGCATTGGCTATCTCCTTTTATACCTATCTAGAGCAAGAACTCTGCCAAGACTGACAAATCTGTATGGATTTCTGTAAAATTAACTTATTTTTACACTTCGTTATTACTTATAATTACAAAATAGGTCATTATTGTATATTATTACAAAACTAAAGGTGCTATATTTTATAGTTGCATTCAAAATTGGATTCTGATTGTAATGCTGGTAAATATTTGTCTTTGTCTTTCTTGCAGTGATGGATTGCATAATATGTGTATTGCATAATATGTTGTAGCCAGCAGAGTAACACAACCAAGCTATTGGTGGACAGCCTCATCAAACCTGTATTCATCATGACGACATTTGTTTGAGCAGAGAGGGAAGGTGACTGGCCACTCCATTTGTTTTCAGTGAAAAAGATGTTCCCATATTTTTTTCGCATCAGGTCATGCCAATTATGTGCGCTATGGGCTCTATTATCTACGTTCTAAGCAAAGTCGTGATCTCGAACTTCTGAAGAGGTTTATGTCTGGAGAGCATGTCACGCATCACCAAGATGGCCTGCGGAATGCTTTATGGTCAGATCTCTTCACTGAGACCACATACATGCGATATGACAAAGGTCCATCTGGCATCATAAGATCTACTTTGAATGAATCCACTCTAGCCATTTGGGCACTATCTCACAGCACATGGGCGCAGCTGTTGAATGCCTGGAAGCAATGAAAGATGGAGAAGCTCAACATGTCACCTCCCACATGGTGGAGGAACTGACACGCATCACGGCAGATGTGACTGACAGAATGACCATACATGATGCTCTTTCAACATGCATTGACATATTTGACAATGATAATCATCCAGTCTCTGGTCTTGTTGATATATTTTCTGGGCGAGTTGTTGATGATCTTACAGTTAATGTTCACTGTTGCCTCGAAATCGGAACTGCCCAGTGGTTAGAATATGAGAATCAATAGCCATCAGGCTTCCACAACAAGTTGAAAAGAAATGTCAAGACCATAGCAGCTGCAACGACACGTACTACTAAAGTTGGCCAAAGTCACGTCATTGTTGATACTGAATTTATCTATGCACGTGTCATTGCAATAATGGCATCATCAACAGAAACCATTTCCATAGAAAGACTATTCTCTCATGAACTGGCTCCACACCCAACTTCTCTCTTTAAGGAGAATGGTGAAATGAGGACAAGCAGCAAGTCTGTACTCAAGAATAAACTTCAAGTGGTAAGTGGAATACGACACTGCCAACATCCAATGATGGTAATCCTAGATGGCTGTGCTTTGTTATGGACAATTAATTGGCCAACTTACCTGCAAATCATTCAACGTTCATCAGCACTTCAGTGTCCAGAATCATGCGATGTACTGAGACAGCATCAGTCCTTCATGTGGTGTTTGACAGATACTATAAGCTGACAAAGTCATGCTGTCGAACCTCACGACAGAAAGGATTGAGTCGCTTGTTCAAGCTGATAGAAGAATCACCTTTACCCAAACAGGCCATCGTGTTGAATGTAAGTGCAAACAAAGAACAGATCATCCATATAATTGTAAAAAAGTTGTGCTCCATCCAGGTCCCACAAGGAAAATGCATCATCGTGACTGGCCCTGACCCACATCCGATAGAAGTTGGGGTTGGTCCACAGCAGTCAGCAATAACAAATGAGGAGGCAGATGTCATCATGGCATATCACATGATTCATAAAGCTTCTGCAGGCTTTTCACCAATTTGGGTTGTTTCTGATGACACTGATGTGCTTCTTATCCTTGCACATCACCTGCATGCACGAACTAATGGCTTGCCAACTGCAGGTGAGGTAACCATGGAGTCATGTTCTGGAGAGTACACTGTCATCAGTGTCAATAAGGTGGTCAATAAGCATGCTGCAGTCATCCATAACCATCTTGGAGCTCATGCCCTAACGGGG